>NW_027363034.1:1247500-1335000 GCF_046119375.1 Phyllobates terribilis
TCCTCATTGAGCTGCTCCAAGGGTGAGGGCTGGCTAGGGGTCGCCCTGGAGGCACCTGTAGCCAGCTCTCATCCTCATTGAGCTGCTCCAAGGGTGAGGGCTGGCTAGGGGTCGCCCTGGAGGCACCTGTAGCCAGCTCTCATCCTCATTGAGCTGCTCCAAGGGTGAGGGCTGGCTAGGGGTCGCCCTGGAGGCACCTGTAGCCAGCTCTCATCCTCATTGAGCTGCTCCAAGGGTGAGGGCTGGCTAGGGGTCGCCCTGGAGGCACCTGTAGCCAGCTCTCATCCTCATTGAGCTATTCGAAGGGTGAGGGCTGGCTACGTGTCGCCCTGGAGGCACCTGTAGCCAACTCTCATCCTCATTGAGCGTGATAACGGACGCTGCGCTGAACGGCGGCGCATAGGAACGGGCGGTGAAATAAGCGCGCCAAAAAAACTATAAAGTTTAAGTTTTTTTTCCGTAATTCATCAGATGAGGGTGATAACGGACGCTGTGCTGAACGGCGGCGCGTAGGAACGGGCGGTGAAATAAGCGCGCCAAAAAAACTATAAAATTTACGTTTTTTTTCCGTAATTCATCAGATGAGCGTGATAACGGAAGCTGCGCTGAACGGCGGCGCGTAGGAACGGGCGGTGAAATAAGCGCGCCAAAAAAGCTATAAAGTGTACGTTTTTTTTCCATAATTCATTAGATGAGCGTGATAACGGAAGCTGCGTTGAACTGCGGCGCGTAGGAACGGGCGGTGAAATAAGCGCGCCAAAAAAAGTATAAAGTTTACGTTTTTTTTCAGTAATTCATCAGATGAGCGTGATAACGGACGCTGCGCTGAATGGCGGCGCGTAGGAACGGGCGGTGAAATAAGCGCGCCAAAAAAACTATAAAGTTTACGTTTTTTTCCGTAATTCATCAGATGAGCGTGATAACGGATGCTGTGCTGAACGGCGGCACGTAGGAACGGGCGGTGAAATAAGTGCGCCAAAAAAACGATAAAGTTTACGTTTTTTTTCTGTAATTTATCAGATGAGCGTGATAACGGACGAAGCCCTTAACGGCGGTGTCAGAGCGACTTTTTTTTGTTGCAGATTGAATTTTAAGTGCTTTTGGTATCATCAAACCTGTAGCCAGCTCTAATCCTCATTGAGCTATTCCAAGGGTGAGGGATGGCTAGGGGTCGCCCTGGAGGCACCTGTAGCCAGCTCTCATCCTCATTGAGCTGCTCCAAGGGTGAGGGCTGGCTAGGGGTCGCCCTGGAGGCACCTTTAGCCAGCTCTCATACTCATTGAGGTGCTCCAAGGGTGAGGGCTGGCTAGGGGTCGCCCTGGAGGCACCTGTAGCCAGCTCTCATCCTCATTGAGCTGCTCCAAGGGTGAGGGCTGGCTAGGGGTCGCCCTGGAGGCACCTGTAGCCAGCTCTCATCCTCATTGAGCTGCTCCAAGGGTGAGGGCTGGCTAGGGGTCGCCCTGGAGGCACCTGTAGCCAGCTCTCATCCTCATTGAGCTGCTCCAAGGGTGAGGGCTGGCTAGGGGTCGCCCTGGAGGCACCTGTAGCCAGCTCTCATCCTCATTGAGCTGCTCCAAGGGTGAGGGCTGGCTAGGGGTCGCCCTGGAAGCACCTGTAGCCAGCTCTCATCCTCATTGAGCTGCTCCAAGGGTGAGGGCTGGCTAGGGGTCGCCCTGGAGGCACCTGTAGCCAGCTCTCATCCTCATTGAGCTGCTCCAAGGGTGAGGGCTGGCTAGGGGTCGCCCTGGAGGCACCTGTAGCCAGCTCTCATCCTCATTGAGCTGCTCCAAGGGTGAGGGCTGGCTAGGGGTCGCCCTGGAGGCACCTGTAGCCAGCTCTCATCCTCATTGAGCTATTCCAAGGGTGAGGGCTGGCTTCGTGTCGCCCTGGAGGCACTTGTAGCCAGCTCTCATCCTCATTGAGCGTGATAACGGACGCTGCGCTGAACGGCGGCGCATAGGAACGGGCGGTGAAATAAGCGCGCCAAAAAAACTATAAAGTTTACGTTTTTTTTCCGTTATTCATCAGATGAGGTTGATAACGGACGCTGCGCTGAACGGCGGCGCGTAGGAACGGGCGGTGAAATAAGCGCGCCAAAAAAACTATAAAGTTTACGTTTTTTTTCCGTAATTCATTAGATGAGCGTGATAACGGACGCTGCGCTGAATGGCGGCGCGTAGGAACGGGCGGTGAAATAAGCGCGCCAAAAAAACTATAAAGTTTACGTTTTTTTCCGTAATTCATCAGATGAGCGTGATAACGGATGCTGTGCTGAACGGCGGCACGTAGGAACGGGCGATGAAATAAGTGCGCCAAAAAAACGATAAAGTTTACGTTTTTTTTCTGTAATTTATCAGATCAGCGTGATAACGGACGCAGCCCTTAACGGCGGCGTCAGAGCGACTTTATTTTGTTGCAGATTGAATTTTAAGTGCTTTTGCTATCATCAAACCTGTAGCCAGCTCTCATCCTCATTGAGCTATTCCAAGGGTGAGGGCTGGCTAGGGGTCGCCCTGGAGGCACCTGTAGCCAGCTCTCATCCTCATTGAGCTGCTCCAAGGGTGAGGGCTGGCTAGGGGTCGCCCTGGAGGCACCTGTAGCCAGCTCTCATCCTCATTGAGCTGCTCCAAGGGTGAGGGCTGGCTAGGGGTCGCCCTGGAGGCACCTGTAGCCAGCTCTCATCCTCATTGAGCTGCTCCAAGGGTGAGGGCTGGCTAGGGGTCGCCCTGGAGGCACCTGTAGCCAGCTCTCATCCTCATTGAGCTGCTCCAAGGGTGAGGGCTGGCTAGGGGTCGCCCTGGAGGCACCTGTAGCCAGCTCTCATCCTCATTGAGCTGCTCCAAGGGTGAGGGCTGGCTAGGGGTCGCCCTGGAGGCACCTGTAGCCAGCTCTCATCCTCATTGAGCTATTCCAAGGGTGAGGGCTGGCTACGTGTCGCCCTGGAGGCACTTGTAGCCAGCTCTCATCCTCATTGAGCGTGATAACGGACGCTGTGCTGAACGGCGGCGCATAGGAACGGGCGGTGAATTAAGCGCGCCAAAAAAACTATAAAGTTTACGTTTTTTTTCCGTAATTCATCAGATGAGGGTGATAACGGACGCTGCGCTGAACGGCGGCGCGTAAGAACGGGCGGTGAAATAAGCGCGCCAAAAAAACTATAAAGTTTACGTTTTTTTTCTGTAATTCATCAGATGAGCGTGATAACGGACGCTGCGCTGAATGGCGGCGCGTAGGAACGGGCGGTGAAATAAGCGCGCCAAAAAAACTATAAAGTTTACGTTTTTTTTCTGTAATTTATCAGATCAGCATGATAACGGACGCAGCCCTCAACGGCGGCGTCAGAGCGACTTTATTTTGTTGCATTTGAATTTTAAGTGCTTTTGCTATCATCAAACCTGTAGCCAGCTCTCATCCTCATTGAGCTATTCCAAGGGTGATGGCTGGCTAAGGGTCGCCCTGGAGGCACCTGTAGCCAGCTCTCATCCTCATTGAGCTGCTCCAAGGGTGAGGGCTGGCTAGGGGTCGCCCTGGAGGCACCTGTAGCCAGCTCTCATCCTCATTGAGCTGCTCCAAGGGTGAGGGCTGGCTACGGGTCGCCCTGGAGGCACCTGTAGCCAGCTCTCATCCTCATTGAGCTGCTCCAAGGGTGAGGGCTGGCTAGGGTTCGCCCTGGAGGCACCTGTAGCCAGCTCTCATCCTCATTGAGCTGCTCCAAGGGTGAGGGCTGGCTAGGGGTCGCCCTGGAGGCACCTGTAGCCAGCTCTCATCCTCATTGAGCTATTCCAAGGGTGAGGGCTGGCTACGTGTCGCCCTGGAGGCACTTGTAGCCAGCTCTCATCCTCATTGAGCGTGATAACGGACGCTGCGCTGAACGACGGCGCATAGGAACGGGCGGTGAAATAAGCGCGCCAAAAAAACTATAAAGTTTACGTTTTTTTTCCGTAATTCATCAGATGAGGGTGATAACGGACGCTGCGCTGAACGGCGGCGCGTAGGAACGGGCGGTGAAATAAGCGCGCCAAAAAATCTATAAAGTTTACGTTTTTTTTCCGTAATTCATCAGATGAGCGTGATAACGGACGCTGCGCTGAATGGCGGCGCGTAGGAACGGGCGGTGAAATAAGCGCGCCAAAAAAACTATAAAGTTTACGTTTTTTTTCCGTAATTCATCAGATGAGCGTGATAACGGATGCTGTGCTGAACGGCGGCACGTAGGAACGGGCGATGAAATAAGTGCGCCAAAAAAACGATAAAGTTTACGTTTTTTTTCTGTAATTTATCAGATCACCGTGATCACGGACGCAGCCCTTAACGGCGGCGTCAGAGCGACTTTTTTTTGTTGCAGATTGAATTTTAAGTGCTTTTGCTATCATCAAACCTGTAGCCAGCTCTCATCCTCATTGAGCTATTCCAAGGGTGAGGGCTGGCTAAGGGTCGCCCTGGAGGCACCTGTAGCCAGCTCTCATCCTCATTGAGCTGCTCCAAGGGTGAGGGCTGGCTAGGGGTCGCCCTGGAGGCACCTGTAGCCAGCTCTCATCCTCATTGAGCAGCTCCAAGGGTGAGGGCTGGCTAGGGGTCGCCCTGGAGGCACCTGTAGCCAGCTCTCATCCTCATTGAGCTGCTCCAAGGGTGAGGGCTGGCTACGGGTCGCCCTGGAGGCACCTGTAGCCAGCTCTCATCCTCATTGAGCTGCTCCAAGGGTGAGGGCTGGCTAGGGGTCGCCCTGGAGGCACCTGTAGCCAGCTCTCATCCTCATTGAGCTGCTCCAAGGGTGAGGGCTGGCTAGGGGTCGCCCTGGAGGCACCTGTAGCCAGCTCTCATCCTCATTGAGCTGCTCCAAGGGTGAGGGCTGGCTAGGGGTCGCCCTGGAGGCACCTGTAGCCAGCTCTCATCCTCATTGAGCTGCTCCAAGGGTGAGGGCTGGCTAGGGGTCGCCCTGGAGGCACCTGTAGCCAGCTCTCATCCTCATTGAGCTGCTCCAAGGGTGAGGGCTGGCTAGGGGTCGCCCTGGAGGCACCTGTAGCCAGCTCTCATCCTCATTGAGCTGCTCCAAGGGTGAGGGCTGGCTTGGGGTCGCCCTGGAGGCACCTGTAGCCAGCTCTCATCCTCATTGAGCTATTCGAAGGGTGAGGGCTGGCTACGTGTTTTCCTGGAGGCACCTGTAGCCAACTCTCATCCTCATTGAGCGTGATAACGGACGCTGCGCTGAACGGCGGCGCATAGGAACGGCGGTGAAATAAGCGCGCCAAAAAAACTATAAAGTTTACGTTTTTTTTCCGTAATTCATCAGATGAGGGTGATAACGGACGCTGCGCTGAACGGCGGCGCGTAGGAACGGGCGGTGAAATAAGCGCGCCAAAAAAACTATAAAATTTACGTTTTTTTTCCGTAATTCATCAGATGAGCGTGATAACGGAAGCTGCGCTGAACGGCGGCGCGTAGGAACGGGCGGTGAAATAAGCGCGCCAAAAAAGCTATAAAGTGTACGTTTTTTTTCCATAATTCATTAGATGAGCGTGATAACGGAAGCTGCGTTGAACGGCGGCGCGTAGGAACGGGCGGTGAAATAAGCGCGCCAAAAAAACTATAAAGTTTACGTTTTTTTCCGTAATTCATCAGATGAGCGTGATAACGGACGCTGCGCTGAATGGCGGCGCGTAGGAACGGGCGGTGAAATAAGCGCGCCAAAAAATCTATAAAGTTTACGTTTTTTTTCCGTAATTCATCAGATGAGCGTGATAACGGATGCTGTGCTGAACGGCGGCACGTAGGAACGGGCGATGAAATAAGTGGGCCAAAAAAACTATAAAGTTTACGTTTTTTTTCCGTAATTCATCAGATGAGCGTGATAACGGATGCTGTGCTGAACGGCGGCACGTAGGAACGGGCGATGAAATAAGTGCGCCAAAAAAACGATAAAGTTTACGTTTTTTTTCTGTAATTTATCAGATCAGCGTGATAACGGACGCAGCCCTTAACGGCGGCGTCAGAGCGACTTTTTTTTGTTGTAGATTGAATTTTAAGTGCTTTTGCTATCATCAAACCTGTAGCCAGCTCTCATCCTCATTGAGCTATTCCAAGGGTGAGGGCTGGCTAAGGGTCGCCCTGGAGACACCTGTAGCCAGCTCTCATCCTCATTGAGCTGCTCCAAGGGTGAGGGCTGGCTAGGGGTCGCCCTGGAGGCACCTGTAGCCAGCTCTCATCCTCATTGAGCTGCTCCAAGGGTGAGGGCTGGCTAGGGGTCGCCCTGGAGGCACCTGTAGCCAGCTCTCATCCTCATTGAGCTGCTCCAAGGGTGAGGGCTGGCTAGGGGTCGCCCTGGAGGCACCTGTAGCCAGCTCTCATCCTCATTGAGCTGCTCCAAGGGTGAGGGCTGGCTAGGGGTCGCCCTGGAGGCACCTGTAGCCAGCTCTCATCCTCATTGAGCTGCTCCAAGGGTGAGGGCTGGCTAGGGGTCGCCCTGGAGGCACCTGTAGCCAGCTCTCATCCTCATTGAGCTGCTCCAAGGGTGAGGGCTGGCTAGGGGTCGCCCTGGAGGCACCTGTAGCCAGCTCTCATCCTCATTGAGCTGCTCCAAGGGTGAGGGCTGGCTAGGGGTCGCCCTGGAGGCACCTGTAGCCAGCTCTCATCCTCATTGAGCTGCTCCAAGGGTGAGGGCTGGCTAGGGGTCGCCCTGGAGGCACCTGTAGCCAGCTCTCATCCTCATTGAGCTGCTCCAAGGGTGAGGGCTGGCTAGGGGTCGCCCTGGAGGCACCTGTAGCCAGCTCTCATCCTCATTGAGCTGCTCCAAGGGTGAGGGCTGGCTAGGGGTCGCCCTGGAGGCACCTGTAGCCAGCTCTCATCCTCATTGAGCTGCTGCAAGGGTGAGGGCTGGCTAGGGGTCGCCCTGGAGGCAGCTGTAGCCAGCTCTCATCCTCATTGAGCTATTCCAAGGGTAAGGGCTGGCTAGGGGTATGCCATGGAGGCACCTGTAGCCAGCTCTCATCCTCATTGAGCTATTCCAAGGGTGAGGGCTGGCTAGGGGTCGCCCTGGAGGCACCTGTAGCCAGCTCTCATCCTCATTGAGCTATTCCAAGGGTGAGGGCTGGCTACGTGTCGCCCTGGAGGCACCTGTAGCCAGCTCTCATCCTCATTGAGCGTGATAACGGACGCTGCGCTGAACGGCGGCGCATAGGAACGGGCGGTGAAATAAGCGCGCCAAAAAAACTATAAAGTTTACGTTTTTTTTTCCGTAATTCATCAGATGAGGGTGATAACGGACGCTGCGCTGAACGGCGGCGCGTAGGAACGGGCGTTGAAATAAGCGCGCCAAAAAAACTATAAAATTTACGTTTTTTTTCCGTAATTCATCAGATGAGCGTGATAACGGAAGCTGAGCTGAACGGCGGCGCGTAGGAACGGGCGGTGAAATAAGCGCGCCAAAAAAGCTATAAAGTGTACGTTTTTTTTCCATAATTCATTAGATGAGCGTGATAACGGAAGCTGCGTTGAACGGCGGCGCGTAGGAACGGGCGGTGAAATAAGCGCGCCAAAAAAACTATAAAGTTTACGTTTTTTTTCCGTAATTCATCAGATGAGCGTGATAACGGATGCTGCACTGAATGGCGGCGCGTACGAACGGGCGGTGAAATAAGCGCGCCAAAAAAACTATAAAGTTTACGTTTTTTTTCCTTAATTCATCAGATGAGCGTGATAACGGAAGGTGCGCTGAACCGTGGTGCGTAGGAACGGGCGGTGAAATAAGCGCGCCAAAAAAACTATAAAGTTTACGTTTTTTTCCATATTTCATTAGATGAGCGTGATAACGGAAGCTGCGCTGAACGGCGGCGCGTAGGAAAAGGCAGTGAAATAAGCGCGCCAAAAAAGCTATAAAGTTTCCTTTTTTTTCCCGTAATTTATCAGATGAGCGTGATAACGGACGCAGCCCTTAACGGCGGCGTCAGAGCGACTTTTTTTTGTTGCAGATTGAATTTTAAGTGCTTTTGGTATCATCAAACCTGTAGCCAGCTCTCATCCTCATTGAGCTATTCCAAGGGTGAGGGCTGGCTAAGGGTCGCCCTGGAGGCACCTGTAGCCAGCTCTCATCCTCATTGAGCTGCTCCAAGGGTGAGGGCTGGCTAGGGGTCGCCCTGGAGGCACCTGTAGCCAGCTCTCATCCTCATTGAGCTGCTCCAAGGGTGAGGGCTGGCTAGGGGTCGCCCTGGAGGCACCTGTAGCCAGCTCTCATCCTCATTGAGCTGCTCCAAGGGTGAGGGCTGGCTACGGGTCGCCCTGGAGGCACCTGTAGCCAGCTCTCATCCTCATTGAGCTGCTCCAAGGGTGAGGGCTGGCTAGGGGTCGCCCTGGAGGCACCTGTAGCCAGCTCTCATCCTCATTGAGCTGCTCCAAGGGTGAGGGCTGGCTAGGGGTCGCCCTGGAGGCACCTGTAGCCAGCTCTCATCCTCATTGAGCTGCTCCAAGGGTGAGGGCTGCCTAGGGTTCGCCCTGGAAGCACCTGTGGCCAGCTCTCATCCTCATTGAGCTGCTCCAAGGGTGAGGGCTGGCTAGGGGTCGCCCTGGAGGCACCTGTAGCCAGCTCTCATCCTCATTGAGCTATTCCAAGGGTGAGGGCTGGCTACTTGTCGCCCTTGAGGCACTTGTAGCCAGCTCTCATCCTCATTGAGCGTGATAACGGACGCTGCGCTGAACGGCGGCGCATAGGAACGGGCGGTAAAATAAGCGCGCCAAAAAAACTATAAAGTTTACGTTTTTTTTCCGTAATTCATCAGATGAGGGTGATAACGGACGCTGCGCTGAACGGCGGTGCGTAGGAACGGGCGGTGAAATAAGCGCGCCAAAAAAACTATAAAGTTTACGTTTTTTTTCCGTAATTCATCAGATGAGCGTGATAACGGACGCTGCGCTGAATGGCGGCGCGTAGGAACGGGCGGTGAAATAAGCGCGCCAAAAAAACTATAAAGTTTACTTTTTTTTTCCGTAATTCATCAGATGAGCGTGATAACGGATGCTGTGCTGAACGGCGACACGTAGGAACGGGCGATGAAATAAGTGCGCCAAAAAAACGATAAAGTTTACGTTTTTTTTCTGTAATTTATCAGATCAGCGTGATAACGGACGCAGCCCTTAACGGCGGCGTCAGAGCGACTTTTTTTTGTTGTAGATTGAATTTTAAGTGCTTTTGCTATCATCAAACCTGTAGCCAGCTCTCATCCTCATTGAGCTATTCCAAGGGTGAGGGCTGGCTAAGGGTCGCCCTGGAGGCACCTGTAGCCAGCTCTCATCCTCATTGAGCTGCTCCAAGGGTGAGGGCTGGCTAGGGGTCGCCCTGGAGGCATCTGTAGCCAGCTCTCATCCTCATTGAGCTGCTCCAAGGGTGAGGGCTGGCTAGGGGTCGCCCTGGAGGCACCTGTAGCCAGCTCTCATCCTCATTGAGCTGCTCCAAGGGTGAGGGCTGGCTAGGGGTCGCCCTGGAGGCACCTGTAGCCAGCTCTCATCCTCATTGAGCTGCTCCAAGGGTGAGGGCTGGCTAGGGGTCGCCCTGGAGGCACCTGTAGCCAGCTCTCATCCTCATTGAGCTGCTCCAAGGGTGAGGGCTGGCTAGGGGTCGCCCTGGAGGCACCTGTAGCCAGCTCTCATCCTCATTGAGCTGCTCCAAGGGTGAGGGCTGGCTAGGGGTCGCCCTGGAGGCACCTGTAGCCAGCTCTCATCCTCATTGAACTGCTCCAAGGGTGAGGGCTGGCTAGGGGTCGCCCTGGAGGCACCTCTAGCCAGCTCTCATCCTCATTGAGCTGCTCCAAGGGTGAGGGCTGGCTACGGGTATGCCCTGGAGGCACCTGTAGCCAGCTCTCATCCTCATTGAGCTATTCCAAGGGTGAGGGCTGGCTAGGGGTCGCCCTGGAGGCACCTGTAGCCAGCTCTCATCCTCATTGAGCTATTCCAAGGGTGAGGGCTGGCTACGTGTCGCCCTGGAGGCACCTGTAGCCAGCTCTCATCCTCATTGAGCGTGATAACGGACGCTGCGCTGAACGGCGGCGCATAGGAACGGGCGGTGAAATAAGCGCGCCAAAAAAACTATAAAGTTTACGTTTTTTTTTCCGTAATTCATCAGATGAGGGTGATAACGGACGCTGCGCTGAACGGCGGCGCGTAGGAACGGGCGGTGAAATAAGCGCGCCAAAAAAACTATAAAATTTACGTTTTTTTTCCGTAATTCATCAGATGAGCGTGATAACGGAAGCTGAGCTGAACGGCGGCGCGTAGGAACGGGCGGTGAAATAAGCGCGCCAAAAAAGCTATAAAGTGTACGGTTTTTTTCCATAATTCATTAGATGAGCGTGATAACGGAAGCTGCGTTGAACGGCGGCGCGTAGGAACGGGCGGTGAAATAAGCGCGCCAAAAAAACTATAAAGTTTACGTTTTTTTTCCGTAATTCATCAGATGAGCGTGATAACGGATGCTGCACTGAATGGCGGCGCGTAGGAACGGGCGGTAAAATAAGCGCGCCAAAAAAACTATAAAGTTTACGTTTTTTTTCCGTAATTCATCAGATGAGGGTGATAACGGACGCTGCGCTGAACGGCGGTGCGTAGGAACGGGCGGTGAAATAAGCGCGCCAAAAAAACTATAAAGTTTACGTTTTTTTTCCGTAATTCATCAGATGAGCGTGATAACGGACGCTGCGCTGAATGGCGGCGCGTAGGAACGGGCGGTGAAATAAGCGCGCCAAAAAAACTATAAAGTTTACTTTTTTTTTCCGTAATTCATCAGATGAGCGTGATAACGGATGCTGTGCTGAACGGCGACACGTAGGAACGGGCGATGAAATAAGTGCGCCAAAAAAACGATAAAGTTTACGTTTTTTTTCTGTAATTTATCAGATCAGCGTGATAACGGACGCAGCCCTTAACGGCGGCGTCAGAGCGACTTTTTTTTGTTGTAGATTGAATTTTAAGTGCTTTTGCTATCATCAAACCTGTAGCCAGCTCTCATCCTCATTGAGCTATTCCAAGGGTGAGGGCTGGCTAAGGGTCGCCCTGGAGGCACCTGTAGCCAGCTCTCATCCTCATTGAGCTGCTCCAAGGGTGAGGGCTGGCTAGGGGTCGCCCTGGAGGCATCTGTAGCCAGCTCTCATCCTCATTGAGCTGCTCCAAGGGTGAGGGCTGGCTAGGGGTCGCCCTGGAGGCACCTGTAGCCAGCTCTCATCCTCATTGAGCTGCTCCAAGGGTGAGGGCTGGCTAGGGGTCGCCCTGGAGGCACCTGTAGCCAGCTCTCATCCTCATTGAGCTGCTCCAAGGGTGAGGGCTGGCTAGGGGTCGCCCTGGAGGCACCTGTAGCCAGCTCTCATCCTCATTGAGCTGCTCCAAGGGTGAGGGCTGGCTAGGGGTCGCCCTGGAGGCACCTGTAGCCAGCTCTCATCCTCATTGAGCTGCTCCAAGGGTGAGGGCTGGCTAGGGGTCGCCCTGGAGGCACCTGTAGCCAGCTCTCATCCTCATTGAGCTGCTCCAAGGGTGAGGGCTGGCTAGGGGTCGCCCTGGAGGCACCTCTAGCCAGCTCTCATCCTCATTGAGCTGCTCCAAGGGTGAGGGCTGGCTACGGGTATGCCCTGGAGGCACCTGTAGCCAGCTCTCATCCTCATTGAGCTATTCCAAGGGTGAGGGCTGGCTAGGGGTCGCCCTGGAGGCACCTGTAGCCAGCTCTCATCCTCATTGAGCTATTCCAAGGGTGAGGGCTGGCTACGTGTCGCCCTGGAGGCACCTGTAGCCAGCTCTCATCCTCATTGAGCGTGATAACGGACGCTGCGCTGAACGGCGGCGCATAGGAACGGGCGGTGAAATAAGCGCGCCAAAAAAACTATAAAGTTTACGTTTTTTTTTCCGTAATTCATCAGATGAGGGTGATAACGGACGCTGCGCTGAACGGCGGCGCGTAGGAACGGGCGGTGAAATAAGCGCGCCAAAAAAACTATAAAATTTACGTTTTTTTTCCGTAATTCATCAGATGAGCGTGATAACGGAAGCTGAGCTGAACGGCGGCGCGTAGGAACGGGCGGTGAAATAAGCGCGCCAAAAAAGCTATAAAGTGTACGTTTTTTTTCCATAATTCATTAGATGAGCGTGATAACGGAAGCTGCGTTGAACGGCGGCGCGTAGGAACGGGCGGTGAAATAAGCGCGCCAAAAAAACTATAAAGTTTACGTTTTTTTTCCGTAATTCATCAGATGAGCGTGATAACGGATGCTGCACTGAATGGCGGCGCGTAGGAACGGGCGGTGAAATAAGCGCGCCAAAAAAACTATAAAGTTTACGTTTTTTTTCCGTAATTCATCAGATGAGCGTGATAACGGAAGGTGCGCTGAACCGTGGCGCGTAGGAACGGGCGGTGAAATAAGCGCGCCAAAAAAACTATAAAGTTTACGTTTTTTTCCATAATTCATTAGATGAGCGTGATAACGGAAGCTGCGCTGAACGGCGGCGCGTAGGAAAAGGCAGTGAAATAAGCGCACCAAAAAAGCTATAAAGTTTCCTTTTTTTTTCCGTAATTTATCAGATGAGCGTGATAACGGACGCAGCCCTTAACGGCGGCGTCAGAGCGACTTTTTTTTGTTGCAGATTGAATTTTAAGTGCTTTTGGTATCATCAAACCTGTAGCCAGCTCTCATCCTCATTGAGCTATTCCAAGGGTGAGGGCTGGCTAGGGGTCGCCCTGGAGGCACCTGTAGCCAGCTCTCATCCTCATTGAGCTATTCCAAGGGTGAGGGCTGGCTACGGGTCGTCCTGGAAGTACCTGTAGCCAGCTCTCATCAAGAAAAAGCTACGCCTACTAAGTTGCATTAACCAATCGGAGCAGATTCATGATTTACATTCAAATAAACCATCATTTTAGGAAAAGGAAAAGGAGTTTTGGAGGGAAGTTTAATTTGATCCAGTGCTCAGGAGCAACAAGGGTGATTAGTGCACAAGAGAAGCTGTGACCTTAGCCAATTACAACCATGCCGCCCAAAAGAAGGTAAGTACACCTGGTGGGATAGTGAGTGGGAGGGAAATATGAATCTGCAGAGGTATGTGTTGCTTCTAGAAATACTCTTTCTGGACACCATTGCAGCATGCATTCTGGGGTACACTGAGACCATGGGAGTATTTGCAGAAGAGGTTAACATACAGCATGTATTGGGATCAGGTGCCTAACTATACTGCAGCATCATCTGAGCTTGTACTGGAATCAGGTGTATAAGTATACTTGTACTCATATAGCTTGTACTGGAATCAGGTGTATAAGTATACTTGTACTCATATAGCTTGTACTGGAATCAGGTGTATAAGTATGCTTGTACTCATATAGTTTGTACTGGAATCAGGTGCCTAATCTGATGTCCTCTCTGTGACCTCTGCAAACTTTTTAGCTTGGTTGTATTACTGTGGTGGGGGGAGGGGGAAGGATTGCGGTGTGAAAGTGTATTATAACATCATGTTAAGGCTTGCAATTGTTCAGGCTCAGTCACAGAAAGGGTTTATGTTTTTGGCGCGGTCTTTCTGTATCTTTCAAAGTTTGCAGTGTGAAAAGGCTTTAAACTGTATATGTACTTGCTCGCTCACTCGGTTTTTCTCCTTTTTGACTGATAAATGAGTGCCGGTCATGTGCAAAACTGTATAAGCATTTGCATAGTCAATACCACATTAATTTTTTGCACGGTATCTTTGTCAATCTAAATAATTCTTGCAAAACCTCAGATTTGCGCAAGATCTAGGAACATGCATATGATAAAAAACCGCATGTGTTATGTGCACAATATTGCCACAATTTGTGTAGTATGCTATAAAAGTGCATTAACTTGTGCTAAACAATTGCTCCTTAAAAAATTGTGTACGTTTGTCCGTTTTTGTGACCAAAAATGAGGGCTGGCTATTGGTGGTCAAAATACACTCTAGAGCCAGCCCTCATCTTTTTAAAAAAATCTATGGCAATGATGAGACGTGCCTTTTCTCATGAGCTGTGTATTTGTTGTAAAAAAAAATCAGATTTTTGAAATCCAGTTATCCTGCTGAAACATAAAAAATGCTGGTTGATATTAGTGGGTGGAAAAGCTAGATTCTCACTGATATTGTTCCTGATCTTCCATTTTTCTTTTTTACAGCGGCTTCAGGATGCTGAAGACATGTCCACTATGTTACAAAGCATTTACTCAACTGCCACAGCACCTTACACGACAATGCCTTAGATGCTGTACACAAGAGGAGAAGGATGCGCTAGTGAAAGAATCTAGAAACTCACTGATAGCAATTGCAACAAAAGGAACATATATCCCTTATGACAAGATTCCAGAGATCACTACAAAGGACGATCTTATCTCCTTCCTGGAGGACAGAGGGTTTATAGTACCCGAGAAACCAACTATGGCCAGGTATGCCCCACTAGCATCTTATTCTTTGAATACTGATGTTCATACTTGTGTAAGCTTTATAGATTTGCATATATGTTCTGAACTATGCCAAATAATCACGTGTATTTTATATTTACAGGATTGTTGAAGATGAGGGGGCATCACCTGTGCAGGAGGAGCTGACAGCCAGTGAGCAAGAGCTGCCTAATGAGGAGGAAGTGCTGCCTGTTGAGGAGGAAATGTCTACAGTCATCGAGGAGGAGTCGCCCGTCCCAGAGGAAGAGCCGCCCGTCCCAGAGGAAGAGCCGCCCGTCCCAGAGGAAGAGCTGTCCGTCACAGAGGAAGAGCCGTCTGTCACAGAGGAAGAGCCGCCCGTCACAGTGGAAGAGCCGCCCGTCCCAGAGGAAGAGCCGCCCGTCCCAGAGGAAGAGCCGTCCGTCACAGAGGAAGAGCCGTCCGTCACAGTGGAAGAGCCGTCCGTCCCAGAGGAAGAGCCGCCCGTCCCAGTGGAAGAGCCGCCCGTCCCAGAGGAAGAGCTGCCCGTCCCAGAGGAAGAGCCGCCCGTCCCAGAGGAAGAGCCGCCCGTCCCAGAGGAAGAGCCGCCCGTCCCAGAGGAAGAGCCGTCCGTCACAGAGGAAGAGCCGTCCGTCCCAGAGGAAGAGCCGCCCGTCACAGTGGAAGAGCCGTCCGTCACAGAGGAAGAGCCGCCCGTCACAGTGGAAGAGCCGTCCGTCACAGAGGAAGAGCCGTCCGTCACAGAGGAAGAGCCGTCCGTCACAGTGGAAGAGCCGTCCGTCCCAGAGGAAGAGCCGCCCGTCACAGTGGAAGAGCCGCCCGTCCCAGAGGAAGAGCCGCCCGTCCCAGAGGAAGAGCCGCCCGTCCCAGAGGAAGAGCCGCCCGTCCCAGAGGAAGAGCCGCCCGTCCCAGAGGAAGAGCCGTCCGTCACAGAGGAAGAGCCGTCCGTCACAGAGGAAGAGCCGCCCGTCACAGTGGAAGAGCCGTCCGTCACAGAGGAAGAGCCGCCCGTCCCAGAGGATTATGATGTCTACAGGTCAGTGTAAATTTATACAAGGAATTTACTTTAATCCCTTGCTCAAACATTGCCTTGGCCTCAGCACATCCTGGCTTTTAGGCCACTTTAAAAAATTGTCAACACTGCTGGCCTACTCAAGATTGTACTTCACGTTATTACTAAGGATTTTTATAATTTACAGGACTGTTGAAGATGAGAAGCCATCTACATCAACTGGCACATCGGCACGCCGAGCCATATCAAATCCTGAATTGGTGCATCTTTCAGCTGCAGAAGACTATACATCCTCTGAAACATCCGACAGTGAAGCCGATCAACAACCAGAGACCAGAGAAAGAGAGGAAAATACCAGCCAAACAGATGAAGACAGGCCGAGGTCAGTTAGTGTGTGTAACATTCTCACTCATCATGCTTTTATATATATATACATATCTATATATATCTATATATATATATCTATATATATATATATATATATATATATAGATATATTTATATATATATATATTGAGCAAAAAAACAATACAAATAATGTTTAACTGGGACAATTAGGCTGTGTGCCCACGTAGCATTTTTCAAGCGTATATGCTGCGGAATTTCCGCAGCATAAACGCTCCAAAAATGCTTGGTAATCCGCCCCCCATGGTCCTCAATGAGAAGCCGCACTGTCAATGCCCACGCTGCGGTTTTTTCCGCTGCGTTTATGCTCCGCGGAAAAATCCGCAGCATGTCATTTAATTTTGCGGAAGCGCGGCGTAATCGCCGCCATTGACTTGCATTGGGCCGCTTCAAATCCGCAAATATGTAAAAATAATTGCGGAAGTGAAGCGCATTTGCTGCGGTCTTGTACCTCAAAACCGCAGCAAATAGGAAGTGACGTCACAATTGGGCGTTCCATCCATCCATCCCATGAGCATCCCATAATCCAGGAAGACGAGAATCCCATAATATTCCCGTCTCTCAGGATCATGGCTGCTAACGTGGGATGGTACAAGCGGATGAATGTCAACGTGGGATTCATGATTAGTGTGGTAAGTGTCTGTATGTGTCTGTGTGGTGTGTATGTGGTCTGTATGTGTCTGTGTGGGGTCTGTATGTGTCTGTATGTGTCTGTGTGGGGTCTGTGTGGGGTCTGTGTGCGCGGGTGTCAGCAGGCAGACATAGGCCGATGTGACACTACTACTCCCATCGGCCTATGTCTGTCCCCCGTCCACTCCTGCCAGCAGGATCAGCTCGATGGGAGCAGTAGTTCCCATCAGACTGATCCTGCTGTAAAATGTGCCCCAAAATTAAATTTAATAGCCCCCATATGTGCCTCCATATATTATTGACCCTATCCCCCCCCCCCTATTTTTTTTTTTTTGGGGGGGGGTGCTATCATTATTAAATTTTTTTTTTATTGGCCCCAATAATATGTAATCTACTGCCCCCTTTTTTTTCATTGGTGGCCAGTGGTTACCTAAAATAAATTAGTTTATACATTACCTGTCCCCGCCGATCGCCACCTAAAATAAAGTAAAAAATAAAAAAATACACCTATACTCACCTAGACACCTAATTCCCCGAAGCCATCGATCTCCTGTAATAAAATATAAAATAATAAACCACAACCTTATCCTTACCCCTCCGTAGCAGTCCACGAGTGTCCCACGAAGATCTCCAGTTCAGAGCAGCCACATAGAATGTGACCGCTCTGAACCGCTGCCGCCGCTAGAATGAACGGGTTCGCCGGAGTTCAGGCAGCGCTGCTCCGGTGATCTGCTTTACGGCCCCGCTGTATCGTGAGAAATTCCCACGGTACAACAGGGCTGTAAAGGAGGTCACCGGAGCAGCGCTGACTGAATGCACTCCGGTGACCTCAGTCAGGGGCTCATGCTGCTGGGAGCGGACGTGTTCCTGGCAGTGTGAGCTTACAGCAGCCATGACAGCTGTCACATCTCCAGATGTGACAGCTGTGCATGGGAGATCAGCGCAGGAACGTGGACAGGTAACTATTTTTTTTTTTTTAGTAAAATTAGAATTAAATAAAATTGTGTTTTATTTCAAATAAATTATTTTTTTTCTGGGTGTTTGTCTTTTTTCTTTTTAACACTTTGTAGGTTAGTAATGGGGGTGTCTTATTGACGCCCATCATTACTAACCTGGGCTTCATGTCAGCTGGCGCTGACATGAACCCCACCACTATTACCCCCTGCCACCGCACCAGGGCAGCGTGGAAGAGCGAGGCTAAGTGCCAGATTTGGCGCACAAATATGATGCGCCAAATCTGGGGCAGCTGAGGGCTGATATTATAGCCTGGGAGGGGGCCTATAACCATGGCCCCTTTCTAGGCTATTAATATCAGGTCGCAGCTGTCCGCCTAGCCTTTGCTGGCTACAATTTATAGGGGGACCCCATGTCATTTTTTTTGGGGGGGTCTTCATAAATAGTAGCCAGAAAAGGCAAAGTGGCTAGCCTTTGCTGGCTACAATTTATAGGGGGACCCCATGTAATTTTTTTTGGGGGGGTCTTCTTATATAGTGGCCAGAAAAGGCAAAGCGGCTAGCCTTTGCTGGCTACAATTTATAGGGGGACCCCATGTCATTTTTTTTGGGGGGGTCTTCATAAATAGTAGCCAGAAAAGGCAAAGTGGCTAGCCTTTGCTGGCTACAATTTATAGGGGGACCCCATGTCATTTTTTTGGGGGGGGTCTTCTTATATAGTGGCCAGAAAAGGCAAAGCGGCTAGCCTTTGCTGGCTACAATTTATAGGGGGACCCCATGTAATTTTTTTGGGGGGGTCTTCTTATATAGTGGCCAGAAAAGGCAAAGCGGCTAGCCTTTGCTGGCTACAATTTATAGGGGGACCCCATGTCATTTTTTTTGGGGGGGTCTTCATAAATAGTAGCCAGAAAAGGCAAAGTGGCTAGCCTTTGCTGGCTACAATTTATAGGGGGACCCCATGTCATTTTTTTGGGGGGGGTCTTCATAAATAGTAGCCAGAAAAGGCAAAGTGGCTAGCCTTTGCTGGCTACAATTTATAGGGGGACCCCATGTCATTTTTTGGGGGGGGGGCTTCTTATATAGTGGCCAGAAAAGGCAAAGCGGCTAGCCTTTGCTGGCTACAATTTATAGGGGGACCCCATGTCATTTTTTTTGGGGGGGTCTTCATAAATAGTAGCCAGAAAAGGCAAAGTGGCTAGCCTTTGCTGGCTACAATTTATAGGGGGACCCCATGTCATTTTTTTGGGGGGGGGCTTCTTATATAGTGGCCAGAAAAGGCAAAGCGGCTAGCCTTTGCTGGCTACAATTTATAGGGGGACCCCATGTCACTTTTTTTGGGGGGGTCTTCTTATATAGTGGCCAGAAAAGGCAAAGCGGCTAGCCTTTGCTGGCTACAATTTATAGGGGGACCCCATGTCACTTTTTTTTGGGGGGGGTCTTCATAAATAGTAGCCAGAAAAGGCAAAGTGGCTAGGCTTTGCTGGCTACAATTTATAGGGGGACCCCATGTCACTTTTTTTTGGGGGGGGGCTTCCTATATAGTAGCCAGTAAAGGCTAAGCTAACTGCTGCGGCCTGGTATTAATAGCAAAGGAAGGGTCCATGGTTATTGGCTACTTCACAGACTATAACATCAGCCAACAACCGTCTGCTTTCCCTTTGCTATTTATTAAAGCTATGCGTGAGCCCACTTATTTTTTTTGGTTAAAAGATTTTATTAAAGTGAAAGATTATTGTACAGTGTATGTAGGTTCATTCACTGAAAGCTCCTGCATACGCTGTAAGGTTGATTTCTCACGTCCACATATCCACGTTAGTACAGATAAGTGTGACCGAGCATGCTTTGCAATGGGTCTGTGTGTGGGTCTCCGCTGTGTGTGGGAAATGGCATCAACACTCGTCCCGGAGATTGACGTGTGAAAGAACCGTACAATATAGGTGAGGGGTTAGTGTTGGTGTGTGTGCGTACATATCTCCATATGTTTATTTAATTTTTTTTTTGGGGTTAATCTTTTATTCCTCCATTTTGTTTTTAAAATAATATTCACACACGTTATTATTCACTGTAGATTGAAAAATATCCCGAAATATGGGACCGAGCTAGTCCTGACTACAAAGACAAGCAGAAGAAAAAAGACGCCTGGGCCTCTGTGTTGAGCCAAATGTATCCCCAGTGGGTGAATGCTGAACGTGATGCCCAAGAGGAAATTAGTAAGTTTTGATTTTTACACTTATTTTTATATCTATTTATAATTGCACTTTTTGGTGTGAAAGCAGGTCATAAATTGTTTTGGTTGTGTCATTGCAGTGTATGATATTAAAAATCGGTGGAGATCGGTCACCGACCGGCTGGTGAAGTATCACCAGTCGGTGCAAAGTGGCTCATCACCCAAAAAAAGAAAATTTCCTTTTGCGGACGAGCTGGCCTTCATACTAACCAGTAGGAGTTTGCGGAGGTAAATTCCCAAAACATATTAATTGAAATGTTTCCAAAAATGTTGTATTTACATTGGGATTTACCTTTTATTATATACAGAACTGAAGGAAACATCATGGCCCCAACAGCAGAAGAGGACACAAACACAGAGCAAGCAGAGGAGGAATCCGAGGACTTTTTCCAGCTTTCCTCACCGGATCCATCTGCTTCGGCATCTTCAGCATCTGGTTGTCCCTCACATTCTTTGTCCAATCCAGCGGACATCGGGACGGGTTTGGTGACTGATTCTCCTGCTCCTGCTCCAAGTGACGCTGGAAGCTCTGCTGGTGATGTGTTGAGGCCCACTGGGAGGGGGTCTGGTTCTGCTCATCTCGTGGCATCGAGAAGGGCG
This sequence comes from Phyllobates terribilis, assembly GCF_046119375.1. Classification (NCBI taxonomy): domain Eukaryota; kingdom Metazoa; phylum Chordata; class Amphibia; order Anura; family Dendrobatidae; genus Phyllobates; species Phyllobates terribilis. The sequence continues at coordinate 1,267,721 of NW_027363034.1, forward strand.
GGCAAAAAAAAGGCCAAAAGCCACGGGGGTGGGACTATTGTGCTTGAAGCACTCACAAATCGAACCCTCAGCCTTGTGGAAAGGGCATCCCAGGAAGATGCCATCGATAAATTTTGCTCAGCCCAAGCTGCCCGCATCAGATCTCTGCCACGAGATAGGCAGAACATGTACATGACTGCAGCAGGCGCTATGGTCATGGCAATTGAAGAGGCAGCAGTTATGCCCTCGCCCCCAGCCGTAGTATGCGGAATATTTAATTGTTTCAAACCCAGTGTGCCTCCACCACGACCAGCAGCTGCAACCCAGCGTTTTGGGCAGGTTGCTGCAGCATACCGTCCAGAAGATATGCAACCAAGTTATGGTCGGCAAATGGCTCATGGTGCATCATCATTTATCAGAGGACCATCCCCCAACTCTACTTTTTCTCAAGAAATGTTTCCTGGGTACATCTTTGAAGAAGACCTTCAAAACTTGTAGTTAAAAAATTTTACCCCTCCCTGTCAGCATTTTTGGACCCTAGCAAATACAGACAGCACCTGTAGGTCGATAGATACACAATGTTTTAGAGAATCAGACAATTAACAAAGACCTTTTCTTATGGTCACCTATACCAGGCATCAGGCGTAGGGGACTGTAAGAAAAGGTCTTTCTTTTTATATAATTAAACAACCTACAGGTGCTGCCCGTATTTTAGGGCCCAAAACTGATTAGAGGACAGGTGTGCTGTACACAGTGTGTAATTTTTTCCCAAGTTATGGGCAATGTTTGTCCGATTAAATTTTCTAGAAGTTTGTTGTTTTGTGTTTTTAAAAAGTTTTTTACAGTTATTCTATATTACGTATTAAAAAAAATATTTAAACTATCTGTTAATTTTTCTTTTCAAGTGTATATGTGGTTGGATTGGGTTGTAATGAAAAAGTGTTCCCCTGATCTGCGCTCACCATAGCGCAGGTCAGATGAACTCTACATTTTTGAAATTTGTTCAAACTAATCTACGTATGTGGTCGGCTGTATACAGTGGTTTTTAAATTATAAATATACTTTGATATTTTGGACCACAACTATTTTTTGGATGAATACTACTCTCAACACTGTTATTTGCTAGTTCTGTTCTTAGCGCAAGCAAATAACAATGGTGAGGGTTGACTTTAGCAGACAGTACTTGGGAATAGCGCTCTAGGTAGTAATGCCAATTTACAGGCTCTGGTCTTTGTGGGTTGTTCACTTTTGCGTTGACGTATTGTCGAAAAACAAAATGTAGAAGGTTGCAATTCAAGAAATATTTTAGACAAATTTAAGTTTAACCAAAATTTATTTTTTTTAAAAACATTTTTTTTTACATTTTTATTTTAAAAAAAAAGGAGGAAGTTCTTCTTTTATTGTTCATCAGATCTTCTCTGCTGGTCAGGCTGCTCAACACCAGCACAGGAGTATTGCCAGTGCACGGCACCTTCAGGACTCATGAAGTAGTCAGCGAAGGTTTCTCGCACCCTGGCACCAGAGTTGGATGGCCTTCCCTGACCGGAGTTGACAACTGGAATTAATTCAGATAGCTGTGACTCCTCATCTTGCTCGGTGCTGTACTCACGAGCATAGTTGTGGAGTACACAGCATGCCTTAATTACAGTGTCAACGGTCTCCGTATCCAACTGGATGGCAGTGTGAAAGATCCTCCACTGACTACACATGATTCCGAAGGTGCATTCCACATATCTGCGTGCACGACTCAGCCGATAATTGAAAATCCTCCGCCGGGCATTCAGTGCCCTTCGTGGGTATGGGCGCAGCAGGTTGGTCTGTAAGGGAAATGCCTCATCCGATACCATCACAAAAGGAACTGGATGTGTGGAACCCGGCAAAGGTCTTGGGGCTGGGAGCGTTACGCCATCTTGAAGAATTTGCAGCCCAATCTGTGATGATCTAAACACCCGAGAGTCCCCAGTACTGCCATAAGCACCAACGTCAATGGCAACAAATTTGAAATGTGCATCAGCAACCGCCATCAGGACCACAGAAAAAAATTTCTTATAATTAAAGAAGCGTGATCCTGATCGTGGTGGCTGCTGAACTCTCACATGTTTGCCATCGACAGCACCAATGCAGTTTGGGAAATTGGCCACAGTTTGAAAGCCTGCTGCGACCTGCAGCCAAGTCTCCTCGGTTGGAGAAGGCATCACGATGGGCTGCAACTTCTGCCAGATGACGGTACATGTGCACCTCACAATTCTGGAAATGGTGGATTTACCAACCCTAAATTGGAGGTGCAGTGATGTATAGCTTTCTCCTGTGGCCAAAAATCTGAAAAGGAAAAATAGATAATTAGAAAAGCCATAAAAAGAAATACAAGCCAACAGTAATTATCCATTATTAATTCATCTTTTAAAAAATTAAGGTCTTTATTACAAAAAACTATTCCAACAATGGGCTCGTTTTTTTTTTTGGGGGGGGGGGGGGCTCCACATTTTCAATCTTTTTTGGTCATCTTTTGTTTTCTCTTGAGTTCACACATATCAATTTATAATGTGTTTTGACTTTGTGTCTGTGTTTGCCTACGATGTTTGCTCTAGAGTTTACACATCAGTGACCTTTTCAATCTGATCTCTGTGCATGGTGATCTCATGGTCAAGCCAAAAATATGTACACAAAGACAGACACAGTGGAGCCATCACCACAGGGTAACAAAACCAGGTACACCAGCCATCACCGCAGGGTGGCGAACAAAACCAGGTACACCAGCCATCACCGCAGGGTGGCGAACAAAACCAGGTACATATAAATCAACATTCAACTTACCGCAAGGTGATGAGCAGCCTTTCCTCAGCAGAGATGGCCCTTCGCATTACAGTGTCTTGGAAGTCCAGGTCAGGAGACATAAGGCTCAGCAGCCGATCAAATGCAATAATGTTCAGACGGCAGAACTGTTTAAATTTTTCAGGAAAACTATAGTAAACAGAGAAAAAAAAAATATTAAAAGATAATTTTGTAACATAGTATACAAACAAAACCTTAAAAAAACAGCATAGACGGATGACATTATACTTTCTTCACATATATCTTACCTCCTTAAATCCTGGTAGAGAACATTAAAGTGGCCCTTGTCCGTCCGCTCCTGCAAGATAGGGTGCACCCAAATTTTTTTTGGTCGTCTTCTCCTCCTTAAACGCTCCTATAGAACAATAATAGGTTAGTACACACACTACATAAAAATAATGTACCCCAAAAAAACTTAGTTTATATTACCTGCTCAACGTTGTAGTGCAGGAGATTTAAGCAAGTCATTAGCAGAAGGTTTAGGCATGGTCTGCTGACCCGCAGGGGCTGCAATTCCTGTGGCATACTGTCTTTTGCAAAAAACAAAATGGTGAAGAGGGGTTGAACTAGGAAATGACATCAGGATTTCCATCTTTTTTTTTTTTTTTTTCAATAACTTTATTTGTGCTCAAAAACGCATGAAATAAGCTTACAAAAACGCATGTAAAATCCGCATACAAAAACGCGTCAAAAACGCGACCAAAAAACGCACGCGATTTTCTGGCAAGGGACATGCAGAAATGTTGCAGAAATTTTCTGCTTCATAAATGCAACGTGGGCACATAGCCTTAATAGCATATCCCACAACTTTACAGCCCTTACAAAGTAATTTTTTCTCCTATTTTAGGCAATAGATTTCCCTTCCATTGCAGCCATAAAACAGGATGCCAAAAAAGTGCCCTACACACAGACAGCTCTGTGGGGCACACAGCTTTGGCGGGGCATACTAAAATGCACTGCCATTACGATTTTCATCTGTGGGCCAGTAGAGGATGATGTACTAGCTTTACCCACAGATGAACTTCAGAACACGCAGTGTTCAGCAGTGGATGCTGCGTATAAAGGGCAGGCAGCCAGCAAAGTGCTGCTGCCAGTCAGAGCACTGGGGTCCACAGAAATCGGGCCTGGGGACACAGAAATGTTTACCACCCCTGACAACGGTGAGTGGAACCCCCAGCTGTCAAGGTCCCCGACATTTCCCCAGATTCTTCCACTGGGTGAGGGCCCCATGAATGCGTCGTTACAGGGAACCCTGGACTCACAGGCCCCATAGCGGCTGCATAGTCTACTGCCATTGGCAGGACGTCACTATATATATGCTGTATATGCTTATGTGACACCCCAGGGGTCTGGTTGTCACAGTGATAGAGATATTACGTCTGAGAGCAGGTGGGAGGTCCTTTGGTCAGGGATCCTGTGCATGCCACACCTCCTGCCCAGCCTTGGGAGGGGAAGAACTTCCCCTGTATAAACCCGGGGCTGAGGCAGAGTGATTGAGTCCAGGAAGAGTAGAGACAAGAGCAGCATAGGAAGCAGCAGAGTCACAAGGAGTCAGGGGCTGGCAGCTAAAGAGCTCGCCCTGACTAAGAAGATTCTTTACCGGACCCGGAGTCCGAGGCTGTGGGGACTAACTTCTACCCAGCAGCAGAATCCGTCAGGCAGGGGATTTCAGGTCCCCTGGCCCAGAAGCCCGAAGGCCCGGTCACACGCGTGGGACCAGCACCGCCATCGTGGAGCGGAAGCCATTAGAAGGCCCCGAGTCACCGGCCATACGGGTGAGCACCACACGGTACACTCAGGGACGTGGGCTACTTACATCAGCTTCTAGCAAGGTAGCCAGAAGAGTACAGTCAGCTTGGGAGGCCTACAACTACGCCTGGCCAGGGGAGATCCCATCTGCTCAAGGACTGACCAGGCCCCGTTCGCTAGCAAGTACTCCGGGAGGGTCTATCGTTGTTACCAGTAAAGACCCTGAACGCTACCATACCGTCTCTGAGTGGTTCCTGCTACCCCCATCATCCACGTCGGCTGCCCTGAGGCCATACCCCTCCCGTTGGGGGTTATACTATCACGCTGCACCATCCTTCCACCGGCCTCAGCGGTCTGCCCTGCAGCAGCAGCCCCCCTGGCTGCATTCAACGGGTGGCGTAGTCATCAACCATTTTCTACCGCTAACAGACTGCCGTCCAGTTTGACTCCCTGGGCACGGACCGGGTCACCGCCACGAGACTACAACCCTAAACAGATCCGGCTCCGGGTAAGCTCCCGCGTGCGCAACGCAGCGCGACACAGGCCCAGGGGCGCGTCAACTTTGGCGTAGTCGGCAGGATCACGTGCCCGCAACCACCGGGTACTGCGTGCCTGAAAAGCAAAGACTGTTCAAACTTACCAGTGGTGAAGATTCCCGCCATCGGTGAAGATTCCCGCCATCCGGCGCCATCTTCAGCCTTCTTCCCGCCATCGGTGAAGTTTCCCGCCATCCGGCGCCATCTTCAGCCTTCTTCCCGCCATCCGTGGAGTTTTCCCGCCATTGGACGCCATCTTGAGGACGCCGCGCGGGAAGAAGAGGGGCGTGGACTCCGAAAGCGCGCGAGAACTGAAGCCCCGCCTCACGTCCGGACGTTGCGTAAGGTCCTGGAAGGAGCCCAGCAGACGCCGACGTCACAGGAGCGCGACGGAAGGTCCTCAACCCTGACGATCCACTGCGGAGCCGCGGCCTACGGAAGAGGATCATCGCAAGGTAGGCCACGGTCCACTAGGGGGGAGGAAGATGTCGGATACGGAGGAGAGCTTCACTACCTCGACCCCCGCCAGCGCCACCGCTGCTGCAGTTATGCCCTTCACCATGCCATATATCCCGGGAGCAGCTTGGCTACCCCAGTACTCAGGGGAGTCACATACCCTGCATGACTTTAGAGAAAAGCTGGATAGCCTCTTCCAGGTGTACCCCCTCACAGAAGAGCAAAAAGTGAGCATCCTGGTGGCCCAACTAATCGGGGCAGCCAAAAGAGAAGTAAAATCTTGGCCACCTGGGAGGAGGACTGTCGCAGAGATACTAACCCGGCTGAGGGACACCTTCGATACCCGCACCTCAGCCGAGATCAAGCTTAGATTCTACGGGTGCAAGCAGCGAGCGCATGAGAGTATAAGGGACTATGCACTAAACCTACAAGAGGCCCTGAGGGCCATAAAGCAGACCGACCCTGATGGGGTGGGAAACGAGGACAGGCTGTTGACTGAACAATTTATAGAGGGTTTATATTGCAATGCCCACCGAACCCAGTTGCGGGCAATGGCCTTACAGGATCCCCATCTGGACTTTGCACAGTTCAAGGATAGAGCTATCCGGGTGCTCCGAGAACCAGCACCGGGTGGCGTTGTGACCCACAGGCGCCCAGCTATTACTTACCACCAGGAGGCGGCGCCCTTGTCGGCAGGGCCTGTGGGAGCTGATGCGCAGGCTTTGGACAATGACCCGGCTCCAGACCTACACCATCAGGTCCAAGAGCTAGTTAAGAGCGTTGCTGCGCTAACCCGAACTGTGCAGTCTTTACAGGTTTCCACTCCAGGGAAGATCCAGCTGGCATCCGGACCGGAGGACATCCCGTGGCGTCGACCAAGGAGGACCCCACCGGCCAGAGGAAGACCCGGTGACCGATACAGCGAGGACGGACGACCCATCTGCCGCCGCTGCAATCAACCCGGACATATGGAAAGGTACTGTTCTTTAAACGGGCACAACCTGGGGTAGAGGGCCAACCCCCAGGAAAAAGATCACCAGGCCCATCGAACTGGCGCGACAGATATGTGGGAGGACGTCCAGTCTTGCCTGTGGTACTGGATGGCATTCCCATGAGTGCCCTACTGGACACCGGGTCACAGGTCACCACCATCCCGTACGTGCTCTTCAAGCAGTACTGGAATGACTCGGATATTACCCGCTACCCTGACGACGACTTGAGTATCATCGCCAGCAATGGTCAGCCCGTGCCACAGATCGGATTTAAAGAGGTGACCATCAAAATTGGTAGAGTCGAACTGGCCGCACAGGGACTGATCATTGTAGACATTGACAAACATGAGAGTCACCCAAAGATAACTCTAGGAACTAATGTAATTGAAAATTGTCTTGCAGAGGTGATTTTCCTTTTACAGCAGGTTGCCAAGAATGCCAGCTCCGGCGAGCAGCGGGTGCTCCAGAAAGAGATCCGGGCACTGATGCAACGGCAACAAGTGGAACTCTCCGGCGGTGAGATTGGTAGCGTAAGAATGTGTGACCCTTTTCCTATTGCCATGCCCCCAAAAAGTGAAATGATGATTTGGTGCCGGGCAGCTATTGGTCTGAGAGGTAGAGATTACCAGGCAATGGTAGAACCAGTTTACTCAGATAGTAGGCCCACCATTTTGACAGCACGGGGGGTGGTCAATGTACGCCATGGGAGGGTGCCCGTTCGCATAATAAATATCGGGGAGAGGGAAGTGTACCTGCCCCGGTATGCCACGCTAGCCAAATTATATACCACTAATCAAAATTCTATACAATTTGTGGAACCCTTGCCTCCATCTCACCCGGAGGAAGGTAACGGCTCTAAGAAAGACATGGAGGACTGGTGTCAGCAACTACATCTGGGTACTGACTCCACTCCCTCACACCAGAAACAAGGAGTCTATCGGGTGGTTCAAGAGTATGAGAGAGTGTTTAGTAAACACCCGTTAGACTTCGGGCGAGTCAAGGGGGTAGAACACCGCATCCCCACGGGAGATCATCCTCCCATAAAAGAGAGGTATCGACCCGTACCCCCTGCACATTACCAACACGCCAAGGGGATGCTTAGAGACATGAAGGAGGCTGGGGTAATCCGGGATAGCTGTAGCCCCTGGGCAGCCCCACTAGTTTTAGTCAAAAAGAAAGACAACACCATGAGGATGTGTGTAGATTACCGGAAAATCAACCGTATCACACACAAGGATGCGTACCCCTTACCAAGGATAGAGGAGTCATTGGCTGCTTTAAGATCTGCTAACTTCTTCTCTACCTTGGATCTCACTAGCGGGTACTGGCAGGTTCCTGTAGCAGAGGCAGACCGGGAGAAGACTGCATTCACCACCCCGATGGGACTTAGTGAGTTCACCTGCATGCCGTTCGGACTCTGCAACGCCCCAGGAACCTTCCAACGATTAATGGAGTGCTGTCTGGGCCACAGAAACTTCGAGACGGTCCTGTTGTACCTGGACGATGTCATCGTATACTCCAAAACTTACGAGGACCACCTGAAACACCTGGCGGAGGTGTTCGAAGCTCTGGCGAGTTATGGCCTAAAGGTGAAACCCTCCAAGTGTCACCTCCTGAAACCAAAGGTGCAATACCTGGGACACGTGGTGAGCGCTGACGGAGTGGCTCCCGACCCCGATAAGATCACCGCAATTAAGGGATGGCCAAGCCCCTCCAGCGTAAAAGAAGTGCGGCAGTTCCTAGGGTTGGTAGGCTACTACCGAAGGTTTATTCCCGGTTTCACCAAAAAGGCAGCGCCTATGCAGGACCTCCTGATAGGCCAGTCCCGGAAGGCCAAGAACCAGAAGCCGCCCTTCAAATGGGAAGAGCTAGAAGAAGAGTCCTTCCGCCAGCTGAAGATGGCCCTCACGGGGGATGAAATCTTGGCGTACCCAGACTATAGCCAGCCCTTCATCCTCTACACCGACGCCAGTAACATCGGGCTAGGAGCCGTACTATCCCAGATTCAGCAGGGGAGAGAACGAGTGATCTCCTATGCCAGCCGAAAACTGCGACCCACCGAAAGGAACCCCGAGAATTACAGCTCATTTAAGCTAGAGTTCCTGGCCGTGGTATGGGCAGTCACCGAGCGCTTTAGGCATTACCTCGCTTCTTCCCGGTTCACCGTATACACGGATAACAACCCGTTGATACACCTGGACACGGCAAGACTCGGTGCCCTGGAGCAGAGGTGGATGGCCCGCCTGTCCAACTACGAGTTTACAATTAAATACCGGGCAGGGCGCTCCAATACCAACGCGGACGCCCTGTCCAGGATGCCCAACCTGCCGGACGGAGGAGAAGATCCGGAGGGACTGGAAGAAGTTGAACTCCCTGCGTTCCACCGTCATGGGACTATCCAGTATTCCCACCGGGTAAGGAGTAAGCGGGCTGCTACGTTGAACCCCTTACCTCACTACAACTGGGCGGAAACGCAAGACAGCGACCCTGCCGTCCGACTGGTGAAGGAGATGCTGACTCGCCCGGAGGCTAGCCTGGAATCAGACGCTCCAGAGGAAGCCAAACAACTATGGGCAGAGAAGAGTCGACTGTTCCTTTACAAGGGGAAGTTGTGCCGCAGAATGGTTAACTCCAGGACGCATGAACTACTCTGGCAAGTAGTGGTGCCACGAAGAGACGCAGCCATGGTGATGGAGGCATACCACGACGGAGCTGGACACTTCGGGTGGAAAAAGCTGGAGTTCCTGCTGCGCGAGCGGTTCCACTGGGTAGGCATGAGGGGAACCATCGAGAAGTGGTGCAGAGACTGTGGCCCGTGCAATCTGAGAAGGAAGGACCGGGCCAGCCAGAAGACTCCCCTGCAGTCCATCGTCACCCGGCAACCGTTGGAACTGGTGGCCTTGGATCATGTAAAACTGACCCCCAGCAGAAGTGGCTACGTCTACGCGTTAACCATCGTGGATCATTACTCCCGGTTTCTGGTTGTCGTCCCCGTCAAGGACTTAACGGCTCGAACAGCAGCTAGAGCCTTCCAGCAGCACTTTTGCCGCCCACACGGGTACCCGGACCAAGTGCTGACGGACCAGGGACCTGCCTTTGAAGCGGAGGTCTTCCAGGAATTCTGTAATCTGTATGGCTGCCGGAAGATAAGGACGACACCCTACCATCCGCAAACTAATGGACTTTGTGAAAAAATGAACCAGGTGGTAATGGATCTTCTAAAAACGTTGCCCCTGGAAGAACGCAGTCTGTGGCCTGAGAAGTTGCCCGATCTGGTGGACCTATACAACCACATCCCGGTAGGTTCCACCAACTGTACCCCGGCTTACCTAATGAGGGCAAGACCTGGTAAGTTACCTGTTGACCTGGAAATGGGAGTCCTGACGCCCGAGGACACTTCACCAGAAACAGACTGGGACACAGAGAGGCAGCAGCAGTACCGGAAAGTACAGGAGAGCGTGGAGCGAAGTCTTTGTCAGGCTAGGGAAAGACAAGAGAAGACTTACAACCAGTATGCTCCCGCTGTTCCCCTGGTACCCGGAGAGCAGGTCTTGAAGAGGAAGAGACGGCTCCACAAGTTGGACGACCAGTGGGAGAAGGACCCGTACACCGTACTGCCCTCAAGCCACGAGAACCCGAAGGTCTGTACCATCAGTAAAGACGGAGGGGAAACCACAGCCATTGTATCCCGGGACCACCTGAAGAAGTGCCCCGAACAACTGAGGAACCCTGAGGAGGAACAGGAAGACCATCGACCCGTGGAAGAAAGGGAAGATATGGTTAGTACCGTGCTCGGGGACTTCCCTCGGTCTTGGACTCAAGTCAATGGTGCAGTTGTGGTACCCGTACTCACCTTCCTCCAACCATCATCCCAAGAACCTACGGAGCAACGGGTAGAGCTGGAAGAGCAGCCGGTCCAGGAGGCAGAAGACTCCACCCAAGCGGAACGGGAGAATCCACCCTCTGCTTATAGTGAGCCTGCCGTACCCCTAGTGAGACAAAGAGCCGGTAGACAGCTGCCCAGTTTACCCTTGACAGCTCCTACACCCTGTAGTTCAGGGCCAGACAGTCAGCTCCGTAGGTCCACTAGGGCCACTAGAGGCCAGTTACCCGCACGTTGGAGGATCTAAATGTTTAAGTTGTTTTACAATGTTTACCTGTTTATTGTTGCTTGTGTGTAATTTTGTGTTTCTAGTTGTTTTTAGGAGTCTTCGGTGGATTTACCGGGAATCCTTTGTATATAGTTGGAGCGTAACCCAGGATGGACTAGAGACTGTTAAGGACTCGGGGTAGGACAGACCCCTACCTGGTTACGTCTCCCTGTGTTGGTGAAATGGACACCTTTGCTTTTCTTCAAAGACTGCACCCGGTTGCGGACATCCGTGACCATCTTATTGTGTTTCCTTATTGTATTTTATTGTTCTTTGATATACCTTGTTATATTTTTCTAAAAAATGTTTAGTCCCGGAGTACTAAATTTCACTAGGGGGGAGTGTGACACCCCAGGGGTCTGGTTGTCACAGTGATAGAGATATTACGTCTGAGAGCAGGTGGGAGGTCCTTTGGTCAGGGATCCTGTGCATGCCACACCTCCTGCCCAGCCTTGGGAGGGGAAGAACTTCCCCTGTATAAACCCGGGGCTGAGGCAGAGTGATTGAGTCCAGGAAGAGTAGAGACAAGAGCAGCATAGGAAGCAGCAGAGTCACAAGGAGTCAGGGGCTGGCAGCTAAAGAGCTCGCCCTGACTAAGAAGATTCTTTACCGGACCCGGAGTCCGAGGCTGTGGGGACTAACTTCTACCCAGCAGCAGAATCCGTCAGGCAGGGGATTTCAGGTCCCCTGGCCCAGAAGCCCGAAGGCCCGGTCACACGCGTGGGACCAGCACCGCCATCGTGGAGCGGAAGCCATTAGAAGGCCCCGAGTCACCGGCCATACGGGTGAGCACCACACGGTACACTCAGGGACGTGGGCTACTTACATCAGCTTCTAGCAAGGTAGCCAGAAGAGTACAGTCAGCTTGGGAGGCCTACAACTACGCCTGGCCAGGGGAGATCCCATCTGCTCAAGGACTGACCAGGCCCCGTTCGCTAGCAAGTACTCCGGGAGGGTCTATCGTTGTTACCAGTAAAGACCCTGAACGCTACCATACCGTCTCTGAGTGGTTCCTGCTACCCCCATCATCCACGTCGGCTGCCCTGAGGCCATACCCCTCCCGTTGGGGGTTATACTATCACGCTGCACCATCCTTCCACCGGCCTCAGCGGTCTGCCCTGCAGCAGCAGCCCCCCTGGCTGCATTCAACGGGTGGCGTAGTCATCAACCATTTTCTACCGCTAACAGACTGCCGTCCAGTTTGACTCCCTGGGCACGGACCGGGTCACCGCCACGAGACTACAACCCTAAACAGATCCGGCTCCGGGTAAGCTCCCGCGTGCGCAACGCAGCGCGACACAGGCCCAGGGGCGCGTCACTTACACAGTATTTTTCTCAAAGTTCTAATTTGTTTCTACTCTGACCTGTTGTTCTTTCTTCCAAATTTGTAGGATGACAAGCCAGAAATGGACTGTTGACAAGAGGATCAAAATGAAAGATGCAGGTTATTATGATCACCATTCTCTGTCTCATCCAATATTAAAAGGTTTTTCCTCTTATTTGCAGAACCATTGCAAGCTGGAAAGATACAAACAAATTGTTGAAAATGTGTCAAGGTTTTTATACTTTATGAACAAACGCCGTGTGAGCCTCAACTTTGTGACAAAGATTGAAAACGCCCATTTATTTTTCAAAAACCTTCAAGATCTCGGTCTGTGCAACCAAACTGTCACCAACTACATTAAGAATGTCCGGAAATTTGTACATTATCAACTATTTGCAACCAATTTACGCGATAAAAATGAAAAACTCTTCAAGGCAATGAAGTATTTCCAGTATGTGACTGCGGATATTCAGAAGAAATTTTCCAAGGGAGTTGCAAAAGAAGTTGTCAGCAAAAGGTATGTCAACTAATTTTTATCCTTTCAGATGTATGCACAATTATTATTTTTTCTCTTTTCTCTCTCCCGCCAGGATTTTTCATACATGACTTAAAAATAGGCCTCACCTATCAGTCACATTTATTAATCTTTCTCTTAGGTACCTGGAGTTGCATAAATTGGACAAAACACCTCAGCAATGCCAGGAGATCCTGACCGTTGCAAAGCCAGCTTTCCTGCAAGCCATCGAGGATGTCCAAGGAGGATCCCGAAATGAAGTGCATCAGTTGGAGATTCTCTATTACCTTGAGGCCTTAATCATACTAAAACACTTACAAAGACCAGGAGTTGTCAGAAACATGACGGTAAGTAACAACCTACTCATTATCCTGATTTAAAGCCACATGTCTATCTAACTTTCCCATGTCTTGACTCACAGGTTTCTGAGTGGACAGAGAGGATGCGTCACATCTATCAAAATGAACAGCTAATAATTGTCGGAGTTAAATCCCATAAGACTGCTGCCCACCAAGTAGCCTGTTTTGTGCTTACTGAAGAAGAAGAAAAGGTAAGATGTTCCTGTCACTACGATGGCACCCACATTAGAGAGGGATCTGTTAGTTGTCATGACTTCAACCCGTAGGATTAGTGGCATTCTGTCCCTTTTAGTAGATCCTCCCTTTAACCAGATTTTACAGGACAACTTGGTGCTACATCCTCATGCAGGTGTGTTGGGAGTCTTTCCCTTATTTCCCTGCAGTATCCAGGATGCTAAACCATAGTATCGGTGTCCAGAATAGTGCATTTTCTTAACAATAATGCTTGTTGCAGCAGCATCCAGAATGCATTATCAGTAGGAACAGATATGCTCTCCCTTATCACAGATGTTCTGCACTTTAAATGAATGGTGGGCAGTTTATAGTCTGACATATGTTTGGTGTGAGGTGACTTTTCTATATATTTAGATTGTGTGGTTCCTATCATGCTCTGAAATCCAACTGAGGCGGAGGAGAGATACTGCCCTTTTAGTCTGTAGGTTTCGCTCTCCTGGTTAGGCACATCCCTCCCTCACGTTGGTGCGGTCATTGACTCCAGTAATTAATTTAGTCTATTTCAAATTTTCTTATCTTAATATTGAAGGGCCCAACTCAATTTTTATTAAGTGGTTTACTGTTTTTTGTTTTGTTTATTTACAGTGGTTTAACATCTACTTTAAAAAAGTGAGACGGGTGCTGGCCAAAAAAGACAGTCCAGATAAATTCTTCTTATCGACTACAGGAAGACAGATATATAATGTATCCACCGACCTTCATCGCTACCAGAAGAAGTAAGTCTTAAAAGTTAAAAATCCTACATATTAGATGTTGTGCCATGTATTTATGATCTACTCTATTGCTATCTAGGTACAAACTTAAATCCATCTCTAGTCAGGTGGCAAGAAAAACTTGTGAAACATGGACCGTGTCACATTTAACAGAGACACAGAGGTATCTTTTCTCCAAATATCTCAGTCATTCCAACATGACAGCAGAGAGGAATTACAGAGAAAAAACGTTAGGAGACCTCTGCCAAGCATACACACTGGTCTTGGCAGCAGGGAAATCATCGGAAAATCAACCTCAACCCAGCAGCTCAAGGTAATTTATTGCAAAGCAGTTATGATCTATTTCACCAAATTGTTGATAAAATGTAATATTCTGTTTTCTATCTCCCCTAAAGAGAAGCAGAAGAGAGCAATGGAGAAGAGGAGCAAATGGTCCAGCAAGCTGAAGACTACAGTGCCCAGGGTGAAACAGAGGACCTCGGTGTGTCAAATTTAAATACTAAGACTCAAAGGTGGGTATATTATTAAATCAAGCAAGCTAGTAGGAGTTGGCAAACTGTACATAGCTTGTGATGTTATGGACAATGACTTGTTCTTCTGAGCATCCTCAGCACCTATACCCAGGCAAAGTGCTCTCAGTAGCGGCCACTTGTAGACAGTATGCGGAAGGGTATATTACAGGCGTTTATTGATGATATCTCCATCGCAGAACAAACCTCGATGCCTAAACTTTTAGGATTGATAGAAGATATCCTTATACCACTCTAAGTGCCCAGAAAATGTAATGTTATTATTTATATCAGGCGGAGAGCACCAATCGAACCTAGGGTCACAACAAGGTCCATGAAGACAGGGATGCAGTTGAGGAAAAGGAAACACCCAGGGTAATTGGTCAATATACTCATTCACATTGTCCTTGAACAATAAACATTTCGGTTTTAACATATGTATTCCCCTTCTTTCCTTTAAAGAGATTAAGAAGACGGCAGTGATCAGCTCCCAAGAAAGAATGAGGCGTTTCGGAGACTAAAGTTCCGGTCTTGTTAAAGTTTCTGAATTCATGTTTTATTTGTTTCTTTTCTATTCTAGGTTGTTCTACAATTCCAGGTGAACGGGGCCCTCGAAGCAATGGGAGAAGATTTTCTTTATTATAAACATTTGTACTGTTTGTATTAGTGTTAAAGGGATTCTGTCACCAGGTTTTAGCCATCTCATCTGAGCGCACCATAATGTGGACACAGACATCTTTATTCCAGTGATATATCACTTACTAGGCTGCTCAGTGTAGTTTGCATTAAAACACTGTTAAATCATCTGGAGATTATCATTAGAGCACTACTCCAGTAGTCCAGTCATACTTGGGAGCTGCCAAATCTGCAACAGAGAAAACAGTAATTTTATCAAAATGACAGCAAGGAGCTCAGTAAGTGAAACATTGCTGGATCAGGATTTCTATCTCTACATTATGCTGCTGTCCGATGGGATGTCAAAAACCTGGTGACAGAGTCCTTTTAATAACTATTTTAAAGATAAATATAAAGTGGAAGTCCTATGGCTATGATGAAACAATTCTGACAACTGTTCAAATGGCACAATCATTTACTACCGTCAGGTTTCTGAGCCGTTTAGTCTAATGCTTTGTCAGTATTACTAGAATCCATAATAATTTAAAGGTCAGGTAGCCATAAAAGTGCTCCTGCCAGTCAGAGCAGTGCAGTCCCTGGAAATCAGGCCTAGGGAAGCAGAATATATTACCATCCCTAACAACGGTAAGCATGACCCCCAGCTGTCCAGCAACCCGACATGTAGAACTGCCTATAAAAATGACCATTTGTCCAGTCAGTGCATCACTCTCTGGTGCCCTTTTACACTGGCACACTGCTTTCTGTCTCTCTCTCTTTCTCTCTCTCCAGTGCAATGCTCTCTGGTGCTCTTTCACTCTCTTTCCAGTGCACCACTCTCTGATGTGTTCTCTTTCTCCCTACTGCACCGCTCTCTGGCACTCCTCTGTCTTTATAGTGCAGTGCTCTCTTTTGTGCTCTCTCAGTCTCCAGTGCATCACTGGCGCTCACTTTTGATCTCTCCCCATTTCACCACTCTCTCGCATGCTCTCTCTCTGGTGCTTTCTTTCCATCCAAAGTGCCTTTTTTTGTCTCTGTGCCTTCACGAGCCTCTCAATCTCTGTCTTTGCCCATCTGTGGCTCTCTATCGGTCTCTGTGCCTCTCTGTCCCTCCCTGTGCTTCTATTTACCTTTTGCATCCCTCTATGTGCCTACCTTTGCCCCTTTGCTCCCCTCTTTGCCTCTATGTGCCTCTCAATGACTCTCTCTCATGCACACCTCTTCCTGTAGGTCAAAGGTAAGAAGCACTACTCAAGTTGCAGCAGAGAAGATTAATTGGTAAGTAACCACAAAGCTACACAGTGTTTAACACTTGTGTATTTTTTAAGAATCTTGTTCCTGTAGGATGCTTCCTGAACATTAAAGTGAATTGTCAGGAAACATCTTTAAGCTACAGGATCCTTGAAAAATATGCAAGTTTTTATTGGATGATTTGTCAGGCTATCAACAATCACACAGGGCCACAGGCCCGTCAACAGGGCAATAGCCCACTCCACAAGGCCAATGACCCTTTGCAAAGGGCCAGAGGTCCCTTTCCGCAGTGCCATAGGCATTTCCACAGGGCCATAACCCACTCCAGCTCTCTCCACAGGGCAACAGGCCCATTTGAAGGGCCACAGATCCCTCTTCAGGGTCACAGGCCTTTCCACAGGGCCGCACCCACCTTCAGCTCTCTCCACAGGGCCATAGGCCCTTTCCTCAGGGCCACAAGCCCCTCCAGCTCTCTCCACAGGGCAACAGACCACTATACAGGGTCACAGGCCTTTCCACAGGGCCACAAGCCCCTTCAGCTCTCTCCACAGGACCACAGGCTCCTACAGTGCCACAAGCCCCTCCAGCTCTTTCCACAGGCAATCATGTTGCATGTTGTTTACTGCAAAAGACTTCATAGGCCCCAATCTTACTCCAGAGCCTTCCACAGGCCCCTCCAGCCCACTCCACATGGCCTTTTTTAGCAGAGCAAAACTCCCTCCAGCTCTCTTTACATCACTACATGCCCCTCTGCGGGCAAACAACCCCTTCAACTCTCTCCACAGTACCATAGGCTCCTTCTGCCGGGCCACAAGCATTTCCACAGGGCCACAATCCCCTCCAACTCTTCTCCACAGGACAACAAGCTCTCATTACAGAGCCATAGCTCCCCTCCACAGGGCCAAATGCACTTTCTGCATGGACACAGCCCCATTTAGCTCTCTCCACAGAGACACAAGGCCCGTCTGCAGAGCACAAGCCCCCTCTTCAAGGCCAAAAGGCCTTTCTACATGGCCATAGTCATTTCCATAGGGCACGAGCCCCTCCAGCTCTCTCCACAGGGCAACGGACCCCTATACAGGGTCACAGGCCTTTCCACAGGGCCACAACACCTTCAGCTCTCTCCACATGACCACAGGCTCCTACTGGGCCACAGGCCTTTCCACAGTGCCACAAGCCCCTCCAGCTCTCTCCACAGGCAATCATGTTGCATGTTGTTTACTGCAAAGGACTTCATAGGCCCAAATCTTACTCCAGAGCCTTCGAAAGGCCCCTCCAGCCCGCTCCACATGGCCTTTTCGTCAGGACACAACTCCCTCCAGCTCTCTTTACATCGCCACATGCTCCTCAGCGGGGCCACAGACACCTATACAGGGTCACAGGCCTTTCCACAGGGCCTCAACCCCTTCAGCTGTCTCCACAGGACCACAGGCTTTTCCACAGCCCACAACTCCTTCCAGCTCTCACCACAGGGCCACAGCCCCTTCCACAGGGCTAAAGGGCGTATCCATAGGGCCACAGACCTTTCCACAGGGCCACAACACCCTCCAGCTCTCTCCACAGGACAAGAAGCTCTCTTTACAGGGCCATAGCTCACCTCCACAGGGCCAAAAGCACTTTCCACACGGCCACAACTCCCAACAGCTCTCTCCACAGAGTCACAGGGCCCGTCTGCAGGGCACAAGCCCCCTCTTCAAGGCCAAAAGGCCTTTCTACATGGCCATAGTCATTTCCATAGGGCACGAGCCCCTCCAGCTCTCTCCACAGGGCAACGGACCCCTATACAGGGTCACAGGTCTTTCCACAGGGCCACAATCCCCTCCAACTCTTCTCCACAGGACAACAAGCTCTCTTTACCGGGCCATAGCTCCCCTCCACAGGGCCAAATGCACTTTCTGCATGGGCACAGCCCCCTTTAGCTCTCTCCACAGAGACACAAGGCCCGTCTGCAGGGCACAAGCCCCCTCTTCAAGGCCAAAAGGCCTTTCTACAGGGCCATAGTCATTTCCATAGGGCACAAGCCCCTCCAGCTCTCTCCACAGGGCAACGGACCTCTATACAGGGTCACAGGCCTTTCCACAGGGCCACAACACCTTCAGCTCTCTCCACAGGACCACAGGCTCCTACTGGGCCACAGGCCTTTCCACAGTGCCACAAGCCCCTCCAGTTCTCTCCACAGGCAATCATGTTGCATGTTGTTTACTGCAAAGGACTTCATAGGCCCAAATCTTACTCCAGAGCCTTCCACAGGCCTCTCCAGCCCGCTCCACATGGCCTTTTCCTCAGGCCACAACTCCCTCCAGCTCTCTTTACATCGCCACATGCCCCTCTGCGGGGCCACAGACCCCTATACAGGGTCACAGGCCTTTCCACAGGGCCTCAACCCCTTCAGCTGTCTCCACAGGACCACAGGCTTTTCCACAGCCCACAACTCCTTCCACCTCTCACCACAGGGCCACAGCCCCTTCCACAAGGCTAAAGGGCCTATTCATAGGGCCACAGACCTTTCCACAGGGCCACAACACCCTCCAGCTCTCTCCACAGGACAAGAAGCTCTCTTTACAGGGCCATAGCTCACCTCCACAGGGCCAAATGCACTTTCCACACGGCCACAACTCCCAACAGCCCTCTCCACAGTGTCACAGGGCCCGTCTGCAGGGCACAAGCCCCCTCTTCAAAGCCAAAAGGCCTTTCTACATGGCCATAGTCATTCCCATAGGGCACAAGCACCTCCAGCTCTCTCCACAGGGCAACGGACCCCTGTACAGGGTCACAGGCCTTTCCACAGGGCCACAAAACCTTCAGCTCTCTCCACAGGCAATCATGTTGCATGTTGTTTACTGCAGAGGACTTCATAGGCCCAAATCTTACTCCAGAGCCTTCCACAGGCCCCTCCAGCCCACTCCACATGGCCTTTTCCTCAGGCCACAACTCCCTCCAGCTCTCTTTACATCGCCACATGCCCCTCTGCGGGGCCACAGACCCCTATACAGCGTCACATGCCTTTCCACAGGGCCTCAACCCCTTCAGCTCTCTCCACAGGACCGCTGCCTCCTTCTGCCGGGCTACAAGCCTTTCCACAGGGCCACAATGCCCTCCAACTCTTCTCCGCAGGACAACAAGCTCTCTTTACCGGGCCATAGCTCCCCTCCACATGCACTTTCTGCATGGACACAGCCCCCTTTAGCTCTCTCCACAGAGACACAAGGCCCGTCTGCAGAGCACAAGCCCCCTCTTCAAGGCCAAAAGGCCTTTCTACATGGCCATAGTCATTTCCATAGGGCACGAGCCCCTCCAGCTCTCTCCACAGGGCAACGGACCCCTATACAGGGTCACAGGCCTTTCCACAGGGCCACAACACCTTCAGCTCTCTCCACAGGACCACAGGCTCCTACTGGGCCACAGGCCTTTCTACAGTGCCACAAGCCCCTCCAGCTCTCTCCACAGGCAATCATGTTGCATATTGTTTACTGCAAAGGACTTCATAGGCCCAAATCTTACTCCAGAGCCTTCCACAGGCCTTTCCAGCCCGCTCCACATGGCCTTTTCCTCAGGCCACAACTCCCTCCAGCTCTCTTTACATCGCTACATGCCCCTCTGCGGGGCCACAGACCCCTATACAGGGTCACAGGCCTTTCCACAGGGCCTCAACCCCTTCAGCTGTCTCCACAGGACCACAGGCTTTTCCACAGCCCACAACTCCTTCCACCTCTCACCACAGGGCCACAGCCCCTTCCACAAGGCCAAAGGGCCTATCCATAGGGCCACAGACCTTTCCACATGGCCACAACACCCTCCAGCTCTCTCCACAGGACAAGAAGCTCTCTTTACAGGGCCATAGCTCACCTCCACAGGGCCAAATGCACTTTCCACACGGCCACAACTCCCAACAGCCCTCTCCACAGAGTCACAGGGCCCGTCTGCAGGGCACAAGCCCCCTCTTCAAAGCCAAAAGGCCTTTCTACATGGCCATAGTCATTTCCATAGGGCACGAGCCCCTCCAGCTCTCTCCACAGGGCAACGGACCCCTATACAGGGTCACAGGCCTTTCCACAGGGCCACAACACCTTCAGCTCTCTCCACAGGACCACAGGCTCCTACTGGGCCACAGGCCTTTCTACAGTGCCACAAGCCCCTCCAGCTCTCTCCACAGGCAATCATGTTGCATATTGTTTACTGCAAAGGACTTCATAGGCCCAAATCTTACTCCAGAGCCTTCCACAGGCCTTTCCAGCCCGCACCACATGGCCTTTTCCTCAGGCCACAACTCCCTCCAGCTCTATTTACATCGCTACATGCCCCTCTGCGGGGCCACAGACCCCTATACAGGGTCACAGGCCTTTCCACAGGGCCTCAACCCCTTCAGCTGTCTCCACAGGACCACAGGCTTTTCCACAGCCCACAACTCCTTCCACCTCTCACCACAGGGCCACAGCCCCTTCCACAAGGCCAAAGGGCCTATCCATAGGGCCACAGACCTTTCCACATGGCCACAACACCCTCCAGCTCTCTCCACAGGACAAGAAGCTCTCTTTACAGGGCCATAGCTCACCTCCACAGGGCCAAATGCACTTTCCACACGGCCACAACTCCCAACAGCCCTCTCCACAGAGTCACAGGGCCCGTCTGCAGGGCACAAGCCCCCTCTTCAAAGCCAAAAGGCCTTTCTGCATGGCCATAGTCATTTCCATAGGGCACGAGCCCCTCCAGCTCTCTCCACAGGGCAACGGACCGCTATACAGGGTCACAGGCCTTTCCACAGGGCCACAACACCTTCAGCTCTCTCCACAGGACCACAGGCTCCTACCCGGCCACAGGCTTTTACACAGTGCTACAAGTCCCTCTAGCTCTCTCCACAGGCAATCATGTTGCATGTTGTTTACCGAAAAAAGGACTTCATAGGCCCAAATCTTACTTCAGACCCTTCCACAGGCCCCTCCAGCCCGCTCCACATGGCCTTTTCCGCAGGCCACAACTCCCTCCAGCTCTCTTTACATCGCCACATGCCCCTCTGCGGGGCCACAGACCCCTATACAGGGTCACAGGCCTTTCCACAGGGCCTCAACCCCTTCAGCTCTCTCCACAGGACCACTGGCTCCTTCTGCCGGGCCACAAGCATTTCCACAGGGCCACAATCCCCTCGAACTCTTCTCCACAGGACAACAAGCTCTCTTTACAGGGCCATAGCTCCCCTCCACAGGGCCAAATGCACTTTCTGCACGGCCACAGCCCCCTTTAGCTCTCTCCACAGAGACACAAGGCCCGTCTGCAGGACACAAGCCCCCTCTTCAAGGCCAAAAGGCCTTTCTACATGGCCATAGTCATTTCCATAGGGCACAAGCCCCTCCAGCTCTCTCCACAGGGCAACGGACCCCTATACAGGGTCACAGGCCTTTCCACAGGGCCACAACACCTTCAGCTCTCTCCACAGGACCACAGGCTACTACCGGGCCACAGGTCTTTCCACAGTGCCACAAGCACCATCCAGCTCTCTCCACAGGCAATCATGTTGCACTTTTGCAACAAGAGTCAATTTTTGTTGCAGTTCGGCAACATTGGAGTCAACCCTGTTGCAAATCGGACACGAAGCTTGAAAATTTAGATGTTTACTGCAAAGGACTTCATAGGCCCCCATCTTACTCCAGAGCCTTCCACAGGCCCCTCCAGCACGCTCCACATGGCCTTTTCCGCAGGCCACAACTCCCTCCAGCTCTCTTTACATCGCCACATGCCCCTCTGCGGGGCCACAGACCCCTATACAGGGTCACAGGCCTTTCCACAGGAACTCAATCCCTTCAGCTCTCTCCACAGGACCACAGACTTTTCCACAGCCCACAACTCCTTCCAGCTCTCACCAGAGGGCCACAGCCCCTTCCACAAGGCTAAAGGGCCTATCCATAGGGCCACAGACATTTCCACAGGGCCACAACACCCTCCAGCTCTCTCCACAGGAAAAGAAGCTCTCTTTACAGGGCCATAGCTCACCTCCACAGGGCCAAATGCACTTTCCACACGGCCACAACTCCCAACAGCTCTCTCCACAGAGTCACAAGGCCCGTCTGCAGGGCACAAGCCCCCTCTTCAAGGCCAAAAGGCCTTTCTACATGGCCATAGTCATTTCCATAGGGCACGAGCCCCTCCAGCTCTCTCCACAGGGCAACGGACCCCTATACAGGGTCACAGGCCTTTGCCCAGGGCCACAATCCCCTCCAACTCTTCTCCACACGACAACAAGCTCTCTTTACCGGGCCATAGCTCCCCTCCACAGGGCCAAATGCACTTTCTGCATGGCCACAGCCCCCTTTAGCTCTCTCCACAGAGACACAAGTCCCGTCTGCAGGGCACAAGCCCGCTCTTCAAGGCCAAAAGGCCTTTCTACATGGCCATAGTCATTTCCATAGGGCACAAGCCCCTCCAGCTCTCTCCACAGGGCAACGGACCCCTATACAGGGTCACAGGCCTTTCCACAGGGCCACAACACTTTCAGCTCTCTCCACAGGACCACAGGCTCCTACTGGGCCACAGGCCTTTCCACGGTGCCACAAGCCCCTCCAGCTCTCTCCACAGGCAATCATGTTGCATGTTGTTTACTGCAAAGGACTTCATAGGCCCAAATCTTACTCCAGAGCCTTCCACAGGCCTTTCCAGCCCACTCCACATGGCCTTTTCCTCAGGCCACAACTCCCTCCAGCTCTCTTTACATCGCCACATGCACACTCTGCGGGGCCACAGACCCCTATACAGGGTCACAGGCCTTTCCACAGGGCCTCAACCCCTTCAGCTCTCTCCACAGGACCACTGGCTCCTTCTGCCGGGCCACAAGCATTTCCACAGGGCCACAATCCCCTCCAACTCTTCTCCACAGGACATCAAGCTCTCTTTACAGAGCCATAACTCCCCTCCACAGGGCCAAATGCACTTTCTTCACGGCCACAGCCCCCTTTAACTCTCTCCACAGAGACACAGGGCCCGTCTGCAGGACACAAGCCCCCTCTTCAAGGCCAAAGGGCCTTTCTACATGGCCATAGTCATTTCCATAGGGCACAAGCCCCTCCAGCTCTCTCCACAGGGCAACGGACCCCTATACAGGGTTACAGGCCTTTCCACAGGGCCACAACACCTTCAGCTCTCTCCACAGGACCACAGGCTACTACCGGGCCACAGGTCTTTCCACAGTGCCACAAGCACCATCCAGCTCTCTCCACAGACAATCATGTTGCACTTTTGCAACAAGAGTCAATTTTTGTTGCAGTTCGGCAACATTGGAGTCAACCCTGTTGCAAATCGGACACGAAGCTTGAAAATTTAGATGTTTACTGCAAAGGACTTCATAGGCCTTCATCTTACTCCAGAGCCTTCCACAGGCCCCTCCAGCACGCTCTACATGGCCTTTTCCACAGGCCACAACTCCATCCAGCTCTCTTTACATCGCCACATGCCCCTCTGCGGGGCAACAGACCCCTATACAGGGTCACAGGCCTCTCCACAGGGCCTCAACCCCTTCAGCTCTCTCCACAGGACCACTGGCTCCTTCTGCCGGGCCACAAGCCTTTCCACAGGGCCACAATCCCCTCCAATTCCACAGGACAACAGGCTCTCTTTACAGGGCCATAGCTCCCCTCCACAGGGCCAAATGCACTTTCCACATGGCCACAACCCCCTCCAGCTCTCTACACAGAGTCATGGGGCCCGTCTGCAGGGCACAAGACCCTTCATCAAGGCCAAGGGGCCTTTCTACAGGGCCACTGGCCTTTAAATAGTGCCACAACCTCCTCTGGCTCTCTCAAGAGGGCCACAGGCTCCTTCTACAGGGCAAGGGCCCCCTCCACAAGGCCAAAGGCCCTTTGCAAAGGGCCATAGGTCCATTCCACAGGGCCATAGTCATTTCCATAGGGCCATAACCCCCCTCAAGCTCTCTCCACAGAACCGCAGGCTCCTTCTACAGGTTTACAGGCATATACACAGGGCCACATCCGCCTTCACCTCTCTCCACAAGGCGACAGGGCCCTTTCACTGTGTCATAGGCCTTTCCATAAGGCCACAACCCCCTCTGTCTCTCTCAAAAAGGACAGAGGCTCCCTTTACAAGGCAACAGCCCCCTCCACAAGGCCAAAGGCCTTTTTCAAAGGGCCACAGGTCCCTTTCGCAGGGCCATAGGCATTTCCCCAAGGCAATAACCCCCTCCAGCTCTCTCCACAGGACCACAGGCTCCTTCTACAAGACTACAACCCCTTTGAGCTCTTTCATCAGGGCCACAGCCTCCTCCGCCCCCCTTTAATCAGTTAAAAGGGCTCAATTGAGTGACCACAACACCTTCAGCTCTCTCCACAGGACCACAGGCTCCTACTGAGCCACAGGACTTTCCACAGTGCCACAAGCCCCTCTAGCTCTCTCCACAGGCAATCATGTTGCATGTTTTTTACTGCAAAGGACTTCATAGGCCAAAATCTTACTCCAGAGCCTTCCACAGGCCCCTCCAGCCGGCTCCACATGGCCTTTTCCTCAGGCCACAACTCCCTCCAGCTCTCTTTACATCGCCACATGCCCCTCTGCGGGGCCACAGACCCCTATACAGGGTCACTGGCCTTTCCACAGGGCCTCAACCCCTTCAGCTCTCTCCACAGGACCACAGGCTTTTCCACAGCCCACAACTCCTTCCAGCTCTCACCACAGGGCCACAGCCCCTTCCACAAGGCTAAAGGGCCTATCCATAGGGCCACAGACCTTTCCACAGGGCCACAACACGCTCCAGCTCTCTCCACAGGACAAGAAGCTCTCTTTACAGGGCCATAGCTCACCTCCACAGGGCCAAATGCACTTTCCACACGGCCACAACTCCCAACAGCCCTCTCCACAGAGTCACAGGGCCCGTCTGCAGGGCACAAGCCCCTCTTCAAGGCCAAAAGGCCTTTCTACATGGCCATAGTCATTCCCATAGGGCACGAGCACCTCCAGCTCTCTCCACAGGGCAACGGACCCCTATACAGGGTCACAGTCCTTTCCACAGGGCCACAACAGCTTCAGCTCTCTCCACAGGCAATCATGTTGCATGTTGTTTACTGCAGAGGACTTCATAGGCCCAAACCTTACTCCAGAGCCTTCCACAGGCCCCTCCAGCCCGCTCCACATGGCCTTTTCCTCAGGCCACAACTCCCTCCAGCTCTCTTTACATCGCCACATGCCCCTCTGCGGGGCCACAGACCCCTATACAGGGTCACATGCCTTTCCACAGGGCCTCAACCCCTTCAGCTCTCTCCACAGGACCACTGCCTCCTTCTGCCGGGCTACAAGCCTTTCCACAGGGCCACAATCCCCTCCAACTCTTCTCCACAGGACAACAAGCTCTCTTTACAGGGCCATAGCTCCCCTCCACAGGGCCAAATGCACTTTCTGCACAGCCACAGCCCCCTTTAGCTCTCTCCACAGAGACACAAGGCCCGTCTGCAGGGCACAAGCCCCCTCTTCAAGGCCAAAAGGCCTTTCTACATGGCCATAGTCATTTCCATAGGGCACGAGCCCCTCCAGCTCTCTCCACAGGGCAACGGACCGCTATACAGGGTCACAGGCCTTTCCACAGGGCCACAACACCTTCAGCTCTTCCACATGACCACAGGCTCCAGCCCGGCCACAGGCCTTTCCACAGTGCTACAAGTCCCTCCAGCTCTCTCCACAGGCAATCATGTTTCATGTTGTTTACCGCAAAAGGACTTCATAGGCCCAAATCTTACTTCAGACCCTTCCACAGGCCCCTCCAGCCCGCTCCACATGGCCTTTTCCGCAGGCCACAACTCCCTCCAGCTCTCTTTACATCGCCACATGCCCCTCTGCGGGGCCACAGACCCCTATACAGGGTCACAGGCCTTTCCACAGGACCTCAACCCCTTCAGCTCTCTCCACAGGATCACAGACTTTTCCACAGCCCACAACTCCTTCCAGCTCTCACCAGAGGGCCACAGCCCCTTCCACAAGGCTAAAGGGCCTATCCATAGGGCCACAACACCCTCCAGCTCTCTCCACAGGACAAGAAGCTCTCTTTACAGGGCCATAGCTCACCTCCACAGGGCCAAATGCACTTTCCACACGGCCACAACTCCCAACAGCTCTCTCCACAGAGTCACAAGGCCCGTCTGCAGGGCACAAGCCCCCTCTTCAAGGCCAAAAGGCCTTTCTACATGGCCATAGTCATTTCCATAGGGCACAAGCCCCTCCAGCTCTCTCCACAGGGCAACGGACCCCTATACAGGGTCACAGGCCTTTCCCCAGGGCCACAATCCCCTCCAACTCTTCTCCACACGACAACAAGCTCTCTTTACCGGGCCATAGCTCCCCTCCACAGGGCCAAATGCACTTTCTGCATGGCCACAGCCCCCTTTAGCTCTCTCCACAGAGACACAAGGCCCGTCTGCAGGGCACAAGCCCCCTCTTCAAGGCCAAAAGGCCTTTCTACATGGCCATAGTCATTTCCATAGGGCACAAGCCCCTCCAGCTCTCTCCACAGGGCAACGGACCCCTATACAGGGTCACAGGCCTTTCCACAGTGCCACAAGCCCCTCCAGCTCTCTCCACAGGCAATCATGTTGCATGTTGTTTACTGCAAAGGACTTCATAGGCCCAAATCTTACTCCAGAGCCTTCCACAGGCCTTTCCAGCCCACTCCACATCGCCTTTTCCTCAGGCCACAACTCCCTCCCGCTCTCTTTACATCGCCACATGCACCCTCTGCGGGGCCACAGACCCCTATACAGGGTCACAGGCCTTTCCACAGGGCCTCAACCCCTTCAGCTCTCTCCACAGGACCACTGGCTCCTTCTGCCGGGCCACAAGCATTTCCACAGGGCCACAATCCCCTCCAACTCTCTACACAGGACAACTAGCTCTCTTTACAGGGCTATAGCTCCCCTCCACAGGGCCAAATGCACTTTCCACACGGCCAAAATCCCCTCCAGCTCTCTCCACAGAGTCACGGGGCTCGTCTGCAGGGCACAAGCCCCTTCATCAAGGCCAAGGGGCCTTTCTACAGGGCTACTGGCCTTTAAATAGGGCCACAACCCCCTCTGGTACTCTCAACAGGGCCACAGGCTCCTTCTACAGGTGTACAGGCATTTACACAGGGCCACAACCACCTTTACCTCTCTCCACAGGGCAACAGGGCCCTTTCACTATGCAATAAGCCTTTCCATAAGGCCACAACCCCCTCTCTCTCTCTCAAAAAGGACAGAGGCTCCCTTTACAAGGAAACAGCCCCCTCCACAAGGCCAAAGTCCTTTTTCAAAGGGCCACAGGTCCCTTCCACAGGGCCATAGGCATTTCCCCAAGGCAATAGCCCCCTCCAGCTCTCTCCACAGGACCACAGGCTCCTTCTACAAGGCTACAACCCATTTCAGCTCTTTCATCAGGGCCACAGCCCCCTCCACCCCTCTTTAATCAGTTAAAAGGACTCATTTGAGTGACCTATTGACCATTGGTCAGCTCGAGTAAAGGAACCTGATATAGTATACTGCACTGTTTAATATTCTTTTTTTTCTTTACACAGGTTGAATGCTGGCAAAGAAATGTCACCTATGCCATGCTCCTTTATACCAGTTTTCTTGATTGACATGTTATTTTTGGAGCCAAATGAGAAAATTGGGAAATAGAAAGCTCCCCCCTCCTTCCAATCAGTGGATCCGGTCAGGTGCTCAGTGGCGGTAGGCCACCGCCTGGAAGCCAAACATGAAAAAAGGAATGCTGGCACCGGTTTCCATATGATGAATTTTACTTTATTCCATGAAGATCAATACATTAAAAAGAAGGCATCTTTACAGGCAATCCGCCATCATGTCATTTTTGGTTTAAGCCTAATTTCTTTCAATAAATAAAATGGAATAAATGTGTCACTTTTTTGCCTATACTAGTAGTTGTGGGGTATTATGACATCACAATAGAATTAATACTTACCCTTTCCGATGCCTTTTAGGGCTATCCGGTGCAGAACCAAGGCCAAATACCAACCGACAGGACCTTCATGTGACATCATGGAAGGTCCTGTCGCTCAGGACGTGGCTTTGGCTCTGCACCGGATAGACCGAAAAGGCGTCTGAAAGGGTAAGTATTAATTCTTTATTATTTTTAATACATCTGTATTTATTTAATTTTGATTTCGTACTGTATAGTAATACATTACAAAATGAAATGGGGGCTGGCAGACATGTCACAAAGGGGAGGAGGAACAGGATTCTTCTTCCACCTCTGTGACATCACTTCTCCTCCGGACCGGGTGGTGTGTGAACACAGCCTCAGGCTGCGTGCCCACGTAGCGATTTACAAGCGTATATGTTGCGTAATTTACGCAGCGGAAACGCTTGTGAAACACTTGATAATCTGCACCCCATGGTACTCAGTGGCATTCCGCAATGTTAATGCCCATGCTGTAGATTTTTACGCAGCGTTTCTGCTGCGCTTAAAAATCCTTTCCACAGGGCCACAACACATTCAGCTCTCTCCACAGGACCACAGGCTCCTACCCGGCCACAGGCCTTTCCACAGTGCTACGAGTCCCTCCAGCTCTCTCCACAGGCAATCATGTTGCATGTTGTTTACCGCAAAAGGACTTCATAGGCCCAAATCTTACTTTAGACCCTTCCACAGGCCCCTCCAGCCCGCTCCACATGGCCTTTTCCTCAGGCCACAACTCCCTCCAGCTCTCTTTACATCGCCACATGCCCCTCTGCGGGGCCACAGACCCCTATACAGGGTCACAGGCCATTCCACAGGGCCACAATCCCCTCCAACTCTTCTCCACAGGACAACAAGCTCTCTTTACCGGGCCATAGCTCCCCTCCACAGGGCCAAATGCACTTTCTGCACGGCCACAGCCCCCTTTAGCTCTCTCCACAGAGACACAAGGCCCGTCTGCAGGGCACAAGCCCCCTCTTCAAGGCCAAAAGGCCTTTCTACATGGCCATAGTCATTTCCATAGGGCACGAGCCCCTCCAGCTCTCTCCACAGGGCAACGGACCGCTATACAGGGTCACAGGCCTTTCCACAGGGCCACAACACCTTCAGCTCTTCCACAGGACCACAGGCTCCAGCCCGGCCACAGGCCTTTCCACAGTGCTACAAGTCCCTCCAGCTCTCTCCACAGGCAATCATGTTTCATGTTGTTTACCGCAAAAGGACTTCATAGGCCCAAATCTTCCTTCAGACCCTTCCACAGGCCCCTCCAGCCCGCTCCACATGGCCTTTTCCGCAGGCCACAACTCCCTCCAGCTCTCTTTACATCGCCACATGCCCCTCTGCGGGGCCACAGACCCCTATACAGGGTCACAGGCCTTTCCACAGGAACTCAACCCCTTCAGCTCTCTCCACAGGACCACAGACTTTTCCACAGCCCACAACTCCTTCCAGCTCTCACCAGAGGGCCACAGCCCCTTCCACAAGGCTAAAGGGCCTATCCATAGGGCCACAGACATTTCCACAGGGCCACAACACCCTCCAGCTCTCTCCACAGGACAAGAAGCTCTCTTTACAGGGCCATAGCTCACCTCCACAGGGCCAAATGCACTTTCCACACGGCCACAACTCCCAACAGCTCTCTCCACAGAGTCACAAGGCCCGTCTGCAGGGCACAAGCCCCCTCTTCAAGGCCAAAAGGCATTTCTACATGGCCATAGTCATTTCCATAGGGCACGAGCCCCTCCAGCTCTCTCCACAGGGCAACGGACCCCTATACAGGGTCACAGGTCTTTCCCCAGGGCCACAATCCCCTCCAACTCTTCTCCACACGACAACAAGCTCTCTTTACCGGGCCATAGCTCCCCTCCACAGGGCCAAATGCACTTTCTGCATGGCCACAGCCCCCTTTAGCTCTCTCCACAGAGACACAAGGCCCGTCTGCAGGGCACAAGCCCCCTCTTCAAGGCCAAAAGGCCTTTCTACATGGCCATAGTCATTTCCATAGGGCACAAGCCCCTCCAGCTCTCTCCACAGGGCAACGGACCCGTATACAGGGTCACAGGCCTTTCCACAGGGCCACAACACTTTCAGCTCTCTCCACAGGACCACAGGCTCCTACTGGGCCACAGGCCTTTCCACGGTGCCACAAGCCCCTCCAGCTCTCTCCACAGGCAATCATGTTGCATGTTGTTTACTGCAAAGGACTTCATAGGCCCAAATCTTACTCCAGAGCCTTCCACACGCCTTTCCAGCCCACTCCACATGGCATTTTCCTCAGGCCACAACTCCCTCCAGCTCTCTTTACATCGCCACATGCACCCTCTGCGGGACCACAGACCCCTATACAGGGTCACAGGCCTTTCCACAGGGCCTCAACCCCTTCAGCTCTCTCCACAGGACCACTGGCTCCTTCTGCCGGGCCACAAGCATTTCCACAGGGCCACAATCCCCTCCAACTCTTCTCCACAGGACAACAAGCTCTCTTTACAGAGCCATAACTCCCCTCCACAGGGCCAAATGCACTTTCTGCACGGCCACAGCCCCCTTTAGCTCTCTCCACAGAGACACAGGGCCCGTCTGCAGGACACAAGCCCCCTCTTCAAGGCCAAAGGGCCTTTCTACATGGCCATAGTCATTTCCATAGGGCACAAGCCCCTCCAGCTCTCTCCACAGGGCAACGGACCCCTATACAGGGTCACAGGCCTTTCCACAGGGCCACAACACCTTCAGCTCTCTCCACAGGACCACAGGCTACTACCGGGCCACAGTTCTTTCCACAGTGCCACAAGCACCATCCAGCTCTCTCCACAGGCAATCATGTTGCACTTTTGCAACAAGAGTCAATTTTTGTTGCAGTTCGGCAACATTGGAGTCAACCCTGTTGCAAATCGGACACGAAGCTTGAAAATTTAGATGTTTACTGCAAAGGACTTCATAGGCCTTCATCTTACTCCAGAGCCTTCCACAGGCCCCTCCAGCACGCTCCACATGGCCTTTTCCACAGGCCACAACTCCATCCAGCTCTCTTTACATCGCCACATGCCCCTCTGCGGGGCAACAGACCCCTATACAGGGTCACAGGCCTCTCCACAGGGCCTCAACCCCTTCAGCTCTCTCCACAGGACCACTGGCTCCTTCTGCCGGGCCACAAGCCTTTCCACAGGGCCACAATCCCCTCCAATTCCACAGGACAACAGGCTCTCTTTACAGGGCCATAGCTCCCCTCCACAGGGCCAAATGCACTTTCCACATGGCCACAACCCCCTCCAGCTCTCTACACAGAGTCATGGGGCCCGTCTGCAGGGCACAAGCCCCTTCATCAAGGCCAAGGGGCCTTTCTACAGGGCCACTGGCCTTTAAATAGTGCCACAACCTCCTCTGGCTCTCTCAAGAGGGCCACAGGCTCCTTCTACAGGGCAAGGGCCCCCTCCACAAGGCCAAAGGCCCTTTGCAAAGGGCCATAGGTCCATTCCACAGGGCCATAGTCATTTCCATAGGGCCATAACCCCCCTCAAGCTCTCTCCACAGAACCGCAGGCTCCTTCAACAGGTTTACAGGCATATACACAGGGCCACATCCGCCTTCACCTCTCTCCACAAGGCAACAGGGCCCTTTCACTATGTCATAGGCCTTTCCATAAGGCCACAACCCCCTCTGTCTCTCTCAAAAAGGACAGAGGCTCCCTTTACAAGGCAACAGCCCCCTCCACAAGGCCAAAGGCCTTTTTCAAAGGGCCACAGGTCCCTTTCGCAGGGCCATAGGCATTTCCCCAAGGCAATAACCCCCTCCAGCTCTCTCCACAGGACCACAGGCTCCTTCTACAAGACTACAACCCCTTTGAGCTCTTTCATCAGGGCCACAGCCTCCTCCGCCCCCCTTTAATCAGTTAAAAGGGCTCAATTGAGTGACCACAACACCTTCAGCTCTCTCCACAGGACCACAGGCTCCTACTGAGCCACAGGACTTTCCACAGTGCCACAAGCCCCTCTAGCTCTCTCCATAGGCAATCATGTTGCATGTTTTTTACTGCAAAGGACTTCATAGGCCAAAATCTTACTCCAGAGCCTTCCACAGGCCCCTCCAGCCGGCTCCACATGGCCTTTTCCTCAGGCCACAACTCCCTCCAGCTCTCTTTACATCGCCACATGCCCCTCTGCAGGGCCACAGACCCCTATACAGGGTCACTGGCCTTTCCACAGGGCCTCAACCCCTTCAGCTGTCTCCACAGGACCACAGGCTTTTCCACAGCCCACAACTCCTTCCAGCTCTCACCACAGGGCCACAGCCCTTTCCACAAGGCTAAAGGGCCTATCCATAGGGCCACATACCTTTCCACAGGGCCACAACACCCTCCAGCTCTCTCCACAGGACAAGAAGCTCTCTTTACAGGGCCATAGCTCACGTCCACAGGGCCAAATGCACTTTCCACACGGCCACAACTCCCAACAGCTCTCTCCACAGAGTCACAGGGCCCGTCTGCAGGGCACAAGCCCCCTCTTCAAGGCCAAAAGGCCTTTCTACATGGCCATAGTCATTTCCGTAGGGCACGAGCCCCTCCAGCTCTCTCCACAGGGCAACAGACCCCTATACAGGATCACAGGCCTTTCCACAGGGCCACAACACCTTCAGCTCTCTCCACAGGACCACAGGCTCCTACTGGGCCACAGGCCTTTCCACAGTGCCACAAGCCCCTCCAGCTCTCTCCACAGGCAATCATGTTGCATGTTGTTTACTGCAAAGGACTTCATAGGCTCAAATCTTACTCCAGAGCCTTCCACAGGCCTCTCCAGCCCGCTCCACATGGCCTTTTCCTCAGGCCACAACTCCCTCCAGCTCTCTTTACATCGCCACATGCCCCTCTGCGGGGCCACAGACCCCTATACAGGGTCACAGGCCTTTCCACAGGGCCTCAACCCCTTCAGCTGTCTCCACAGGACCACAGGCTTTTCCACAGCCCACAACTCCTTCCAGCTCTCACCACAGGGCCACAGCCCTTTCCACAAGGCTAAAGGGCCTATCCATAGGGCCACAGACCTTTCCACAGGGCCAAAACACCCTCCAGCTCTCTCCACAGGACAAGAAGCTCTCTTTACAGGGCCATAGCTCACCTCCACAGGGCCAAATGCACTTTCCACACGGCCACAACTCCCAACAGCTCTCTCCACAGAGTCACAGGGCCCGTCTGCAGGGCACAAGCCCCCTCTTCAAGGCCAAAAGGCCTTTCTACATGGCCATAGTCATTTCCATAGGGCACGAGCCCCTCCAGCTCTCTCCACAGAGCAACGGACCCCTATACAGGATCACAGGCCTTTCCACAGGGCCACAACACCTTCAGCTCTCTCCACAGGACCACAGGCTCCTACTGGGCCACAGGCCTTTCCACAGTGCCACAAGCCCCTCCAGCTCTCTCCACAGGCAATCATGTTGCATGTTGTTTACTGCAAAGGACTTCATAGGCTCAAATCTTACTCCAGAGCCTTCCACAGGCCTCTCCAGCCCGCTCCACATGGCCTTTTCCTCAGGCCACAACTCCCTCCAGCTCTCTTTACATCGCCACATGCCCCTCTGCGGGGCCACAGACCCCTATACAGGGTCACAGGCCTTTCCACAGGGCCTCAACCCCTTCAGCTGTCTCCACAGGACCACAGGCTTTTCCACAGCCCACAACTCCTTCCAGCTCTCACCACAGGGCCACAGCCCTTTCCACAAGGCTAAAGGGCCTATCCATAGGGCCACATACCTTTCCACAGGGCCACAACACCCTCCAGCTCTCTCCACAGGACAAGAAGCTCTCTTTACAGGGCCATAGCTCACCTCCACAGGGCCAAATGCACTTTCCACACGGCCACAACTCCCAACAGCTCTCTCCACAGAGTCACAGGGCCCGTCTGCAGGGCACAAGCCCCCTCTTCAAGGCCAAAAGGCCTTTCTACATGGCCATAGTCATTTCCATAGGGCACGAGCCCCTCCAGCTCTCTCCACAGGGCAACAGACCCCTATACAGGATCACAGGCCTTTCCACAGGGCCACAACACCTTCAGCTCTCTCCACAGGACCACAGGCTCCTACTGGGCCACAGGCCTTTCTACAGTGCCACAAGCCCCTCCAGCTCTCTCCACAGGCAATCATGTTGCATGTTGTTTACTGCAAAGGACTTCATAGGCTCAAATCTTACTCCAGAGCCTTCCACAGGCCTCTCCAGCCCGCTCCACATGGCCTTTTCCTCAGGCCACAACTCCCTCCAGCTCTCTTTACATCGCCACATGCCCCTCTGCGGGGCCACAGACCCCTATACAGGGTCACAGGCCTTTCCACAGGGCCTCAACCCCTTCAGCTGTCTCCACAGGACCACAGGCTTTTCCACAGCCCACAACTCCTTCCAGCTCTCACCACAGGGCCACAGCCCTTTCCACAAGGCTAAAGGGCCTATCCATAGGGCCACAGACCTTTCCACAGGGCCACAACACCCTCCAGCTCTCTCCACAGGACAAGAAGCTCTCTTTACAGGGCCATAGCTCACCTCCACAGGGCCAAATGCACTTTCCACACGGCTACAACTCCCAACAGCTCTCTCCACAGAGTCACAGGGCCCGTCTGCAGGGCACAAGCGCCCTCTTCAAGGCCAAAAGGCCTTTCTACATGGCTATAGTCATTTCCATACGGCACGAGCCCCTCCAGCTCTCTCCACAGGGCAACGGACCCCTATACAGGGTCACAGGCCTTTCCACAGGGCCACAACACCTTCAGCTCTCTCCACAGGACCACAGGCTCCTACTGGGCCACAGGCATTTCCACAGTGCCACAAGCCCCTCCAGCTCTCTCCACAGGCAATCATGTTGCATGTTGTTTACTGCAAAGGACTTCATAGGCTCAAATCTTACTCCAGAGCCTTCCACAGGCCTCTCCAGCCCGCTCCACATGGCCTTTTCCTCAGGCCACAACTCCCTCCAGCTCTCTTTACATCGCCACATGCCCCTCTGCGGGGCCACAGACCCCTATACAGGGTCACAGGCCTTTCCACAGGGCCTCAACCCCTTCAGCTGTCTCCACAGGACCACAGGCTTTTCCACAGCCCACAACTCCTTCCAGCTCTCACCACAGGGCCACAGCCCTTTCCACAAGGCTAAAGGGCCTATCCATAGGGCCACAGACCTTTCCACAGGGCCACAACACCCTCCAGCTCTCTCCACAGGACAAGAAGCTCTCTTTACAGGGCCATAGCTCACCTCCACAGGGCCAAATGCACTTTCCACACGGCTACAACTCCCAACAGCTCTCTCCACAGAGTCACAGGGCCCGTCTGCAGGGCACAAGCGCCCTCTTCAAGGCCAAAAGGCCTTTCTACATGGCTATAGTCATTTCCATACGGCACGAGCCCCTCCAGCTCTCTCCACAGGGCAACGGACCCCTATACAGGGTCACAGGCCTTTCCACAGGGCCACAACACCTTCAGCTCTCTCCACAGGACCACAGGCTCCTACTGGGCCACAGGCCTTTCCACAGTGCCACAAGCCCCTCCAGCTCTCTCCACAGGCAATCATGTTGCATGTTGTTTACTGCAAAGGACTTCATAGGCTCAAATCTTACTCCAGAGCCTTCCACAGGCCTCTCCAGCCCGCTCCACATGGCCTGTTCCTCAGGCCACAACTCCCTCCAGCTCTCTTTACATCGCCACATGCCCCTCTGCGGGGCCACAGACCCCTATACAGGGTCACAGGCCTTTCCACAGGGCCTCAACCCCTTCAGCTGTCTCCACAGGACCACAGGCTTTTCCACAGCCCACAACTCCTTCCAGCTCTCACCACAGGGCCACAGCCCTTTCCACAAGGCTAAAGGGCCTATCCATAGGGCCACATACCTTTCCACAGGGCCAAAACACCCTCCAGCTCTCTCCACAGGACAAGAAGCTATCTTTACAGGGCCATAGCTCACCTCCACAGGGCCAAATGCACTTTCCACACGGCTACAACTCCCAACAGCTCTCTCCACAGAGTCACAGGGCCCGTCTGCAGGGCACAAGCGCCCTCTTCAACGCCAAAAGGCCTTTCTACATGGCCATAGTCATTTCCATACGGCACGAGCCCCTCCAGCTCTCTCCACAGGGCAACGGACCCCTATACAGGGTCACAGGCCTTTCCACAGGGCCACAACACCTTCAGCTCTCTCCACAGGACCACAGGCTCCTACTGGGCCACAGGCCTTTCCACAGTGCCACAAGCCCCTCCAGCTCTCTCCACAGGCAATCATGTTGCATGTTGTTTACTGCAAAGGACTTCATAGGCTCAAATCTTACTCCAGAGCCTTCCACAGGACTCTCCAGCCCGCTCCACATGGCCTTTTCCTCAGGCCACAACTCCCTCCAGCTCTCTTTACATCGCCACATGCCCCTCTGCGGGGCCACAGACCCCTATACAGGGTCACAGGCCTTTCCACAGGGCCTCAACCCCTTCAGCTGTCTCCACAGGACCACAGGCTTTTCCACAGCCCACAACTCCTTCCAGCTCTCACCACAGGGCCACAGCCCTTTCCACAAGGCTAAAGGCCTATCCATAGGGCCACAGACCTTTCCACAGGGCCACAACACCCTCCAGCTCTCTCCACAGGACAAGAAGCTCTCTTTACAGGGCCATAGCTCACCTCCACAGGGCCAAATGCACTTTCTACACGGCTACAACTCCCAACAGCTCTCTCCACAGAGTCACAGGGCCCGTCTGCAGGGCACAAGCGCCCTCTTCAAGGCCAAAAGGCCTTTCTACATGGCTATAGTCATACGGCACGAGCCCCTCCAGCTCTCTCCACAGGGCAACGGACCCCTATACAGGGTCACAGGCCTTTCCACAGGGCCACAACACCTTCAGCTCTCTCCACAGGACCACAGGCTCCTACTGGGCCACAGGCCTTTCCACAGTGCCACAAGCCCCTCCAGCTCTCTCCACAGGCAATCATGTTGCATGTTGTTTACTGCAAAGGACTTCATAGGCTCAAATCTTACTCCAGAGCCTTCCACAGGCCTCTCCAGCCCGCTCCACATGGCCTTTTCCTCAGGCCACAACTCCCTCCAGCTCTCTTCACATCGCCACATGCCCCTCTGCGGGGCCACAGACCCCTATACAGGGTCACAGGCCTTTCCACAGGGCCTCAACCCCTTCAGCTGTCTCCACAGGACCACAGGCTTTTCCACAGCCCACAACTCCTTCCAGCTCTCACCACAGGGCCACAGCCCTTTCCACAAGGCTAAAGGGCCTATCCATAGGGCCACATACCTTTCCACAGGGCCACAACACCCTCCAGCTCTCTCCACAGGACAAGAAGCTCTCTTTACAGGGCCATAGCTCACCTCCACAGGGCCAAATGCACTTTCCACACGGCTACAACTCCCAACAGCTCTCTCCACAGAGTCACAGGGCCCGTCTGCAGGGCACAAGCGCCCTCTTCAAGGCCAAAAGGCCTTTCTACATGGCTATAGTCATTTCCATACGGCACGAGCCCCTCCAGCTCTCTTCACAGGGCAACGGACCCCTATACAGGGTCACAGGCCTTTCCACAGGGCCACAACACCTTCAGCTCTCTCCACAGGACCACAGGCTCCTACTGGGCCACAGGCCTTTCCACAGTGCCACAAGCCCCTCCAGCTCTCTCCACAGGCAATCATGTTGCATGTTGTTTACTGCAAAGGACTTCATAGGCTCAAATCTTACTCCAGAGCCTTCCACAGGCCTCTCCAGCCCGCTCCACATGGCCTTTTCCTCAGGCCACAACTCCCTCCAGCTCTCTTTACATCGCCACATGCCCCTCTGCGGGGCCACAGACCCCTATACAGGGTCACAGGCCTTTCCACAGGGCCTCAACCCCTTCAGCTGTCTCCACAGGACCACAGGCTTTTCCACAGCCCACAACTCCTTCCAGCTCTCACCACAGGGCCACAGCCCTTTCCACAAGGCTAAAGGGCCTATCCATAGGGCCACAGACCTTTCCACAGGGCCACAACACCCTCCAGCTCTCTCCACAGGACAAGAAGCTCTCTTTACAGGGCCATAGCTCACCTCCACAGGGCCAAATGCACTTTCCACACGGCTACAACTCCCAACAGCTCTCTCCACAGAGTCACAGGGCCCGTCTGCAGGGCACAAGCGCCCTCTTCAAGGCCAAAAGGCCTTTCTACATGGCTATAGTCATTTCCATACGGCACGAGCCCCTCCAGCTCTCTCCACAGGGCAACGGACCCCTATACAGGGTCACAGGCCTTTCCACAGGGCCACAACACCTTCAGCTCTCTCCACAGGACCACAGGCTCCTACTGGGCCACAGGCCTTTCCACAGTGCCACAAGCCCCTCCAGCTCTCTCCACAGGCAATCATGTTGCATGTTGTTTACTGCAAAGGACTTCATAGGCTCAAATCTTACTCCAGAGCCTTCCACAGGCCTCTCCAGCCCGCTCCACATGGCCTGTTCCTCAGGCCACAACTCCCTCCAGCTCTCTTTACATCGCCACATGCCCCTCTGCGGGGCCACAGACCCCTATACAGGGTCACAGGCCTTTCCACAGGGCCTCAACCCCTTCAGCTGTCTCCACAGGACCACAGGCTTTTCCACAGCCCACAACTCCTTCCAGCTCTCACCACAGGGCCACAGCCCTTTCCACAAGGCTAAAGGGCCTATCCATAGGGCCACATACCTTTCCACAGGGCCACAACACCCTCCAGCTCTCTCCACAGGACAAGAAGCTCTCTTTACAGGGCCATAGCTCACCTCCACAGGGCCAAATGCACTTTCCACACGGCTACAACTCCCAACAGCTCTCTCCACAGAGTCACAGGGCCCGTCTGCAGGGCACAAGCGCCCTCTTCAAGGCCAAAAGGCCTTTCTACATGGCTATAGTCATTTCCATACGGCACGAGCCCCTCCAGCTCTCTCCACAGGGCAACGGACCCCTATACAGGGTCACAGGCCTTTCCACAGGGCCACAACACCTTCAGCTCTCTCCACAGGACCACAGGCTCCTACTGGGCCACAGGCCTTTCCATAGTGCCACAAGCCCCTCCAGCTCTCTCCACAGGCAATCATGTTGCATGTTGTTTACTGCAAAGGACTTCATAGGCTCAAATCTTACTCCAGAGCCTTCCACAGGCCTCTTCAGCCCGCTCCACATGGCCTTTTCCTCAGGCCACAACTCCCTCCAGCTCTCTTTACATCGCCACATGCCCCTCTGCGGGGCCACAGACCCCTATACAGGGTCACAGGCCTTTCCACAGGGCCTCAACCCCTTCAGCTGTCTCCACAGGACCACAGGCTCCTACTGGGCCACAGGCCTTTCCACAGTGCCACAAGCCCCTCCAACTCTTCTCCACAGGACAACAAGCTCTCTTTACCGGGCCATAGCTCCCATCAACAGGGCAAAATGCACTTTCTGCACCGCCACTGCCCCCTTTAGCTCTCTCCACAGAGACACAAGGCCCGTCTGCAAGGCACAAGCCCCCTCTTCAAGGC
This sequence comes from Phyllobates terribilis, assembly GCF_046119375.1. NCBI lineage: Eukaryota > Metazoa > Chordata > Amphibia > Anura > Dendrobatidae > Phyllobates > Phyllobates terribilis. Next base: position 1,307,353 of record NW_027363034.1, read on the forward strand.
CAGAAGGCCTGTCTACATGGCCATAGTCATTTCCATAGGGCACGAGCCCCTACAGCTCTCTCCACAGGGCAACGGACCCCTATACAGGGTCACAGGCCTTTCCACAGGGCCTCAACCCCATCAGCTCTCTCCACAGGACCACTGGCTCCTTCTGCCGGGCCACAAGCATTTCCACAGGGCCACAATCCCCTCAAACTCTTTTCCACATGACAACAAGCTAACTTTACAAGGACATAGCTCCCTTCCTCATAGCCAGCCATCATGGTGTTTGTGTTATTAAAGAAAAAAAAAATTTGAGGGCTGGCTAGAGGCAGCCGTGGACACACTATAGCCAGCCCTCATGGTGTTTGTGTTATTGAAGAAAAAAAAATTTGGGGGTTGGCTAGAGGCAGCCGTGGACACACGATAGCCAGCCCTCATGGTGTTTGTGTTATTAAAGAAAAAAAAAATTGGGGGTTGGCTAGAGGCAGCCGTGGACACACGATAGCCAGCCCTCATGGTGTTTGTGTTATTAAAGAAAAAAAAAATTGGGGGGCTGGCTAGAGGCAGCCGTGGACACACGATAGCCAGCCCTCATGGTGTTTGTGTTATTAAAGAAAAAAAAAATTGGGGGGCTGGCTAGAGGCAGCCGTGAACACACGATAGCCAGTCCTCATGGTGTTTGTGTTATTAAAGAAAAAAAAAATTGGGGGGCTGGCTAGAGGCAGCCGTGGACACATGATAGCCAGCCCTCATGGTGTTTGTGTTATTAAAGAAAAAAAAAATTGGGGGGCTGGCTAGAGGCAGCCGTGGACACACGATAGCCAGGCCTCATGGTGCTTGTGTTATTAAAGAAAAAAAAATTGGGGGGCTGGCTAGAGGTAGCCGTGGATACACGATAGCCAGCCCTCATGGTGTTTGTGTTATTAAAGAAAAAAAAAAATTGGGGGGCTGGCTAGAGGCAGCCGTGAACACACGATAGCCAGCCCTCATGGTGTTTGTGTTACTAAAGAAAAAAAAAATTGGGGGGCTGGCTAGAGGCAGCCGTGGACACATGATAGCCAGCCCTCATGGTGTTTGTGTTATTAAAGAAAAAAAAAATTGGGGGGCTGGCTAGAGGCAGCCGTGGACACACGATAGCCAGCCCTCATGGTGCTTGTGTTATTAAAGAAAAAAAAAATTGGGGGGCTGGCTAGAGGTAGCCGTGGATACACGATAGCCAGCCCTCATGGTGTTTGTGTTATTAAAGAAAAAAAAAATTGGGGGGCTGGCTAGAGGCAGCCGTGAACACACGATAGCCAGCCCTCATGGTGTTTGTGTTATTAAAGAAAAAAAAAAATTGGGGGGCTGGCTAGAGGCAGCCGTGGACACACGATAGCCAGCCCTCATGGTGTTTGTGTTATTAAAGAAAAAAAAAATTAGGGGGCTGGCTAGAGGCAGCCGTGAACACACGATAGCCAGCCCTCATGGTGTTTGTGTTATTAAAGAAAAAAAATATTTGGGTGGCTGGCTAGAGGCAGCCGTGGACACACGATAGCCAGCCCTAATGGTGTTTGTGTTATTAAAGAAAAAAAAAATTGGGGGGCTGGCTAGAGGCAGCCGTGAACACACGATAGCCAGGCCTCATGGTGCTTGTGTTATTAAAGAAAAAAAAATTGGGGGGCTGGCTAGAGGTAGCCGTGGATACACGATAGCCAGCCCTCATGGTGTTTGTGTTATTAAAGAAAAAAAAAATTGGGGGGCTGGCTAGAGGCAGCCGTGAACACACGATAGCCAGCCCTCATGGTGTTTGTGTTATTAAAGAAAAAAAAAAAATTGGGGGGCTGGCTAGAGGCAGCCGTGAACACACGATAGCCAGCCCTCATGGTGTTTGTGTTATTAAAGAAAAACAAAAATTGGGGGGCTGGCTAGAGGCAGCCGTGGACACACGATAGCCAGCCCTCATGGTGTTTGTGTTATTAAAGAAAAAAAAATTTGGGGGTTGGCTAGAGGCAGCCGTGGACACACGATAGCCAGCCCTCATGGTGTTTGTGTTATTAAAGAAAAAAAAAATTGGGGGGCTGGCTAGAGGCAGCCGTGAACACACGATAGCCAGCCCTCATGGTGTTTGTGTTATTAAAGAAAAAAAAAATTGGGGGGCTGGCTAGAGGCAGCCGTGGACACACGATAGCCAGCCCTCATGGTGTTTGTGTTATTAAAGAAAAAAAAAATTGGGGGGCTGGCTAGAGGCAGCCGTGAACAGACGATAGTCAGCCCTCATGGTGTTTGTGTTATTAAAGAAAAAAAAAATTGGGGGGCTGGCTAGAGGCAGCCGTGGACACACGATAGCCAGCCCTCATGGTGTTTGTGTTATTAAAGAAAAAAAAAATTGGGGGGCTGGCTAGAGGCAGCCGTGGACACACGATAGCCAGCCCTCATGGTGCTTGTGTTATTAAAGAAAAAAAAAATTGGGGGGCTGGCTAGAGGTAGCCGTGGATACACGATAGCCAGCCCTCATGGTGTTTGTGTTATTAAAGAAAAAAAAAAATTGGGGGGCTGGCTAGAGGCAGCCGTGAACACACGATAGCCAGCCCTCATGGTGTTTGTGTTATTAAAGAAAAAAAAAATTGGGGGGCTGGCTAGAGGCAGCTGTGGACACACGATAGCCAGCCCTCATGGTGTTTGTGTTATTAAAGAAAAAAAAAAATTGAGGGGCTGGCTAGAGGCAGCCGTGAACACACGATAGCCAGGCCTCATGGTGTTTGTGTTATTAAAGAAAAAAAAATTGGGGGGCTGGCTAGAGGCAGCTGTGGACACACGATAGCCAGCCCTCATGGTGTTTGTGTTATTAAAGAAAAAAAAAATTAGGGGGCTGGCTAGAGGCAGCCGTGGACACACGATAACCAGCCCTCATGGTGTTTGTGTTATTAAAGAAAAAAAAAAATTGGGGGGCTGGCTAGAGGCAGCCGTGAACACACGATAGCCAGCCCTCATGGTGTTTGTGTTATTAAAGAAAAAAAAAATTGGGGGGCTGGCTAGAGGCAGCCGTGAACACACGATAGCCAGCCCTCATGGTGTTTGTGTTATTAAAGAAAAAAAATATTTGGGGGGCTGGCTAGAGGCAGCCGTGGACACACGATAGCCAGCCCTCATGGTGTTTGTGTTATTAAAGAAAAAAAAATTGGGGGGCTGGCTAGAGGCAGCCGTGAACACACGATAGCCAGCCCTCATGGTGTTTGTGTTATTAAAGAAAAAAAAAATTGGGGGGCTGGCTAGAGGCAGCCGTGGACACACGATAGCCAGCCCTCATGGTGCTTGTGTTATTAAAGAAAAAAAAAATTGGGGGGCTGGCTAGAGGTAGCCGTGGATACACGATAGCCAGCCCTCATGGTGTTTGTGTTATTAAAGAAAAAAAAAATTGGGGGGCTGGCTAGAGGCAGCCGTGAACACACGATAGCCAGCCCTCATGGTGTTTGTGTTATTAAAGAAAAAAAAAATTGGGGGGCTGGCTAGAGGCAGCCGTGAACACACGATAGCCAGCCCTCATGGTGTTTGTGTTATTAAAGAAAAAAAAAATTGGGGGGCTGGCTAGAGGCAGCCGTGGACACATGATAGCCAGCCCTCATGGTGTTTGTGTTATTAAAGAAAAAAAAAATTGGGGGGCTGGCTAGAGGCAGCCGTGGACACACGATAGCCAGCCCTCATGGTGCTTGTGTTATTAAAGAAAAAAAAAATTGGGGGGCTGGCTAGAGGTAGCCGTGGATACACGATAGCCAGCCCTCATGGTGTTTGTGTTATTAAAGAAAAAAAAAAATTGGGGGGCTGGCTAGAGGCAGCCGTGAACACACGATAGCCAGCCCTCATGGTGTTTGTGTTATTAAAGAAAAAAAATAATTGGGGGGCTGGCTAGAGGCAGCCGTGGACACACGATAGCCAGCCCTCATGGTGTTTGTGTTATTAAAGAAAAAAAAAATTAGGGGGCTGGCTAGAGGCAGCCGTGAACACACGATAGCCAGCCCTCATGGTGTTTGTGTTATTAAAGAAAAAAAATATTTGGGTGGCTGGCTAGAGGCAGCCGTGGACACACGATAGCCAACCCTAATGGTGTTTGTGTTATTAAAGAAAAAAAAAATTGGGGGGCTGGCTAGAGGCAGCCGTGAACACACGATAGCCAGGCCTCATGGTGCTTGTGTTATTAAAGAAAAAAAAATTGGGGGGCTGGCTAGAGGTAGCCGTGGATACACGATAGCCAGCCCTCATGGTGTTTGTGTTATTAAAGAAAAAAAAAATTGGGGGGCTGGCTAGAGGCAGCCGTGAACACACGATAGCCAGCCCTCATGGTGTTTGTGTTATTAAAGAAAAAAAAAAAATTGGGGGGCTGGCTAGAGGCAGCCGTGAACACACGATAGCCAGCCCTCATGGTGTTTGTGTTATTAAAGAAAAAAAAAATTGGGGGGCTGGCTAGAGGCAGCCATGGACACATGATAGCCAGCCCTCATGGTGTTTGTGTTATTAAAGAAAAAAAAAATTGGGGGGCTGGCTAGAGGCAGCCGTGAACACACGATAGCCAGCCCTCATGGTGTTTGTGTTATTAAAGAAAAACAAAAATTGGGGGGCTGGCTAGAGGCAGCCGTGGACACACGATAGCCAGCCCTCATGGTGTTTGTGTTATTAAAGAAAAAAAAATTTGGGGGTTGGCTAGAGGCAGCCGTGGACACACGATAGCCAGCCCTCATGGTGTTTGTGTTATTAAAGAAAAAAAAAATTGGGGGGCTGGCTAGAGGCAGCCGTGAACACACGATAGCCAGCCCTCATGGTGTTTGTGTTATTAAAGAAAAAAAAAATTGGGGGGCTGGCTAGAGGCAGCCGTGGACACACGATAGCCAGCCCTCATGGTGTTTGTGTTATTAAAGAAAAAAAAAATTGGGGGGCTGGCTAGAGGCAGCCGTGAACAGACGATAGTCAGCCCTCATGGTGTTTGTGTTATTAAAGAAAAAAAAAATTGGGGGGCTGGCTAGAGGCAGCCGTGGACACACGATAGCCAGCCCTCATGGTGTTTGTGTTATTAAAGAAAAAAAAAATTGGGGGGCTGGCTAGAGGCAGCCGTGGACACACGATAGCCAGCCCTCATGGTGCTTGTGTTATTAAAGAAAAAAAAAATTGGGGGGCTGGCTAGAGGTAGCCGTGGATACACGATAGCCAGCCCTCATGGTGTTTGTGTTATTAAAGAAAAAAAAAAATTGGGGGGCTGGCTAGAGGCAGCCGTGAACACACGATAGCCAGCCCTCATGGTGTTTGTGTTATTAAAGAAAAAAAAAATTGGGGGGCTGGCTAGAGGCAGCTGTGGACACACGATAGCCAGCCCTCATGGTGTTTGTGTTATTAAAGAAAAAAAAATTAGGGGGCTGGCTAGAGGCAGCCGTGGACACACGATAGCCAGCCCTCATGGTGTTTGTGTTATTAAAGAAAAAAAAAAATTGAGGGGCTGGCTAGAGGCAGCCGTGAACACACGATAGCCAGCCCTCATGGTGTTTGTGTTATTAAAGAAAAAAAAAATTGGGGGGCTGGCTAGAGGCAGCTGTGGACACACGATAGCCAGCCCTTATGGTGTTTGTGTTATTAAAGAAAAAAAAAATTAGGGGGCTGGCTAGAGGCAGCCGTGGACACACGATAGCCAGCCCTCATGGTGTTTGTGTTATTAAAGAAAAAAAAAATTGGGGGGCTGGCTAGAGGCAGCCGTGAACAAAATGCTTCATTTCTGCATCGTGGTTACATAGCCTTAGTGTTATTAAAGCAAAAAAAATTTGAGAGTTGGCTATATACATTATATGCCCAATATGAGGGCTGGATGCAGGTAATCCAGGACAACCAGCAGCCAGCTCTCATGCTTGCGTGCACATTAGAAAGAGAAACATTGCCATCTCGTATTTTTACAATCCTAAAATAAAAAATTAAAAAGTTGGACAACATTGCCACCCGGTGGAGTTTCCTCAGAACACACAATGTCAACAAAAAAGTCAATGAGGGCTGGCTATTGGTCAATCAGGTAAGTGATTTAGCCAACCCTAATGTTACATTTTTTTGCATTTTTATTGCGTAGACCCCCTCAGAAGCGATATTTCAGGCCGCAGAGCGCGCAGTTTCGAGCAAAAATTTTGCCTTAACCCTGAAAAAAATTTAGCGCATCCCACCGCGTGCGTAAGCGTCCCAAATGCCAAAAAACAAATTTCCCCCATCAGTCCCTATATATTACTATAGTACAGAAGGTCATACTACCATATTGACTCTTTAGTCCAGTTCCAATGTATCAAGGTCAAGCCTGTTGCCCAAATGCAACAGATGTTGCATTCCGGCAACAAAAGTCGGCCATCTTGTGTCCCGTTTGCAACAAAAGGTCATCCTTTGTTGCCTTTCGGCAACATTTAAGGTCAAGCCTGTTGCAAACGGGACACGAAGCCTCTGATTTTGACCAAAGGTGCACCTCATCATCACAACTCCAAGTCAATAACACTTCTGTGAAATCTACCTGTCCAGTTATGAAGCAACACGGATTGTGAATCAATTTCTCCTGCTGTTGTGCAAATGGAGCAGACAACTGGTAGAAATGATAGGCAATTAGCCAGATACCCCCTATAAAGGAGTGGTTCTGCAGGTGGTGACCACAGACCATTTCTCTGTTCTCATTCTTTTTGGCTGATGTTTTGGTCACTTTTTCATTTTGCCATTGCTCTCACCCCTAGAGGTACATTAGCATTAGGCAGTGTCTACAGTACAACCCACAGAAGTTGCTCAGGTAGTGCCGTTCATCCAGGATGGCACATCAGTGCGAGCTGTGGCAAGAAGTGTAGCTGTGTCTGTCAGCACAGTGTCCAGAGCATGGAGCAGATACCAGGAGATGTGCAGGGAGCCATAGGAGGGCAACAACCCAGCAACAGGACCGTTACCTCCTCCTTTGTGCAAGGAGGAACAGGAGGAGCACTGCCAGAGCCCTGCAAAATGACCTCCAGCTGGCCACAAATGTGCATGTGTCTGCACAAACGGTTAGAAACCGACTCCATGAGGGTGGTATGAGGGCCCGATGTCCACAGATGGGGGTTGTGCTCACAGCCCAACACCGAGCAGGACGCTTGACATTTGCCACAGAACACCAGGATTGGCAAAGTCGCCACTGGTGCCCTCTGCTCTTCACAGATGAAAGCTCAGTATTGTGTGTGGCCTCCACGTGCCTGTATGACCTCCCTACAACGCCTGGGCATGCTCCTGATGAGGTTGCGGATGGTCTCCTGTGGGATCTCCTCCCAGACCTAGACTAAAGCATCAGCCAACTCCTGAACAGTCAGTGGTGCAACGCGACGTTGGTGGATGTGACTCGCCCCCTGGGCCGTGGGGTACTCGGATCCGGGCAGTAGGGGAACGATGGGAGTAGTAGTGGCAACCCGGTTTCGTGGCTCAGGGTGGTCAGGCCAGTGGTAGTCCGTTATGTGCTGATGTTTATGTCCGACTACGCCACCCGTGGATTTGCGGTTATTAGGAACCGCCGCTGCATGCCGACCGCTGGGGCTGATGAGGTGTGCAGCTAGGGTAGTGTGACTCCCCACGGGAAGAGTGCGGCCCCAGGGCAGTATAGTGGATGGTGGGAGTGATGGTGGTGAGAGTCCCAGTGCTGATAGTGCTGGAGAAGCAAGGAGCACACAGACAACAGGTTGCAGTCCAGGGTCTTTACTAGAACAGGTAAATTGACCCATAAACAGTCCCGGCTAGGAGGGGGACCTGGATGTCTGAGAGCAACGGGGAAATTGGCCCTGGTCAGGGTGAGGGTGTAGGCCTACCGTGCTTTCTGCGCTCCTTCTGGCTATCTCCTCCTGATAGGGTAACAGCCCACGTTTCCAAGCTTTCCGTGTATTCTCGCCTGTATGGCCTGCGACGTGGGTTCCTTTCTGCTCCCAGCCTTGTACGGCTTTACTGGTACCTTCTGTTGTGGCAGGGCCTCCAGGCTTCTTAGGCCAAGGAATATACAGTCCCCTGCGGACTGGTTCTCTGCTGGGGGATGTGGAATCCTCTCAGCCTCAGACACCAAAGTCTGGTAAATTAAGTCCTCTTTCTGCCAAGACAGGCTCTCTTCGCCTCTTGTCTCTGGCTTGTGGCTCTCCTCCTGCCACACTTCCTCTTAGGTGCAGTGCAACTGTCTGTCCCTGTTCTGCTCTGGGACAAGTCTCAATGCTGAGACAGGCCATCCAGTTCTCTCTAACCCTGCCCCCAGCACCAGCTTTTATAGGGGCAGCCTGCTCCCCCTACTGGCCTGAGACAGGAGGCATTGCATGCTAATGTTCCCCTGACTAGAGAACCTCCCCCTTGCTCTCAGACACAGCTTTAATACATTTTGTGGCATCCAGGCCAGGGTGACACATTCCCCCCTAGTGAAATTTAGTACTCCGGGACTAAACAATAAACAAAGACAATAAAACATTAATAGACATTAATAGACAGACGACGCACAAATTGAGTTCTTAAGGTCACAGTGTGGCCTGTGACCGGGTGTCCATATCACCAATACAACGGGGAGCCTTAACCAGGTGGGGGTCTGTCCTACCCCAAGTCCTTCACAGTCTTAGTTCATTCCTTGGTTAGGCTCCGAACGCAGTCCATACCAGGTCCCGGTTATAAAAAGTCCATAACCTGTGAGTCCTTACAGTAACTGCAAGAAACTGAAACACGGAATTACCAAACATGCATGTAACTTTGCAAACAATTCAACATTTGGCAACAAGGTTATTTACAATTTTAGTGCGCTCTATATTCTCCAGCGAGCGGGTATCAGCCCCTTTGTGCTCCTGGTTGACCTACGTAGCCCACTGTCTGGTGGTGGACCAACCTGGCTTTCCCCACTAGCGTTAGGGGTACAGCTACCAGCTGGGTGTACAGGTAGGGAAGGCAGCTGTCTGTGGGTCCTTTGGCTTACCGCAGGCATGGCAGGCTCACTGTCAGCAGAGGGTTGACTCTCCTGGGCTGCTGGTACAGGCTCTTCTGCCTCTGGAACCTCTTGCTCCTCTTCACCTTCCGGCTCTGGTGTTGGTTGTTGCTGTGCCGGTTGCAGGAAATGCAGGACGGGTACCACTATGGCATCATTTATGCGAGTCCAGGACTGAGGGAACTCTCCGAGAACGGTGCTGATCATTTCTTCCTTGTCCTCTGCGGGTTCAAGGTCACTCTGATCCTCTTCTGCACTACGGAGTTGCTCGGGGCATCTTTTGAGATGGTCTCTGGAGACGGTACTAGTGGTTTCTCCTCCGTCCTTGGTGATCACGCACACCTTCGGGTTGTCGTGATCAGACTGCAGTACGGTGTAGGGTTCCCTTTCCCACTGGTCGTCCAACTTGTGAAGCCTTCTTTTTCGCTTTAGGACTTGCTCACCAGGTTCTAGGGGACCAGCAGGGGCGTGTTGGTTGAAGAGTTTTTCTTGCCTCTCTCTCACCTGGGCCAGGCTCTTCTCCACAGTCTACTGCACCTTCTTGTACTGCAGTTGCCTTTCCGTATCCCAGTCCGCATCCGGGGAGGTGTCCTCAGGCGTTAGGACTCCCATCTCCAGGTCTATAGGCAGCTTACCCGGTCTGGGTCGCATCAGGTAAGCCGGGGTGCAGTTGGTAGCATTCACCGGGATATGATTGTATAAGTCTATCAGGTCCGGCAGTTTTTCTGGCCACAGGCTGCGCTCCTCCAGGGGCAACGTCTTCAGGAGATCAATGACTATATTGTTCATCTTCTCACACATCCCGTTGGTTTGTGGGTGGTAAGGCGTTGTCCGAATCTTCTTACAGCCATAGAGGTTGCCGAACTCCTGGAAGATTTCAGCCTCGAACGCTGGACCCTGGTCTGTCAGGACCTGTTCCGGATACCCGTGTGGACGGCAGAAATATTGCTGGAAGGCTCTGGCCGCTGTTTGGGCTGTCAAGTCTTTTACTGGGACCACCACTAGAAAACGGGAATAGTGGTCCACGATTGTCAGGGCATAGATGTATCCTGACCGGCTGGGAGCCAATTTGACATGGTCCAGAGCTACCAGCTCAAGAGGCTGCGTGGTGACGATGGGCCTCAAGGGTGTCTTCTGGCTGGTGCGGTCCTTCCTCCTTAGGTGACAAGGGCCACAGTCTCTGCACCATTTTTCTACAGCTCCTCTCATGCCGACCCAAAAGAACCTTCCTCTTAGTAGGAACTCCAGTTTCTTCCAACCGAACCGATGTGTCCCGCTCTGTCATGGTAAGCCCCCAGGACCATAGCTGCATCCCGCCTTGGGACCACGACTTGCCAGGTCAGCTCGTGCGTACGGTGGTTGACAATCCTTCTGCACAACTTGCCTTCGTAGAGGAACAGCTTGCTCTTCTCTTTCCATAGCTGCTTGGCTTCCTCTGGAGCATCCGGATCTATGCGGGCATCTTCTTGGGTCAGCAGATCTTTCACCAGGCGGATGGCAGGGTCACTATCTTGGGTCTCGGCCCAGCTGTGTTGAGGTAGGGGATTTATCATCACGGTTGTTAGATCCTCCTCCTTCACGCGGTGGGAGTATTGAGCAGCTCCATACCGGTGAAACGCGGGGAGTTCTACCTCCTCCAGCTCTTCTGGGTCTTCGTCACCTTCAGATAAGTGAGGCATCCTCGATAGGGCGTCAGCGTTGGCATTGGTTTTGCCGGCCCGGTACTTGATCAGTCATAGTTGGAGAGACGGGCCATCCACCGCTGTTCTAGGGCACCCAGTCTTGCATTGTCCAGGTGTGTCAACGGGTTGTTGTCCGTGTACACGGTGAACTTTGCGGAGGCCAGGTAATGCTTGAAGCGTTCCGTCACGGCCCACACCACCGCCAAGAATTCTAGCTTGAAGGAGCTGTAATTCTCCGGGTTCCTCTTGGTGGGTCTCAGCTTCCGGCTGGCGTACGCGATCACCCTTTCTCTGCCCTGTTGGTTTTGGAACAGTACGGCTCCCAGTCCCACATTACTGGCATCTGTGTGGAGAATGAAAGGCTGGCCATAATCAGGGTAGGCCAGGATCTCGTCCCCTGTGAGGGCCATCTTTAGCTGGCGGAAGGACTCCTCTTCCGGTTTATCCCACTTGAAGGGCGGCTTTTGGCTCCTGGACTTAGACTGTCCGATCAGGAGGTCCTGCATAGGAGCTGCCATCTTAGTGAACCCGGGGATGAACCTTCGGTAGTAGCCTACCAACCCGAGAAACTGTCTCACCTCTTTGATGTTCGAGGGGCTTGGCCAGCTCTTGATTGCCGTGACCTTGTCAGGGTCGGGGGCCACTCCTTCCGCGCTTACCACGTGTCCTAGGTACTGGTCCTTTGGTTTCAGCAGGTGACACTTCGATGGTTTCACCTTCAGGCCATAGCCTGCCAGGGCTTCGAACACCTCGGCCAGGTGCTTTAGGTGGTCCTCGTAGGTCTTCGAATAGACGATCACGTCGTCCAGGTAAAGGAGGACCGTCTCGAAGTTTCGGTGCCCTAGACATCATTCCATCAGCCTCTGGAAGGTCCCTGGTGCGTTGCAGAGCCCGAAGGGCATACAGTTGAACTCACTCAGTCCCATCGGGGTGGTGAAGGCAGTCTTCTCCTTGTCAGCCTCTGCCACAGGAACCTGCCAGTACCCGCTAGTAAGGTCCAAAGTAGAAAAGAAGTTAGCAGATTTTAGTGCGGCTAAAGACTCCTCTATTCTAGGCAGCGGATATGCGTCTTTGTGGGTGATACGGTTGATTTGTCTATAGTCCACGCACATTCTCATGGTGCCGTCTTTCTTTTTGACCAGAACCAAGGGGGCTGCCCAGGGGCTACAGCTGTCTCTAATAACCCCAGCTTCTTTCATCTCTCTTAGCATGCCCTTTGCGTTCTGATAATGTGCAGGGGGTACAGGTCTGTGCCTCTCTTTTATTGGTGGGTGGCTCCCTGTGGGGATGTGGTGTTCTATCCCTTTTACTCTGCCGAAGTCTAGCGGGTGCTTACTAAAGACTCTCTCGTACTCCTGTACCACCCGGTAGACTCCTTGTTTTTGGTGCAGGGGAGTGGAGTCAGCACCCACATGGAGTTTCTGGCACCAGTCCTCCTTTTGTTTCTGGGAGCCATTACCCTCCGCCTGAGGAGATGGAGGCAAGGGTTCCACGGCCCTGATAGCTTTGTGTTCGACAACAAACAGTTTGGCGAGTGTAGCGTACCTGGGTAAGTGTACTTCCCTCTCCCCAATGTTGAGGATGCGGACGGGCACCCTCCCATGACGGACATCAACCACCCCCCGGGCTGTCAAAATGGTGGGCCTGCTGTCTGAGTACACGGGTTCTACCATGGCTTGGTAGTCTCTACCTCTCAACCCGATTGCAGTCCGACACCAGATCATCATTTCACTTTTGGGAGGCATGGAAATGGGGAATGGGTCACTCAGTCTTACGCTACCGATCTCACCACCAGACAGTTCTACCTGCTGCCGTCTCATCAGGGCTTTTATCTCCTTGTTGAGGACTCTCTGTTGGCTGGAACTAGCATTCACCGCCACCTGTTGTAGAATTACAATTACCTCTGAAAGACAATTTTCAATTACGTTAGTACCCACAGTTATTTTAGGGTGACTTTCACGACGGTCAATGTCCACATTAATCACCCCCTGTGCCGGCAGTTCAACTTTACCAATTTTAATGGTCATCTCCTTGAACCCCATCTGCGGCACGGGTAAGCCATTACTGGCGATGATGCTCAAGTTATTGTCTGGATACCGTGTGATATCAGCATCAGTCCAATACTGCTTAAAAAGTACATAAGGGATAGTGGTTACTTGTGACCTATTATCCAGCAAGGCACTCATGGGGATACCGTCCAGCACCATGGGTAAAACCGGGCGCCCCCCAACGTACTTATTACGCCAATTGTAAGGGCCTGGTGATCTTATGCCTGGGGGTTGGCCCTTTGCCCCAGGTTGGACCCTTTTAAATTACAGTACCTGGAAATGTGTCCGGGCTGGTTGCATCGACGGCAAATGGGCTGTCCATCCTCTGCGTAGCGGTCTGTGGGCCTCCCTCGGAACGACGGGATCCTCCTCTGTCGACGCCACGGGACATCCTCCGGACTTGAAGCCAGCTCGATGGGTCTTGACGGGTCCACTTGCAACGCCTGGACGGTCCTGGTCAACGCCGCGACGCTCCTGGTCAGCTCCTGGACTTGGTGGTGCAGGTCTTTCGACGGGGCTTGGTTCAGGGCCTGTGCATCAGCCCCCACGGGATCCATAGAGGAGGGCGCCGCCTCCTGGTGGTTGGTGAGAGCAGGGCGCCGGGGGTTTATAGCGCCACTGGTTGCAGATTCACGGAGCACCCTTATGGCCCTGTCCTTAAATTGGGCAAAGGTTAGGTCGGGGTTCTGAAAGAACATGAGACGCAGTTGGGCCCTGTGGGCGCTAGACAGCAGACCTTCTATGAATTGTTCTGTTAGCAGCTTATCCGTTTCCTGCACACTGCCAGGGTCAGTTTGTTGAATAGCCCTCAAGGCTTCCTGCAGATTTAGGGCATAGTCTCTGATGCTGTCCTGTGCCCGCTGCTTACATCCATAGAACCTCATTTTAATCTCAGCGGAGGTACGTGTGTCAAAGGTACCCCGCAGCCGGGCCAGAATACCCTTCACAGTCCTTTTATCCTCAGTGGGCCATGATTTTACCTCCCTTTGGGCTGCGCCAGTTAACTGCCCTGTCAATATGCTGACCTTCTGTTCCTCTGTCAGGGGGTAAACGTGGAACAAACTGTATAGCCTTTCCTTGAAGTCAGTTAGGGCATGGGGCTCCCCTGAGTATTTGGGCAGCCAGGCCGCTCCAGGGATGTAGGGCAGGGAAAAGGGCATCACCGCTGCTGCAGCTGCGTTGGTGGTAGTGGGCGCCTCTGTGTCCGACATCTTCCTCCCCCCTAGTTAAGCGTGGCCTACCTTCCGACGATCCTCTTCTGTAGGCCGCGGCTCCGCTGCTGCTGCTCTGGACGAGGACCTTGCGTCGCGTCCTGATGACGTCAGCGTCGCTCTCTCTCCCTTCCAGGACCTTGCGCAGCGTCGGTGCGTGGGGCGGAGCTTCGGATCTCGCGCGGTTTTGAAGTCCACGCCCCTCTTCTTCCCGCGCGGCGTCCTGAAGATGGCGTCCGATGGCGAGAAACAGCTGCGGATGGCGGGAAGACGGCAGAAGACGGCGGGAAACAGTCCAAGATGGCGTCTGATGGCGGGAATCGGCTCCGGATGGCGGGAAACGACTCCGGACGGCGGGAAACTTCGCCACAGGTAAGTTACAAAAGTCTTTTTCAGGCACGCAGTACCCGGTGGTTGCGGGCATGAAATCCTGCCGACTACGCCAAAGCTGACTCGCCCCTTGGGCCGTGGGGCACTCGGATCCGGGCAGTCTGGGAACGATGGGAGTAGTAGTGGCAACCCGGTTCCGTGGCTCAGGGTGGTCAGGCCAGTGGTAGTCCGTTATGTGCTATTGATTATGTCCGACTACGCCACCCGTGGATTGCGGTTATTAGGAACCGCCGCTGCATGCCCACCGCTGGGGCTGATGAGGTGTGCAGCTAGGGTAGTGTGACTCCCCACGGGAAGAGTGCGGCCCCAGGGCAGTATAGTGGATGGTGGGAGTGATGGTGGTGAGAGTCCCAGTGCTGATAGTGCTGGAGAAGCAAGGAGCACACAGACAACAGGTTGCAGTCCAGGGTCTTTACTAGAACAGGTAAATTGACCCATAAACAGTCCCGGCTAGGAGGGGGACCTGGATGTCTGAAAGCAACGGGGAAATTGGCCCTGGTCAGGGTAAGGGTGTAGGCCTACCGTGCTTTCTGCGCTCCTTCTGGCTATCTCCTCCTGATAGGGTAACAGCCCACGTTTCCAAGCTTTCTGTGTATTCTCGCCTGTATGGCCTGCGACGTGGGTTCCTTTCTGCTCCCAGCCTTGTACGGCTTTACTGGTCCCTTCTGTTGTGGCAGGGCCTCCAGGCTTCTTAGGCCAAGGAATATACAGTCCCCTGCGGACTGGTTCTCTGCTGGGGGATGTGGAATCCTCTCAGCCTCAGACACCAAAGTCTGGTAAATTAAGTCCTCTTTCTGCCAAGACAGGCTCTCTTCGCCTCTTGTCTCTGGCTTGTGGCTCTCCTCCTGCCACACTTCCTCTTAGGTGCAGTGCAACTGTCTGTCCCTGTTCTGCTCTGGGACAAGTCTCAATGCTGAGACAGGCCATCCAGTTCTCTCTAACCCTGCCCCCAGCACCAGTTTTTATAGGGGCAGCCTGCTCCCCCTACTGGCCTGAGACAGGAGGCATTGCATGCTAATGTTCCCCTGACTAGAGAACCTCCCCCTTGCTCTCAGACACAGCTTTAATACATTTTGTGGCATCCAGGCCAGGGTGACACAGATGGAGCGAGACATGATGTCCCAGATGTGCTCAATCGGATTCAGGTCTGGGGAACAGGCGGGCCAGTCCATAGCTTCAATGCCTTCACCTTGCAGAAACTGCTGACACACTCCAGCCACATGAGGTCTGGCAATGTCCTGCATACTGCATAAGGGGCATAATGGGGGCATTACACTGTGTGGGGGCATAATACATACTACATAAGGGGCATAATGGGGGCATTAAACTTTTTGGGGCATCATACATACTGCATAAGGGGCATAATGGGGGCAATACACTGTGTGGGGGCATCATACATACTGCATAAGGGGCATAATGGGGGCATTACATTGTGTGGTAGCATCATACATCTTGTATAAGGGGCATAATGGGGGCATTACACTGTGTGGGAGCATCATACATACTGCATGAGGGGCATAATGGTGGCATACACTGTGTGGTGCATCATACATACTGTATAAGGGGCATAATGGGGGCATTACACTGTGTGGGGCATCATATATACTGTATAAGGGGCATAATGGGGCATTACACTGTGTGGGGGCATCATACATACTGCATAAGGGGCATAATGGGGGCATTACACTGTGTGGGGGCATCATACATACTGCATAAGGAGCATAATGGGGGCATTACACTGTGTGGGGGCATCATGTATACTGCATAAGGGGCATAATGGGGGCATTACACTGTGTGGGGGCATCATACATCCTGCATAAGGGGCATAATGGGGGCATTACACTGTGTGGGGGGCATCATACATCCTGCATAAGGGGCATAACACTGTGTGGGGGCATCATACATCCTGCATAAGGGGCATAATGGGGGCATTACACTGTGTGGGGGGCATCATACATACTGCATAAGGGGCATAATGGGGGCATTACACTGTGTGGGGGCATCATACATCCTGCATAAGGGGCATAATGGGGGCATTACACTGTGTGGGGGCATCATGCATCCTGCATAAGGGGCATAATGGGGGCATTACACTGTGTGGGGGCATCATACATACTGCATAAGGGGTATAATGGGGGCATTACACTGTGGGGGGCATCATGCATCCTACATAAGGGGCATAATGGGGGCATTACACTGTGTGGGGGCATCATACATACTGCATAAGGGGTATAATGGGGGCATTACACTGTGGGGGGCATCATGCATCCTACATAAGGGGCATAATGGGGGCATTACACTGTGTGGGGGCATCATACATTCTGTATAAGGGGCATAATGGGGGCATTACACTGTGGGGCCAGTAAAGGGGCCCTTTACTATGAGAACAATACGTTTCCTCCCTTCCTGTCTCCATAGTTGGGTCGTATGTATCTATTACAGGAAACAGAACAAAAACCTTATGATTCTTATAAAGGGGCAACACAAGACCCCAAAAGAGTCTCTGTGCTCAAGGGGTTAATGCCCCCTGCGCCCAGTAATGGGGGATCCCCACATACCTCCACCTGCAGAGCCGCCACCACATATATGGCTGCTCTGTGCGCACAGGAGCTGTGATGAGGTCACAGGAGGGGAAGAGTCAGGGGTCACATGATCAGGGGCCTCAGTGGATGTGTGACACCCCAGGGGTCTGGTTGCCACAGTGATAGAGATATTATGTCTGAGAGCAGGTGGGAGGTCCTTTGGTCAGGGATTGTGTGCATGCCACACCTCCTGCCCAGTCTTGGGAGGGGAAGGACTTCCCCTATATAAACCTGGGGCTGAGGCAGGGTAGGGAGTTCTGAGAGGAGAAGACAGGGAGCAGAGCTGCTCTATGGGCTCTGCTCCACAGGCAGGCCCTGTCCAGGGGCCTGAGCCTGGAGTCAAGGAGAGTAGAGACAAGAAACAGTCATATGAAGAAACAGCAGAAGCTCAGTGGGGGCAATACTAATACGAGTCAGGGGCTGGCAGCTGCAGAGCTCGCCCTGACTGAGAAGCTTTCTTACCGGACCCGGCGTCCGAGGCTGTGGGGACTAACTCTTACCCAGCAGCAGAAGCCGACCGGCAGGGGATTTCAGGTCCTCAGGCCCAGAAACCCGAAGGCACGGTCACACGCGTGGGACCAGCACCGCCATCGTGGAGCGGAAGCCATTAGAAGGCCCTGAGTCACCGGCCATACGGGTGAGCACCACACGGTACACTCAGGGACGTGGGCTACTTATATCCGCTTCTAGCAAGGTAGCCAGAAGAGTACAGTCAGTTTGGGAGGCCTACAACTCCGCCTGGCCAGGGGAGATCCCATCTGCTCAAGGACTGACCAGGCCCCGTTCGCTAGCAAGTACTCCGGGAGGGTCTATCGTTGTTACCAGTAAAGACCCTGAATTACACCGCACCGTCTCTGAGTGGTTCCTGCTACCCCCATTTTCCTCGTCGGCTGCCCTAAGGCCATACCCCTCCCGTTGGGGGTTATACTATCACGCTGCACAATTCTACACCGGCCTCAGCGGTCTGCCCTGCAGCGGCAGCTCCATAGCTGCAAATCAACGGGTGGCGTAGTCGACACTCAAATAACATCTATCAAGACTGCCACACACTGAGTTGACTCCCTGGGCACGGACCGGGTCCCCGCCACTCGGAGACTACAACCCTCATCTGATCCGGTTCCGGGTAAGCCCCGTGCGCGAGACGCTGCGCGACACAGCAGGCCCAGGGGCGCGTCAGATGCAGGACTCTGCTGTGCTGGTTGTCATGGTGCTGGATGAGCTGAAGTTTATGTGTGGGGTCAGGAGTAGTGTTGAGCGATACCTTCCGATATCGGGAAATATCGTATCAGATTGGATAGGACCGATACCCAAAAGTATCGGATATCGCCGATTCCGATACCGGAAACCAATGCAAGTCAATGGGACACTAATATCGGAAAGCCATCCCAGCGTGAGAGAATTCTCCTGATTGTTTAAAAGCCGGCGGGCGGTAAAAAGCCGCCGGCTTTTAAACAATCACACAGCCCCATACTGCTTCCCCGCAGCCTCCCACCCCGATCCTGCGCTCCCCCCGCCACCTCCCATCCCGATCGTAAGTTAGGACCGGGCGGGGAGCGCAGCACCAAGGAGCAGGGAGCGAAGGACCCGGGCGGGGAAGCCGGCAGTGAAAAGACTACACCGCCGGCTTTCCCGTTCTGTGCTGCGCTCTCCCGCCGGTTATTTCAAATGAACAGCTGAGGTATCAGGTGATGCTGATCAGCTGTTCATTTGAAGTAGCCGCGGTGCCCTCAGAGGGTTCATGTGAGTTCATGCTTCACTGCATGAACTCACATGAACTTTCCCACGGCCGCACAGGTCAGCCTCACCTCCCAGACCATCAGACCCATCATGATTGGTGTGTGCGCAGGTGTCTGTGCGATGTGTGCGGGTGTGTGCACGATGTCTGCGGGTGTCTGCGTGCAGGCAGACATAGGCTAATGTGACACTACTACTCCCATCGGCCTATGTCTGTCCCCCGTCCACTTGTGCCAGCAGGATCAGCTCGATGGGAGCAGTAGCTATTTTAGCTGCCCCATATGTTATTTTTGCCCCTATACATCTTTTATGTTTTTAGGCCCCCCATATATTTTTTTTGTTTTTGGTCCCCAATAAATTTTAAATACATTTTTCATTGGTGGCCAGTGGTTACCTAAAATAAATTAGTTCATACATTACCTGTCCCCGCCGATCGCCACCTAAAATAAAGTAAAAAATAAAAAACTACACCTATACTCACCTAGACACCTAATTCCCCGAAGCCATCGATCTCCTGTAATAAAATATAAAATAATAAACCACAACCTTATCCTTACCCCTCCGTAGTAGTCCACGAGTGTCCCACGAAGATCTCCAGTTTAGAGCAGCCACATAAAATGTGACCGCTCTAAACCACTGCCGCCGCTAGAATGACGGGGCCGTAAAGCAGCCCCATCATTGCATAAACCGGTGTCTAGGTGAGTATAGGTGTAGTTTTTTATTTTTTACTTTATTTTAGGTGGCGATCAGGTAATGTATGAACTAATTTATTTTAGGTAACCACTGGCCACCAATGAAAAATGTATTTAAAATTTATTGGGGACCAAAAACAAAAAAAATATATGGGGGGCCTAAAAACATAAAAGATGTATAGGGGCAAAAATAACATATGGGGCAGTTTAAATAGCAGGATCAGGCTGATGGGAACTACTGCTCCCATCGAGCTGATCCTGCTGGCACGAGTGGACGGGGGACAGACAAAGGCCGATGTGAGTAGTAGTGTCACATCGGCCTATGTCTGCCTGCACGCAGACACCCGCAGACATCGCGCACACACCCGCACACATCGCACAGACACCCGCGCACACTCCAATCATGATGGGTCTGATGGTCTGGGAGGTGAGGCTGACCTGTGCGGCCGTGAGAAAGTTCATGTGAGTTCATGCAGTGAAGCATGAACTCACATGAACCCTCTGAGGGCACCGCAGCTACTTCAAATGAACAGCTGATCAGCATCACCTGATACCTCAGCTGTTCATTTGAAATAACCGGCGGGAGAGCGCAGCACAAAACGGGAAAGCCGGCGGTGAAGTCTTTTCCCTGCCGGCTTCCCCGCCTGGGTCCTTCGCTCCCTGCTCCTTGGTGCTGCGCTCCCCGCCCGGTCCTAACTTACGATCGGGATGTGAGGTGGCGGGGGGAGCGCAGGATCGGGGTGGGAGGCTGCGGGGAAGCAGTATGGGGCTGTGTGATTGTTTAAAAGCCGGCGGCTTTTTACCGCCTGCCGGCTTTTAAACAATCAGGAGAATTCTCTCACGCTGGGATGGCATTCCGATATTAGCGTCCCATTGACTTGCATTGGTTTCCGGTATCGGAATCGGCGATATCCGATACTTTTTGGGTATCGGTCCGATCCAATCCGATCCGATATTTCCCGATATCGGAAGGTATCGCTCAACATTAAGTGATACATAAGAATAATATGTACTATGTCTGACCACTACAAACACTCATCTGAACTGGTCCAAGTGCTGTCAGGTTTTTTCACGGGCAGCACTTAGACAATACGGTCGTGTGAATATAGGCTTATGATGCATCTGGTAATAAACATGTTAAGGATGGGCCGCTACTCATGGGCCACTGCTGTGTGCTTGCCCCCCAGGCTAAAATGTGCCAGCCAGCCCCTGCTGCACCGGGTGCCAGAAAACCTAGATACACCTTTGGAATAGGTATCCTGCAAAGTAAGGATGGGGTTTGGTGTTTTTAAATGATTTTATTGACTCTGTGCATTTATATTTTGTATCAATAATATGATATGGTTATATATATCTTCTGGATATCAGGAGGGCTTATCCCTGTGCCTTGACTCTCTCCTTCTCCTTCGATGTCCTGTATAGGCCAAAAAAAACTACGCGTTTCGAGGACTCACAGTTCCTCTTCGTCAGCTTCTCGCTGGTAGTCAAACTGGTAACCTAATAAAGTCCAAACGCCCCCCACAAAGATAATACAACCAAAGAAATGGAGGAAGATCCAATACTAACAAGACGGTGCAAAAGGACATATGGAGGTGCAATAGAACTAAGATAGAATTCCAATAAGAATAGACTGTGTGTGAAAAAAATAATAATAAAAAAGACTTTGTTCAAACTTTCACAATTAGTTAAAAATGAATAAAAATTATATACTTATATTTCTGATGGCTATAAAAAACAGTCTGTTAATCAGTGTATATTACCAGGATAGTATAAATTCGGCACTTAGTACCATCCAGAGATAAAAAGGAAAAAATGAAGGAGAAAAATAAAAACATTATATAGTATCTCCAATAGGGGTATCAATGTATAGAAACAAATACATATATAAAATAGGTGGATTCAAAGGAATATATCCAAAAGACATATTATATTGATAAAATATAAGGAGGTTCATAAAAGTGCAATGTAAATGTTCAATTGGTACTGGGATAAAAAATACATACAGTATATACCGCTGCGAGTTGAAGGCATACAGCTGACTCTCGTGATTAAGGCCCTTCAGAGCCAAGCTATTTAATGTGAAGATCCATTTGGATTCCATCCGCGACATTAATCTCAGGTAATCACCTCCCCTCCATTTTCTGGGGACTAATCGGATCCCACAAAACTTAGTGTCCTTATAAGATTGGTTGTGGAACTTCCGGTAGTGCCGGGACAGTGGATGCCCTTCAAAACCTTCATTCATGTTGATAAAGTGTTCCTTCAGCCTTTTGATAACTTGCGCTTTGTACAGACATCTCCTCCTGCCAAGGCATAAAAAGGGCGTGGCTTGGGGTGTGGATAGGGGCGTGGCCAGACTACGCGTGCCGCATGGTTTCGCCCTCTTTCTAGTCCTCATAGGTTGGCGGTATGCTTGTACTGAGGAGATCTGGGATATCAGTGATTAGGTCCCATATTGTGCACTGTAAGGTCTGGAAAAGCTCCTTCTATCCGTCTCTGTAGCACCAGAGGAAGAACAGAGGGGAAAAGACAGGATTTTCTACATGTCGCGTTATGTAGATGTTCTGCAGATTTATCACAACCGTCCACAAGAAGAAACTGCCATCACAGAGCCGCCTTTAGCTGTTGGAAAAGTTTAAACTTAGTTTTGAATAGTTGCTATAGCCAACAAGGACTTTCTATTTATGCTGGGTCACATGATGCTGGTGCTGGGTGATGTCATGTGACGGAATGTTGTGGGTGATGATGTCACAGAGGGCGTTGTGATGTCACCCTTGGGGTATATAAGGGGGCTCCATCCACCTGGAGCTCATATCTCATTGGCCATATCTTGGTGCTGAGATACCCCCTGGAGACAATGAGGATCGCCATATTGTTTCTGTGCTGTACCCTGTTCTACCCTGTGAATTACCATAGGCTGCCGGTGAGTACCTGTCTATTATTACATATGGAGGACGTTTAGAATCAGCTGCGGCAGGGGAAGGGGATGGGGAGGGGGGTCCTGTAAGAATTTACCTGCGGGAATAAGAGGTTATGGCAGGGAAAGGAGCTTAGGAAGTGACAGTCAGAGGGGATATAAGTGTGGGGTGACCCCTCTGACTCCCACATTCCTGCCTTGTCCTTGTAGTGATTAATGACTTTGGTGTTGTCCCTTATATATCACTTTGCAGTCACCAGTGATCGCTCCGCACTGTGATCCTAAACTACAGTCTCATTTACCTTTTTGCAAACGCCCAGAAGGGGAGGAGTGACATCACACCCATGTGAGCAGATCCCGCCCACTTTTACTGCAGTCGTAATGCGAGCTAGCTGTATTCTGTTTTCATGGAAATATCAGCAGCTGCTCCCCCTAGTGTTTACAAGATGAAAACATCAAAAGAGTTAAAATATTTTTTTCAGATTTTATACCATTAAAACCTTTTTAAATATATATGTGTATTTATATATAAATATAAATACTTTACAATTTTACAATTGTAAAAAAATTGCTGACACTTTCCCTTTAAAAGATCTAAAGACGTTCTGCTTCATGTGCCATTGTGACCAATCACAGCACAGATTATATTTTTTAAACTTTTCTTGAAAAACTGAAGCTGCTCCGTGATTGGAAATCATGTGGAAGGGTTCTCTTTTAGACATTTAGTTAGGTCCAAAGTATCAGTGACATGATGGATAGAACTGTGCAATGATGTCACAGAGGGCTTTGTGATGTCACCCCTGGGTATATTAGAAGCCTCGGCCCATCTGCAGCTTGTATCTCATTGACCATACCTTGGTGCTGAGAGACCTCTGGAGATGATGAGTATCATCCTATCATTTCTGTGCTTTACGTTGCTCTACCCCCCACATTACAGTACACTGAGGGCGAGTATGTTCTCATCAATATGGAGGTCACAAGGATCAGCTAATGAGAATATCGCCTCTTGCAGGACTTCTCATACTGGACACGTGACCGTGCGTCATATGAAAGTCCAACTGTAAATAATATTCCATGGACCCTGGAGGTGAATCCCAAACTTCTTCCTGATCTTCTCAATGGGATATTTCTGAAAGTTGCTTGATAATGTATCCATCACTGTATAATAACAAGGGCTCTCTGTTTGACTGGATTGGGTATAAATATACAGGACTTTATTATGTTTTTTTTCTTTATTATAGGATGACCCACTACCCGTGGATCTCAGAAGAAGCACCTATCAAGCTTCCATCAATCTTCCTCTTTGGCTCTTCCGTGACGCAGTTTTTGTTGCGGTGATGACACTACTGACAATACTAGAGTATTTGGCCTTAAGTCTTGTCCTGAGCAAGTGGGCAATGTCTGAACCTGGTGAAACAATCAGAAAACTCCTGAGAACAAAACCATTCTGAAGGAACAAAGTGCTTGTAAGGAGCCGATTTGCATCCCTCAGATTCAGAAGCAAGACTCCAGGAGAACACCTGTCCTGCCCAATGGCAAATGTTCTACTCCATCCATGGCTCCTGCACCGCAGGATGCGAAAAAGGTTCCTAGTTGCAACTATAAAGTGGCGTTCAGTGATATTGTCTGGGTCAGAATGATCCCTCACAACAATATAGGAAGAAGAGATCGAAGTTCAACGGAGCTTAAAGAGAGGTTACTGAGTTTCCAGAGAAGCCAACAACCCAGAATTCCAGAGCCAAGAGCACCAGAACCTAGAACACCAGAACCTACCATGTCAGAACCTAGTATGTCAGAACCTAGAATGCCAGAGCCTGAAATGCCTACAACACCTCAACCCAAAATCAAGAGGAGAAGATGTTTCCTTAGATGTCTTAGAGGCGAGGAAGATTGAGAAGGCAACTGCTTGAACTTTCCCATTGCTCGTGTTTTCATCACAGGTTAGTCCTATACATGCTGTCTGATGGGCACCATCTTACTACATACAATGCAGCATTGCACCTGAAATCGCATGGATATTTTGTCACACACTTGCACTTTAGCACCTTATCATATGGCGCATATATCTATGAACGCTTTGCTAAGTATCACTGTCTAGTATGTGCTTCTGATGAACCTATTTTAGGAAAACGTGTCGAGGTTTGGCATACTATGTACTTGAGTTTGGCGTACTATGTGCTTGTTGGTAAATTCTATTGCCATCTATAATCTACTAGATATTATAATGTCTCTGGTGGGATGCCCCATGCCGAATTGTTGATAACTGACTATGAGCATTGTCCTCTATTTCTTATCTACTATGGTTACAGGTTGATGTGAAGAGAGCTGTGCCATTGGTAGCGATTTTTCTACTGATTTGTCAGTTATATTTATGTTAGTTTAGCAAATTTCTGCTTGTAGGGTCTAATGTTTTACCATAGTGTATGTTCTGTGAGCTAAATTGTCATACTTATGCACTAGATAGATTATAAATTGTGATGCTTATGTACAAGATAGATTATTAGTTTAATCGGTGATTTTTTAAATATTTTTTAGCATCAGGAGACTCAAGAATCGCATCTTACAGAAGACAAGAAGCCTAAATGCCGAAGGGTGATGACCTGTTGATGGCCCACAGCTGGAGGGTCATTACCTCTTGATGGCACAAAACTGGACAGAAGATAAAAACATTTGATGGCACACAGCCGGAGGGTGATGATCTATTGATGGCCATAGCCAGAGGGTCATTACCTGTTGATGGCACACAGCCGGAGGGTGATGACCTATTGATGACCATAGCCAGAGGGTCATTACCTGTTGATGGCACACAGCTGGAGGATGATGACCTATTGATGGCCATAGCCAGAGGGTCATTACCTGTTGATGGCACACAGCCGGACAGAGGATAATTACCTGTTGATGGCACACAGACGGATGGTCATTACCTGTTCATGGCGCACTGCCGGATGGTCATTACCTATTGATGGCACACAGCCGGAGGGTGATGACCAATTGATGGCCATAGCCAAAGGGTCATTACCTGTTGATGGTGCACTGCCGGATGGTCATTACCTGTTGATGGTGCACTGCCGGATGGTCATTACCTGTTGATGGCACACAGCCGGATGGTCATTACCTGTTCATGGCACACTGCCGGATGGTCATTACCTGTTGATGGAACACAGCCGGAGGGTGATGACCTATTGATGGCCATAGCCAGAGGGTCATTACCTGTTGATGGCGCACTGCCGGATGGTCATTACCTGTTGATTGCACACAGCTGGAGGGTGATGACCAGTTGATGTCGGACTGCCGGATGGTCATTACCTGTTGATGGCACACAGCCGGACAGAGGATCATTACCTGTTGATGGCACAAAGCCGGTCAGAGGATAAGATCTTTTGATTGCATACACCGGGTCCCTCCCTGATAACAGGGAACCCTGGGGAATACTCGTCATCTTGATCCCCCACTGACTAAATACTTGCTCCACCTCAGCCTACACCATCATG
The DNA here is from genome assembly GCF_046119375.1 of Phyllobates terribilis. Lineage (NCBI taxonomy): Eukaryota > Metazoa > Chordata > Amphibia > Anura > Dendrobatidae > Phyllobates > Phyllobates terribilis. The sequence goes on from NW_027363034.1 coordinate 1,333,026, forward strand.
GAGGACACTTCCACCTGTGTCCACTGTAAGGTTCGACTTTCTTTTATCATTTCAGCAGATTAATAAACATCATAAAGCTGTAAAACTATCGAGTAATTTATTATAAATTATTATAAAGAAATATAAAGTATAATAGATAGCTATAGAGGGCACAGAAGACGACTAACTATAGTAAGCATGGTATCGCCTGATATATACTGTATATTCTAGATGGCGCTATTACACTAAATACATCACAACCTCCAGGGTGATATTACCGTACAATGTGAGATCACTAATAATGGCCACAGATTATGAGAAAATGACCAGCTCCATAGTCCTGGAGTTATTATAAATGTCTCTAGTGTGAGGCAGGGACTGGACGAGTGTTGGAGGGAGGTATATTCCCCCAGGACGTCCTTTATGTATCCATGCTGTAGAATCTGCCGTATACTTCTGTTCTAGCAGTCAGACATTTCACTCTGCAAATCACAGGCTCAACATTGTGTAAAACTACCACCGTATATAAGAGCACTCAGAATAAAAACTAGCGGCATGCCGTGCACTGCCCACGTCATGTGTACGGGATACAGGACCTGCAGGACCTGGTACGGCCATTATAGTTGATAGATTAATGATACCTGTGCAGATGAAGGGAAAAAAATATGTGCAACAGCAGGAGGAGAAAGTCTCAAAATGTAATTTGAAGAGTATAATAGAGAAATGGGAAACTTCTGGAGATGCAGATAAGTGGTACCAGGGCAAAACGTAAGTGCAGTCAGACATGGGAAAAGTGCAAATGATCCAGCGTAAAGGTTTGTTTAGTAGAAAAAATATTAAAACTTAGCTTTTATTAGCCATATAAAACACTGCTCCACAAAGAATACAGCAAATGTGCAACTATCATAGCTTACAGACCTACACGTTTCAACAAATCATGTCTTAATTATGGCCCTACTACTAGAATGACAAAAAGGCATATATATATATATATATATATATATATATATATATATATCCACGTGCCTGTATGACCTCCCTACAACGCCTGGGCATGCTCCTGATGAGGTTGCGGATGGTCTCCTGTGGGATCTCCTCCCAGACCTGAACTAAAGCATCCGCCAACTCCTGGACAGTCTGTGGTGCAACGTGACGTTGGCGGATGGAGCGAGACATGATGTCCCAGATGTGCTCAATCGGATTCAGGTCTGGGGAACGGGCGGGCCAGTCCATAGCTTCAATGCCTCCATCTTGCAGGAACTGCTGACACACTCCAGCCACATGAGGTCTGCCATTGTCCAGCATTATGAGGAACCCAGGGCCAACCGCACCAGCATATGGTCTCACAAGGGGTCTGAGGATCTCATCTCGGTACCTAATGGAAGCCAGGCTACCTCTGGCGAGCACATGGAGGGCTGTGCGGCTCTCCAAAGAAATGCCACCCCACACCATTACTCACCCACTGCCAAACCGGTCATGCTGAAGGATGTCACTCTCCACGGCGTCTCCAGACTCTGTCACGTCTGTCACATGTGCTCAGTGTGAACCTGCTTTCATCTACGAAGAGCACAGGGCGCGAGTGGCAACTTTGCCAATCCTGGTGTTCTGTGGCAAATGCCAAGCGTCCTGCATGGTGTTGGGCTGTGAGCACAACCCCTATCTGTGGACGTCGGGCCCTCATACCACCCTCATGGAGTCGGTATCTAACCGTTTGTGCAGACACATGCACATTTGTGGCCAGCTGGAGGTCATTTTGCAGGGCTCTGGCAGTGCTCCTCCTGTTCCTCCTTTCACAAAGGCGGAGGTAGCGGTCCTGCTGCTGGGTTGTTGCCCTCCTACGGCCCCCTCCACATCTCCTGGTGTACTGGCCTGTCTCCTGGTAGCGCCTCCAGCCTCTGGACACAACCAACCTTCTTGCCACAGCTCGCATTGATGTGCCATCCTGGATGAGCTGCACTATCTGAGCAACTTCTGTGGGTTGTAGAGTCTGTCTCAT
>NW_027363034.1:1340000-1377500 GCF_046119375.1 Phyllobates terribilis
GGCGTAAGCTTTGCAGCTCCTCAGAAGAATTTTTTATTTTTACCAGGAGACCTGGACCCCCCGTGGTCTAGAGGTCTCAGGGGGTCTCAGCGCTGCTGGGACCCCTGGCCCTCCCCTGGCGGATCTGCGTACCCCCTAAGGAGGTCCCCGCATAAGCCTGCCGGCCCCGGGGGATACAGGGTGCTCCCTGGCGGAGACGCACACTGCATCTAGGGGTCCCTGCGAGCTCCGCCGTGGGGGGGAGCGAAGGGCCATGGCGTCACACATCCCTGGGGGTCCCTGTGGCGCTCAGCTGGGTAAGTGCCCTGTGTGTGTGTGTGTTACTGTCTTATGGTGACTGCACCTTTTGTCTTTTCAGGCAGAGGTGTAATACTGGAGAATGCACATCACCGCTGCTGTTAGCAGGGGAGCGGGTCAGAGGAGCGCGGGCTCCGTTAGTGTAACGGGGGGGCGTGGCTTATGTTCTTGGCTGCCTGCCATCGTCTGTGCAGACAGGAAGCACCTGGAAAGCGCGCGCTGGGCAGTCCCCGCCCCCCTCCTGCCTTCCTTCTCTTCGGCTCTGCAAACGGCCATTGCCTCACGGAGCTCAGCGCTGTCCTCTCCCTCCCCCCTGCTCTCCGCTCTCACACACAGGCTCCAGGAAGCTGGTGAGTCATCTGTTTGTCTCATCTCTACAGCACAGAGCGCTGCTGTCTTCTCTGCTGCATGCACACCTTAGTCCTTTTAAGGCAAGGTGCATTGCGTGTTCAGCAGCATTAACCCCTTCTGGCCATCATCAGAAAACCTTTTTTCTGCAATGCTGGGGTAGCTTTTCTCCCTCTAAGGAGGATCTTTAACCCTTCAGTGCTTGGTAAATTGTTTTGTGGGAACAGGCTGTGATAGCAGGATCTCACTTCCCCGGTTACTGTGCTCTTGTAAGGGGTTATTACTGCTCTTTCCGCGACGCTCGTGTAGCACCCTGAGGATTCGGCTGCTACAGGGGTATTGCACCTCAACCCAGAGGTGTGATATTCCACTCCCGGGTAAGGATGGAGTGTGGATCTGAGCTCGGTAGGCTGCATGCACTACACACATCCCATTTCCGGGGAACAGACCAACGGTACTCCCACTTAGAAATGTGCAGGTACGACCGAGTCTGTTCCTGGCTGGAGTGGGAGGGGGGTGGTACATCCCAAGTAGTGTAGGGGCAGATAGGGGGAGCAGCCTGGGTAAAGATAGGAGCTCATTGGGTGCTGGTCACCTGAGCTCACACATAGAGGGTGTATATAAGGTGGGCACCAACTAAGATCAGGGTCAGATGCAGAGGATCAGATGCAGAGAGTCAGTCAGATGCAGAGAACAAGTCAGTTGGAGACAGCAAGACAGCTGCAGAGGAGCAGACAGCAAGCAGAGAGGAAGTCAGCCTGCAGCAAGGGAGAAGAGAGACCCTGAGTGAGAGAGGAGCAGAGAAGGAGTACCCAGAGGGGAGAACAGAGAGGACCCAAGAACCCAAATTAAAGCACCGGGTGAGGAGTCGGCACAGGGTACCGGAACCCAAGCTGGTGGGGGCAGAAAACACACCCTAGCCAGAGACCGGAGGCCGTGGGCAGCATCTGCCACGGCCACCCATCACATCCACCCCGAAGGCACACCACATGAAGGGTCAGGGAACCCAGGGCCAAGGGTGTCCCAACAGAAGGCCCGAGGGAGCTGGACCTAGGTGGATTACTGGTGGGGACGGCCAGAGAACGGGACAGAAAGAGAGCTCAGGGCCACGCTCCGGACTTGTTTGGGGGTTGGCTGGATCCAGGACCTGGTGGACGCAGCACGGCTCGGGTGGTCACTAGCAGCTGGAGTGACCAGTACAACATCTGCAGTAAGTAAACACCCTTAACTGCACAACCCGACTCTGTCTTCACTGCCGTCTGCACTACACCACCACAACCCCCATCCTCTGCGCCTGTCCCCTCTGAGGCTATACCCCTCCCGTTGGGGGTTATCCCACCAAGCTGCGCTCCCACCATCAGCCTCAGCGGACCCTGCTGCAGCGGCGGCCACAGTGACCGCATCACAACGGGTGGCGTAGTCGACACAAAAGAACTCTTAATAACATCTGTAGGACTGCCACATAACACTGAGCTTGACGCCCTGGGCACGGGGCCGGGTCACAGCCGCTCGGAGACTACAACCCCCCATCTGATCCGGTGCCGGGTATTCCCCTCTAAAGAATATGGCCCAGGGGGCGCGTCAACTTTGGCGTAGTCGGCAGGATTACGTGCCCGCAACACCCGGGTACTGCGTGCCTGAAGAAAAGTGCAAGTTTACCTCAGAAAGAAGTCTCCCGCCGGTTCCGGAGGGTCCACGCCATCGGACTCCATCACCAGTCGTTTCCCGCCGATTGTCCGCCATTTCCAACTTGTTCCCGCCATCTGCAGAGTTTCCCGCCACTGGGCGACGCTTCCCGCCAAAACCGCAGATTTCCCGCCTTGGAAGAGCAGCGGACGCCATTATGGGCGTGCCAAAGGAGGGCAAGAGGCCACCTCCCATCGTGGGCCGGGACAGAAAATGGCGCCAAAAGTGGAAACCGCCCCCACCAACAGAGACTGTGATGCTGGAGGTGTCTGTCAGCGTGAAAGAACTACCCCTGGAGCTGACAGTCACCGAGTTGCCCCGGGACCGCCCTCGAAGTGGGAGGAGACGAGAGAAAAGAACGAAGATGGGTGCCGCCTGGAGCAGTCTGGAGCGAGCGCACCCGGAGGCAAGAAGTCTAACGAGGAGTAGCGGAGAAGCTTACCCGGATATGGAGAGAAAGCAGAACAGCACCGGCCCGCTGGCCAGGAGTCTGCTAAAGACCGAGGAAGGAGAGCAGAGCAGCACCGGCCCGCTGGCCAGGAGCCTGCTGGAAGAAGAGCAGAGCAGCACCGACCCGTTGGTCAGGAGCCTGCTGGACACCACGACCCCACTAGGCCTAGTGGAGGTCCTTGCACAGCTCCCCCGAGACCGGGAGTGTGCGCAGACTGCCCTGGAGGGCCTCGCACGGAGGATGGCCCGGGTACAGCGCGAGATATTGGCGGAATGGAGCCGGGAGATGGCCCAGCAAGCTGAAACCAAGACCCGGAGCACGCCAGCCGAGATGAGGAAGGAGACCGCCTCTGAGGATGGCGCGGGAGGACCCAAGGCCGGAGACGGCGCCGAGAAGGGAGCCGAACGCATGGAGGCAGGTAAAGGGGACGCCTATACCCCAAGCCGAGAAACCGCCCACCTGCCCCAGCTCCCCGTCGCAGAGCCCGAAAGTCCCCCTGCTGTGCCCGTAGCCGCCATGTCACCGCTATGGACTAGGCCCCGACCGGAAGCCGCCGCAGCGACCCCTGTGACGTCACGCGCCTCGACCCGGAGCGTGACAAAGCAGGAAATACCACCAGCCTGGTCGCAAGGCCTAGTACCCCCGGGCGCCGCATCACCAACAGCGCCCCCTACCTCTGCGGAGCCTCCGGCCTGGTCGCAAGGCCAGGTAGCCCAGGGCGCCGCCGTATTAACGGTGCCCTTCACCTTCCAGGTGCCCCAGGCCTGGCCGCAAGGCCTGGGCAACCCTGGCGCCACCACCACCGCGCCCGCACCCGTAAAACCAAGGGTGCCGCGTCTGGGAGAGGACTTGTTTGCCCAGCACACGTGGCCGGACGGGCAGCCTTTCATCTGGCCCCAGAAGTATCACGAACTGGAGCACCAGAGGAGGGTTGGGGCCATGTGTGCACCCCTGATTCCGGCTCCGAAGCCCGTGGCACGGATCTCGCCCCCGCTAGCGGAAGCACAGTTTGAGTGGGACCCCACCGGAGAAGATCTAATGGGGTTCACTCAGGAAACTAGGGCAGCTGCAGCAGAGCGCGCTGAGTGTTGCCGACAGCAGCTCGAAGAGTTCGCGAGGGAGCGGAGAGAGAGGCGGGTCCGGGAACAACAGGCCCAAATAAGGAGCGCCGAGCAGAAGAGCCGGACCAGGAGGGACCCCCGTGCAGCGCATAGTCCCCGCACCACCGGGACTGTGATAAAGTTTAATATGCAGCATGGGTGGGGCTTCATCCGAGACCACCGCACCCTAGGCGACGTCTTCGTGACGAGGAGAGACGTTGAGTCCCACCTACCGGAGGGACACAGAGGTCGTGACCTTTACATCGGGGACGAGGTCACCTTCACCCGGCACAAGTGTGCCAAAGGACCCTACGCCCTCCATGTGCATCGTCTGACGGAGGAAGAGCTGCGGTGTGAGGAGGAAGAGCAAGAGGACCCGGACGGGTCTGAAACTAGAGCCAAAGGTAACAATAAAGAAAGAGCAGGAGGACGCCGTCGTTAAGTACAGCGAAGCAGGAGCTGTATATAGTTACCCGACCGGGTACCAAAGAAACTGTTGATATATATATATATAGTCCCCGTTGGGACCAGCTGAGTGAACTGTTTACCCGTTAACCCCTTAATCCCACAGGCTGAGGACTGTGAGCAGCCATTCCCTTCCTTCTACCTGGCCGAGGACTGAGAGCGGCCAACTTCCCCTGTATATAGTTGCGCTTCCTAAAGCGCCCCCTACCGGTTTTATAGGAAAACCAGTTTTTCTAAGAGACTGTCGCACTTTTCCCGGACACACGTTGCACAAGTGTCCGGAGGAGGAACCAGAAACAAGAGACGACGAGAAAGTTTTATCTGCTAAGATATGTTATTTATATAATGTTTTATATGTTTTATATGTTTATAAAAATTTGTATGCTTTGGTGTTTATGTCTTACAGCCCGAGGACGTGCTGTGATTTACCAGGGGGGAATGTAGCACCCTGAGGATTCGGCTGCTACAGGGGTATTGCACCTCAACCCAGAGGTGTGATATTCCACTCCCGGGTAAGGATGGAGTGTGGATCTGAGCTCGGTAGGCTGCATGCACTACACACATCCCATTTCCGGGGAACAGACCAACGGTACTCCCACTTAGAAATGTGCAGGTACGACCGAGTCTGTTCCTGGCTGGAGTGGGAGGGGGGTGGTACATCCCAAGTAGTGTAGGGGCAGATAGGGGGAGCAGCCTGGGTAAAGATAGGAGCTCATTGGGTGCTGGTCACCTGAGCTCACACATAGAGGGTGTATATAAGGTGGGCACCAACTAAGATCAGGGTCAGATGCAGAGGATCAGATGCAGAGAGTCAGTCAGATGCAGAGAACAAGTCAGTTGGAGACAGCAAGACAGCTGCAGAGGAGCAGACAGCAAGCAGAGAGGAAGTCAGCCTGCAGCAAGGGAGAAGAGAGACCCTGAGTGAGAGAGGAGCAGAGAAGGAGTACCCAGAGGGGAGAACAGAGAGGACCCAAGAACCCAAATTAAAGCACCGGGTGAGGAGTTGGCACAGGGTACCGGAACCCAAGCTGGTGGGGGCAGAAAACACACCCTAGCCAGAGACCGGAGGCCGTGGGCAGCATCTGCCACGGCCACCCATCACATCCACCCCGAAGGCACACCACATGAAGGGTCAGGGAACCCAGGGCCAAGGGTGTCCCAACAGAAGGCCCGAGGGAGCTGGACCTAGGTGGATTACTGGTGGGGACGGCCAGAGAACGGGACAGAAAGAGAGCTCAGGGCCACGCTCTGGACTTGTTTGGGGGTTGGCTGGATCCAGGACCTGGTGGACGCAGCACGGCTCAGGTGGTCACTAGCAGCTGGAGTGACCAGTACAACATCTGCAGTAAGTAAACACCCTTAACTGCACAACCCGACTCTGTCTTCACTGCCGTCTGCACTACACCACCACAACCCCCATCCTCTGCGCCTGTCCCCTCTGAGGCTATACCCCTCCCGTTGGGGGTTATCCCACCAAGCTGCGCACCCACCATCAGCCTCAGCGGACCCTGCTGCAGCGGCGGCCACAGTGACCGCATCACAACGGGTGGCGTAGTCGACACAAAAGAACTCTTAATAACATCTGTAGGACTGCCACATAACACTGAGCTTGACGCCCTGGGCACGGGGCCGGGTCACAGCCGCTCGGAGACTACAACCCCCCATCTGATCCGGTGCCGGGTATTCCCCTCTAAAGAATATGGCCCAGGGGGCGCGTCACTCGCTACTGAGTAGGGGGCATGTCGGATCAGGGTCCAGGCGGCGCGGACCTCTCTCCCGGCCCGCTTCAGGATCGGTCACGCGTATCTGATATGCCGGGGTTGACGGCGTCAGGTTCGTCTCTGGTCAGGGGCCTCAGTGATGTTAAAGCGCTCACTCGCTCCATTGACAGTCTGTCTGACCTCCTGGGTCACTGGGTATCAGCTAAGTCCCTACCGGCGCGGGGCAAGAAGCGCCACAGGCCTGTGGTGGCGCTGTCTCCTCCGCGCAGCGCATCAAAGGCTTCGGATTCACCGACAAGCTCTGCTGGTGAGATCTCCGATTCTGATGAAGAGGATCGGCAGGGTCGCTCGGCTTCACTTTCAGGCCACGTGGATGCTCTTATTGGAGCCATGCGGGAAGTGTTATAGCTGTCTGAAGAGGTGACGAGGCCGGGCAAGTCGGCCCGGCTGTATCAGGAGTCGCGTCGGGCTCGTTCGACACTGCCAGCGCACGATGAACTTAACGAGGCGGTGGAGAGAGAATGCCTGTGTCCGGATAAGCGCTTCCAAGGGATGCGGTTTTTTGATGCCCTGTATCCCTGCTCCACAGAGACGATCGCTAATTGGGTCCCCTCTCCTGAAGTGGACGTGCCATTGTCTCAGCTGAGCAAATCTTCTTTGCTTCCGGTTAAAGGGAAGGCGAGTCTACAGGATCCGCTGGACAGAAGGACGGAGTTAGCGGCGAAGTCCATCTACGAGGCCGTGGGTCATGGATTCCGAGCGGCCTTGGGGGCCATGTGGGGACAGCCTGTACATCTAGTGCACTAGTTAGGCGTTGGGCCAGATGGTGATGCTGAGCAGTGTCTGCCCTGGCTGGACCAGAATGGGAGACCACAGAATCCACAGATGATTCTGACCCAATTTCATGCCCAGCACATGCCTGACACCTAACATTATACTGGTGAGGCTTCCCTGAGATGGTTGGATCAGCTGCGGTCAGCATGGCAAGATGGGACTCCGCTGTCTGACGTGGAAAGGCTCTTCCAGCTGTTGGAAGAGGTGGCCCGATATAGCAGAGACGCAGTGCTGGATACTACTTTGTTTCTGTCCAGGGCTCAAGCCTCGGCCGTCACAGTCAGTAGAGCACTGTGGCTCAAACAGTGGACTGGAGACGCAGTATCCAAACAAGGTTTGCTTACTCTGGCGTACAAGGGCGGTCTGCTTTTTGGTTCGGACCTCACGGAGCTGATTGCTAAGGCCAAGGATGTGGCTTTGCCACAGCGGAAAGCAGCGGCCTCTACGTCTGACAGGTCAAGTGCCGGTAGTGGTCGTCGGTCCTTTCGACCCAGGGGACGATTCGATCAGCCCTCTTGGAGATTGGGTCGTCCCTCGTCTTCCGGTAAGAAGTCCACCCAGAAATCCCGTACTCCCTGGAAACAGCATTTCCGTCGGGACAAAAGGGAGGCTGACAAAAAGCCCGCTAAGGCGGACTGACGCCAGGATCCCTCTCGAGGGCTCTCGGGTGGGAGGTCGGCTGCTACAATTCGGGTCGGTTTGGGCGTCCCACGAATCGGACGCCTGGGTGACACGGGTTGTGTCAGCGGGCTATTTCATAGAGTTTCACTCTCTACCCCCGGACAGGTTTCGTCAGTCTCGCATCCCGTCCGTGCCCAAGCTGGCTGCTGCTCTGCTGCGGGAGGTCAACTCTCTTCTGCAGCAGGGTGTAGTGGTTCCGTTTCCGCCGGAGGACCGGGGAAGGGGGTTTTTACTCTAACCTTTTTGTGGTCCCCAAAAAAGGAGGACAAGTTTCATCCCATTCTGGACCTCAAGGATTTGAATCTTCATGTCCGAATCCGGAAATTCCGTATGGAGTCTCTTTGCTCCGTCGTGGCGGCCTTGTCGCAGTACGATTTTTTGGTGTCGATCGACATCCGCGACACCTATTTGCATGCCCCTGTTGGCAGGGCTCACCAGTGCTTCCTGCGTTTCGCCGTAGGGCAGGCCCATTACCAATTTGTGGCCCTACCTTTCGGGTTGGTCTCGGCGCCCAGGGTTTTTACAAAGGTTCTGGCGCCGCTCATGGCGCTCCTTCGAAAGCAAGGAGTTCCGATTCTCCCCTACCTGGACGACCTGTTAATTGTGGCGCCCACAGCGGAGGAGGCAGTGACAGCTCGCGATCTCTCCCTTCAGCACCTGGAAGACTTCGGGTGGCTGGTCAATTGGAAGAAGTCGTCATTGGAGCCGTCGCAGTCAATCCTGTTCTTGGGGATGCATTTCGACACCGTACGGGCAGTGGTGTCCCTCCCTCCGGACAAACAAGCGAACCTTCGTCACCACGTCCAGGCTATGAGGTCGGTGAGGGCGATGTCCCTTCGGAAGTGCATGCGCCTTCTGGGTCTGATGGTGGCAGCAATGGAAGCGGTGCCGTTTGCACAATTTCATTCCCGGGATCTCCAAGATCTTATTCTGACCCGTTGGGACCGATCGCCGACTTCGCTGGATCGCTGTGTCGTCATCTCCCGCAGGGTGCGAGAGTCTCTTGGATGGTGGTTACGTCTGGAGGCTCTATCCCTGGGGAAATCCCTTCTTCTCCCACGGTGGTCGGTGATTACCACCGATGCCAGCCTGACTGGCTGGGGGGGGGGTTTGGAACGACCTCTGGGTTCAGGGGGTCTGGTCGTCAGAGGAGTCGTCTCTGCCAATCAACATTCTGGAGTTGAGAGCAATATTTCTCTGCCTCCGACATTGGACGGTCCCTTTGAGCGGTCTGCCGGTCCGGATTCAGACGGACAATGCGACAGCTGTCGCGTATATCAACCATCAGGGCGGGACGAGGAGTTCCAGACTCATGATGGAGGTCTCTCGGATCCTGCTTTGGGCCGAGTTCAGGGTTCCAGTCATCTCCGCGTTTCACATCCCGGGTGTGCTGAATATCTCGGCGGACTTCCTCAGTCGCGAGCGGGTAGATCCCGGAGAATAGAGTCTTCATCCGGAGGTTTTTACTCTGCTGTGTTCCCGTTGGGGGACTCCCCAAGTGGACTTGATGGCATCCAGGCTGAACGCCAAGATTCCGACATTCATGTCCAGGTACAGGGACCCGGAGGCTGTGGCGGTAGATGCTCTAGTGGCCCCGTGGGACCAGTTCGAGCTGATCTATGTGTTTCCGCCGGTATCCTTACTTCCTCTGGTGATCAGGCGGATCAATCTCGAACGAGTATCGGCGATTTTGGTGGCGCCGGATTGGCCGCGGAGGGTGTGGTATTCAACGCTGGTGTCTCTTCTGGCAGCGCCTCCGTTTCCACTGCCTCTTCGCCCGGACCTGTTAACTCAAGGGCCCATTCGTCATCCGGACCTGAAGTCACTTCGTTTGACGGCGTGGCTCTTGAGACCGAAATCTTGACCCGTCGTGGGTTTTCGTCCGAGGTCATTGCCACCTTGCGGGCGGCCAGAGGTCCAGCTACGACTAGTATTTATCACAGACCTTGGGAGGCCTTCTATTCATGGTGTTCTGGATCGTCAAGGAACCCGAGGGTTTTTTCCATTCCCAACTTCTTGGCCTTTCTGCAATGTGGTCTGGTCAAGGGTCTAGCAGTTAGTACCTTGCGGGGTCAGGTCTCTGCACTATCCGGGCTTTTTCGGAAGGCTATTGCCTCACGCAGGGATGTGCGTTCATTTTTTCGCGGGGTTGCACATCAGTTTCCGCCTCGGAGGGCGGTTGTGGCTCCTTGGCGGCTCAATTTAGTTTTGGAGGCTCTTCAGCATGGGCCGTTTGAGCCTATGGATTCAGCTACGCTTTACTTGCTTTCTTGGAAGGTGGCCTTCCTGGTGGCGGTCACCTCTTTAAGAAGGGTTTCGGAGTTGGCGGCACTGTCTTGCTCGCCCCCTTTTTTGGAATTCCACCCGAATCGTGTGGCGCTTCGTACCCGTGGAGATTTTTTACCTAAAGTGGTGTCGCGTTTTCCACCTCAATCAGGACATTCTGTTGCCTTCCCTCTGTCCGAAACCAAAGAGTCTGAAGGAGCGGGCCTTGCACTCGTTTGATTTGGTGCGGGCATTGAAGTTCTATCTTTCAATCACGCAAGGGTTTCGAAAATCGGATTCTCTGTTTGTGATTCCTGCTGGTCGTCGCCGTGGTCAGCGGGCTTCCAAGGACACTATAGCTCGGTGGATATGTTCGGCTATCCTGGAGGCGTACCGGCTCAAGGGCGAGCCTTGTCCGGTTAAGGTTCAAGCTCATTCCACGAGAGCTGTTGGTTCGTCGTGGGCTTTTCGTCAGGGGGCTTCGGCAGCGCAGCTCTGCCGGGCGGCTACCTGGTGCTCCGTTCACACTTTTACTAAATTTTATAAAGTGAACGTGAGTGCTTCCGCCAATGCGGCCTTGGGACGCAGGGTCCTGCAGGCGGCAGTGGCTTAGGTTATCTCTTTATTTTTTGTTCGGCGCTTGCTGCGCACTTGCCTAAGTTGTTGGGGTGTTGGCGATCCTGCCACTGTTTCCCACCCTTGAGTTTTGGACTGCTTTGGGACTTCCCACTAGTAATGGATCTGTGTCTCCCTTCCTTCCCTTCTGCTGCTGAAAGACGGATTTTGGTAAGACCTTACCTGTAAAATCCTTTTCAGCGAAGGAAGGAAGGGAGACACAGCACCCTCCCATGGCAGAAGTGTATTATGGTTTTTCTAGATGCGGCGCGACTCCCTCCTGATGGCGGTCATCTGGTCTGGGGTTGGCGCACTAGGGCTCTGTTCCAGCATTGCCAGCTCATCGCAGTTGTCAGGTCCAGTAAGTAGTGCCTGGGACTGTGTGTTTTCATGCTGTTATATACATAACCTGTTCTCTCACATTTATGAATTTTCAGAAGGGGTTGTGTTGTTCCCCTGGTGTTGTCTGCTCTTCCTTAGCTTGTGTACGGACTGGAGAACATGGGAGTAGGAGGAGCCTAAGCTGGAGGGGCCGGTTGTCACTTTTTCTAAATCTGAGGTGAACTATCCTGTGGGGCTCCGCCTACCCCCACTAGTAATGGATCTGTGTCTCCCTTCCTTCCTTCGCTGAAAAGGATTTTACAGGTAAGGTCTTACCAAAATCCGTCTTTTTCTCGTTTTACCCTATAGCCTATTTACACTCCACTTCTCAGCAGCTCTCGTTTATAATCTTTCAGTGTAAATGCATATTAAGTCTCAGCATTGGCTTACCCTGCCTGTTCTGTAGAGATTCTCAGCAGCCATCTTATTATCATCACAGACAGGATTAAAATAAAAGGTAACATCTTGTCATATAGATAATACAGGATCCACCAGTCACAAAAGGCGATGGTCTCAGCTGACCTTCTCCCCCCTCTCTGCACAATGACCTCTGCACAGGTCAGAGAGCATGCCTATAACCCAGTGAACATCCACAGTCTAAAGTGGTCCATATATCCACTGTAAGGCTTATCAGCTCAGGTAATATTGCCGCCTGATCATTTAGAGAGAATACAATTAGAAAAATCTTGACAATCAGAAATTAAAAACCTATTGATAAAAAAGAATATAAATGTCTGGTTTTAATAATTACAGAAATTTCTAGCTGATATATTCCTTAACATGATCAACACTCGTATAAGACGTAGATAGTACTCGGACCTCACAAGTGACCGTGGTCAGATAGTATTTAATCTAAATCACAATTAGTCAGGAAGCAGGAAACCACTAGAATAAAATTCCGCAAGTACAACAAACGTGATTGTATATTATCATGTCACTGAATTTTGGGTCTTCTATCCTTTGGATTACGAGCTCGGAGAGAATGAAGACACAGGACAGGATGTTTGTGTCTAAACATACTCTAAAAACTTTATTACAAAACACAGGGCTAATATACACCCTAAAGGCAGGAAACGGATTTGCCATATATGGTTCGATTATACAGTTTAGCTGAACAAGCGAAAAAAACTAGTTTCTGTATGCTTTAAAATATTTAATTAGACTTATCTAGTTAGCAAGGTCATTTCATCTTTCTGCAAGAACACATTATTGCTACAAGAAGAAACATCTGGCCAGGGAGAATCACGTTATCTTTTTAGCAAGGACACGCTATTGATACAAGAAGGAACATTTCAGCTTGCTGTTTTTTTACCTAAAATAACTGTCAGACTTATATAGCATAGATGGGGCCTTTAAACTTGAGGGACTCCATCTTCTGCTATAACATTCCATCCTTTTGTTCCTTCATTTATCAATACGAATTTCTATGTTTTCTTTTAGTACAACGCTGAATACACATTAAAAAAAGCTTAAAAACCAAATAAACCGCAAGACACATTAGCAAAACCTGTAAAATAGCTTGTACTATACCAGCCAACCACCCACCAATACCTTTAAACCAATTTGCGGGATTTAGAAAGGAAAATCTCTGTGTGGAATTATTGGCCAAAGTATCTGAACAGTTCACTCAAAAGTTTATCTCTTCCCATGAGACTGGGACAGCGAGAAAGGGTATGCTAGTGGACGTCACAGGGGCATGTGTACATATCCAACAATTAGCAATGGTCTGGTTTTGCTCCTTTAGTCCATCGATTAGAGCAAGATGGTGTCTAATGAATCTATTGTCGTCTCCATCCATGGTGCCTAACCTAGTCCATGCACCTGTGGTCGCAAGGATGCAGGTAAGTATAAACAATGTCATCAGTCTTTGTCCGCTGGTTCTCCTAGTATCTTTTTGCAATGGGACGCGTGGATCCAGGTCTCTTTTCCCTCTAACTTAACGGCTGTGCTTGTGGTCAGCAGAACTTGAAAGGGTCCATCAAACCGTGGATCTAGGCTTTTCCTCACGTGTCTTTTTATAACCACCCAGTCTCCAGGTTGCAGCGTATGGCTGCTAGAGTCTTGATCTGGATCTGGAAGAGAACTGAAGACATTATCATGTACTTGCTTAATCTTTTTGTGTAAAGTCCTCACATAGGAACTTAGCACATGGTTGTTCATTTCTAATGCTTGCGGATAGAAACACCCTAGGCTGGGTACGTTGCCAAACAATATCTCATATGGAGAGAGTCCAGTCTTTCTATTAGGCGTGTATCTTACTGAAAACAGAGCAAGTGGTAAACAGTCCGGCCATGGTTTTCCTGTCTCAGCCATGGCTTTCTGAATTTTTAATTTCAATGTCCCATTCAGTCTTTCCACTTTACCACTACTTTGTGGGTGATATGGGGTATGGAATGCTTGTTGAATTCCTAGAGCTGACATGACTTCATTCATTATTTCACCTGTGAAGTGTGTACCTCTGTCACTCTCAATTACCTCTGGTACCCCATACCTGCAGACCACCTCCGCAAGCAGTTTCTTTGCGGTTGCCGCAGCCGTGGCTTTGGCAATCGGGAAAGCCTCTGGCCATCCTGAGAACAAATCAATACAAACCAACACATATTCCCATGATCCTGACTTTGGCAGCTGAATATAATCAATTTGCAGTCTCTCGAATGGATAGAGGGGCCGGGGGGTGTGTTTGGGTGGTGTTTTAACTACTCTACCCTGATTATGTGTAGCACATATCATGCACCCTTGTACCAGGTTTTCAATACAGGTGGAGAATCCTGGTGCCACCCAATGTTTCTGCATCACACTCATCACACCCGTTTTAGATTGGTGTGTCGGCCCATGTAGTATCTGGGCAGCTGCTGGGTACAGTGCCCTTGGAAGTCATCGTCGTGTCCCTTTCCCCCATACCCCATTTGCTTCATTCAGGCATGCACCTTCCTTTAACCACTTATCAACCTCCTCCTTTTGAGCCTGAGCCTGCATTTGGGATAAGATGTCCTCCGACACAAAGGGGTTTTTAGGGGCACTTAACTGACGTACTGTTGACCCTTGTTGCGGCTTACAGGCTGCTGTTTTTGCCGCTGCATCTGCCATCGCATTTCCTCTGCTTACCTGGTCGGTGCGTCTGGTATGTGCTCTTACCTTTATGACAGATACTTGTTTAGGTAGTTGTAGCGCATCAATTAACTGCTGGACTGCATCAGCATTCTTAATGGGGTGTCCTGCTGCCGTCAGGAAACCTCTTGACTTCCATATTGGACCAAAATCATGCGATATACCGAATGCGTACCTAGAATCTGTGTAAATGTTAACAATACTACCTTCCGCTAGTTTACAGGCCTCGGTTAGGGCCCTAAGTTCAGCTTCTTGAGCCGACTGGTGTGGGAGCATTGGTTCTGCCTTGATTACTGCATTGAGGGAGACAACTGCATATCCAGTATGGAAGGTACCTGAATCGTCCTGATGACGGGATCCATCTACAAAAAATTCAAAATCTGCATTTTGTAATTCATGTTCAAATCCAGTAGGTAAACCTGCCGTTTCTTGTGCCATCATTTGTACACAGTCATGAGGAACTTCCTCTCTTGGATCTTCCTTAAAAAGCACAGTACCTGACTCCTCCTTTAGATCCGAGAGAGGTAACAAAGTTGCTGGATTCAGGGTAGTACACCTCTGTAAAGAAACATTGGGAGGCATTAACAGTGCACATTGTAACCTGAGATGACGTGCTGCTGAGAGGTGAGCGGGTTGCACTTGATTCAATATAGTGTAGACATCATGAGGTGTTAGAACGGTGAGCGGGTGGTCAAGAACAATGTCTGCGGATTTATGGAGTAATAGTCCAACAGCATGCAGAGCACGTACACAGGATGGTGCACCTCTGGCTACCGCATCCAATCTGCCACGAAAGTAGGCAACAGGTCTCTGATTATCACCGTGTGTTTGAGTTAAAACTCCTGCTGCATGTCCAGCTTGTTCATGAAGGTACAGAGTAAATGGGAGCTCATAATTAGGGGTACCCAAAGCTGGAGCGGCCAAAATACGGTTCTTGAGAGAATAAAAACAGTCTATTGCCTCTGATGTTAGTACAAAAGGTGTTGGGGTAAGACAGTCATAGAGGGGCTGCATTAAAACAGAGATGGCATGAATCCACTGTCTGCAATAGGAAACAAGTCCAAGAAAAGTTCTGAGGGCTGCAACATTAATGGGGACGGTGAATGCCTGTACTGCTTGTTTGCGTGCATTTGTTAAATGACGAGCTCCTGGTGTAATGCAATGTCCCAAAAAGGTGACTGAAGATTTACAAAACTGAAGCTTATCTTTCGATGCCTTGCAGCCAGCGTGATAGAGAAACAACATAAGCGATATAGTTGCACTATGACATTGTTTCCTGGAGGGGGCACAAATGAGCAGGTCATCGACATATTGCAGAACAACGATATGTGGTTCAGACCATCCCTCCAGTATTTCCTGCAGGCTTGCAGTGTACATTGTGGGTGAATTCTGGGCACCCTGTGGCAACACTGTCCATGTATATTGACTACCCTGGAATGTGAAAGCAAACAGGTACTGGCAGTCAGGATGTAATGGTACACTGAAAAATGCATTTGCCAAATAAACCACTGAAAAGCAAAGAGAATTAGAAGGTATCTGTGACAGAAGAGTATGCGGGTTGGGCACAACTGGTGTTAGAAGTTCTGTGGCTTTGTTAACCAACCGGAGGTCATGGACCATTCTATATGCGGCTGGTTGTCCTGGCACGCTCTTTTTCTTTACTGGGAACAGGGGAGTGTTGCAAGGGGACTGGGTTTTGACTAGGACTCCTCTCTGTAGTAATTTTTGGACCTGCTGGGCTATGGCATTCTCCTGAGCCGAGCTAAGGGGATACTGCTTCTGTTAATTTCACCATTACTGGTTGAACTCTTAACCTACCAACATCTGTTTTGCCTGAGGCCCAAAAATCATGTGGTACAGCCTGCTCCAATATCGGGGGAAACTCATTTGTCTCTTCTATGCTGGCAATATCTAGTGACATTATTTTGCAAAGGGTACTTGGTTTTAAACCTGGGGTCATGGTGACAGTGCCATCGGGATGATACTCAATATGTGCTTGTAATTGGGACAACACATCATTTCCCAAAAGGTTACATTGGCCTCGGGGCGATACCATGAGCTGGCTATGTACAGTAGCTCCTTGAATTTGCAGGGGAATTCTTTTAGTGACAGGAAGCAGGACAGACGGGGAATTGAAGGGGGTGGCAATGACATGATGTGAAAAATCAGTGTCAGTATATGGCCAATCACCTTGCGTAATTACTGAATTGTCGGCCCCCGTATCTACTTGGAAATCGATTTCATGTCCCCCTGGTAGGTTCACCTGCACTATACAACTGGGAGTTGGGGGTAAGGAGATGAGGGGGTTCATGTGCAAGCTTCCCTCATCCTATGGGGGCGTTGTTTGGTCGGCTGGAGGACCCGTACTCTGAGCATTTGGATACGGGTTGGTCCTACAGTTCTTTCTAAAATGTCCTGGCTTTTTACATCCGTAACATAGTCTCTGTCCTTCTCCTTCAGTCTGTCCTCTGCCTCTGTTGTTTCTGGGGGTCGTCTCTACTATATGTATTCTGGCAGCTCTTTTTGCCTGCGCTATGTCATGCTGTGCCCCCTGAGCTATTCTAGCTAAATCTTCTGCCTTCACTGATCTCCAGTCCGGTCTACTTGCTTTTACCTTCTCTGCAATCTCTTTCTTTAGTCCATTCATGAAAGCACTTGCTAATACCCTCTCACTAGTCTTATTCCCGGGGTTGAACCCCATTTCTGACCAGGTTTTCTTTAGTGCATAGAAATAATCCTTAGGATCTTCCTCCTTTCCCTGCACTCTATCTTCTAGTGTAACTTGCTTTTCTGCTTGCCTGTCTTGACATGCTTTTACCAACGCTGCTGCGAATAGGACTCCAGCTGCTGCATCATTAGATTCTGCATCTACGGGTCCGGTCCTATTGGCATACTGTTTTTTTGTCTCATCTATCAACCTATCATAGCGGGCTTCATCTGCCAATTTTCCCTTAATTACCCCCTGCAGATCTATTCTAGTGGCATGATACGTATCCTGTATGGTGGTGATCATTCTAACAAAACCCATAGGGGACTGGGACGGATCTGGCAGCTGGGAGATCAGTGTCAACTGCTCTGAAGGACTCCATGGTCTATACATTAACATTGTACGAGCTTCCTGACCTGGAACCACTGCATCCCCCCCTGCTGCTGCTGCTGCTGGTGCTCCTGGCACAACTACCGTCCTCATTGGGAATAGACTAGCTGGGTGGGGTCTCGGTCCTCCACATGCCACACAGATGTCTACTGTCAAGGGGTTCTGTTGTCCACATCTGGGGCAAACCCAACATTTAGGTTCCTGGGAATTCTGGTACTGGGGTGGGGGTGACGTCGGGAGCGGACAGGGAGGAAAATCTGTCATTCCAGTTTTTGTCAGTCTGTAACGTCCGTCTCCTAATTCTTCAATCTTTCCTTCAAAATAAGCGCATGCATTCATCCATACATCTACTATCTTCAACAGACCCTTATCTTTCAACCATCCATGATAGGAGTTAAAGAAGGATTTCCATTTCTCTCCATTCATCTCTCCATTCTCATTCATTCCCGCTTTACACAATATTTTGTCAATTCCAATCAGTGCCTGTTTCCCTTCTCTGCGTACCACTAAGTCTTTGGCTATAATGCCTTCCTTGGCATTTTGGTTCCCCATTTTTTTTGGTTCTCCTCACCTAGAAGAGACTCCTCAGTCACTTAGACAATGGGCCACAAAGGTTTCTGAACCATTCCACTACTAGCCTCTCTAGGACTTATACGCCAACCAGAAAAACAGACCAAAAACATCAATCCCGGGACACATCCACAACACAATCATCGGATCCATACTTTCATTAAATTCTCCAAAGGATAGAAGGCAGGACTGTCAATTTATCTGAGGGATTCTACTGGTTCAAAGGGACCTGAGCCAGACAACAATCTGTTGAATTACCTGGGGAGCCGACCGCTCGGGGGTGAGGGAGTCTCTTCTATGCAGTGATATAATTAGGTAGAATATAACAGTTATTCTTACCTCAGCGCTGTATATATCACCAACAGAGAGCTTCACTCGTCCCACGTCTCGGACCGGTCGAGCACCCTTGGGTAGATTAACTCAAGGTCCCTGTTCGAGGCGCCAGCTGTCGTCACTGAATTTTGGGTCTTCTATCCTTTGGATTACGAGCTCGGAGAGAATGAAGACACAGGACAGGATGTTTGTGTCTAAACATACTCTAAAAACTTTATTACAAAACACAGGGCTAATATACACCCTAAAGGCAGGAAACGGATTTGCCATATATGGTTCGATTATACAGTTTAGCTGAACAAGTGAAAAAAACTAGTTTCTGTATGCTTTAAAATATTTAATTAGACTTATCTAGTTAGCAAGGTCATTTCATCTTTCTGCAAGAACACATTATTACTACAAGAAGAAACATCTGGCCAGGGAGAATCACGTTATCTTTTTAGCAAGGACACGCTATTGATACAAAAAGGAACATTTCAGCTTGCTGTTTTTTTACCTAAAATAACTGTCAGACTTATATAGCATAGATGGGGCCTTTAAACTTGAGGGACTCCATCTTCTGCTATAACAATCATTAGGCTATATTTAGTAGCTTTACCGAGAATTCTATAATAAAGGCTCAGTGGTCAATGTTCTCGTGTATAAAACATTCACATAACATAAAAATAAGTAACAATGCATAACACTGACGTGGTAAATATAAAGCTTCCTCCTAAAAGGAAAACCCCACGCGGGGAGAGGACCACATCTGAAGACTCGACAATGACACATTATGATGGAATGATCATCTCGGAGCTTCTCCTGCTGAGCCTTCACCTCTTTCCAGGACATCGAGGAAAAAAAGAAAATACCTGACTATTCAAGGAACCATTCCTGAATAATTCTTAGTATTCTGGGATATTTGGCTGCATCCGTTCTTTATGGAAATAAGGATCTACAAAAGCCAAACTGTTGTAAAATGCAGCAAATGTTCTATTGTGTGGTATACTGGGATCTACGGGGGCTTCAAACTCTGGGGTGACCATTATAAAGCAGCACAGAGCCCATTGTATAAACTCTACTGGTATATTTAGCTGTATTAGAACCAAAATATCTAACTGAAGGCCCACCATACATATTAGACTAATGTTGACCTATCCCACCGATATTGACAGATTCAGCTGAAACTCAAATGTGTATGGGGGCCCAGACAACTGATTGTTGGGGAAGTTAAAGGGGTATTCCTATCTCCAAGATCCTATCCCAATATGTAGTAGGTGTAATAATAATATTAGCAAATACCTCCAATTAGAAATGTAGTATAGTCCTTCTGATTAGCAATGTTGCTTACCCCATGTGCAAGGCATTGCAGTAGCTTAGGCATCCATGGTTACGACCACACATAGTTACGCTTAGTGGTCGTAACAATGAATACCTAAGCTACTGCAATGCCCTGCACATGGGGTAAGTGACATAGCTAGTCAGAAGAACTATCCTACATTTATAATTGTAGGTATTTGCTAATATTATTACACCTACTACATATTGGGATAGGATTTTGGAGATGAGAATACCTCTAAAGTGTCCGACATGTCCGATTTTGAACTATTGATCCTTCTGTTTCCCTGGAGATAGCTTATCACCAAAGATGTAGGACTGCGGTTCTCTTATAGAGAACACAGAGACACTCGGCTGAAGTACTCTTGTGTATGGGACAACGCTTTACTGTTGGAATTGCTGTGGCATATGAGAGGAGACTGACTATGAGCATCACTATCACGGTGAAAATATTTAGGATTTTTAAAGTCCTAATTTTAGGAGGTCCAAGTCCTAAAAAAATATTATTAACCAGGAACAATGTATTATTTAGAAAAAGACTCATCCATCGCCTGATTGGATTGTTTATAGTCATCTCATCTGCCCATGTAAACAGGACGTGCTGCCGACAATAAGCAACCATCTTGGTACACTTTGTATCGGCCCTTTTGAAAAGGCTTTATATGAGCACCGGTGGACTTGTTAGTGGGGCTGTGGCCTGACGCTGATGATTGGCCACACTATCTATCAGTATTCGGTCAGTATTTTTTCTCAGGAGTGGGAGCCAAAACCAGGTGAGGAACAATCAGAGAAACGGTCTAATAGAAACAAGTCACCAATTCTGCATTTATCACCCACTCCTGGTTTTGGCTCCCACTCCTGAGAAAAAATACTGACTGATTACTGATAGTGGGGCCGTGGCCTCAGGCCACAAGTCCACAGTGCATGACCGTGCTCATTCATGTGTATTTGTACATGTGAGATCTGAAATGAACGTGAACGACTGTGACCTGTTTGGTGAGATAAAGGTTACTGACGCACTTGATCTAAACTTAGTCCCGCAGTCCGGCTTCACCCATTTTTTTCCTACAGATCATATTACCTGAACTTATCATGTGTCTTCCCAGGCTGTAAACAGAGAGGAGGCAGTACATTGTAAAGACGAGGCCTACAGCGTCCAAAACCCAAACCCGAGAAGCCAACAACTAATCTGTCATGTGTACAAATACATTCCACCCCTCTGTTATCCTGATCAGACAAGGAGCTCACATGGCTCATTACAGGACGGGACGGAAATTCTCTTAAAGTGATCTACACCTCCGACATTAAATGTGACGATACGTTTCTAATGTCTAGACGGAGTGAGCCGTCTTTCTTTTTGACGAAGAAGAAGCCTGCTCCCGCCGGGGAGGTAGATTTCCGGATAAATCCCCGGGCCAGATTCTCCTCAATATATTCAGACATGGACCGGGTCTCAGCAGCGGACAAAGGGTAAAAACGCCCACGGGGAGGAGTAGCGCCAGGTATCAGGTCGATTGGGCAATCGTATGGTCTATGAGGGGGTAATGTCTCTGCTTCTCTTTTATTAAAGACATCCGCATAAGACCAATAGGGAACCTGTAGGCCGGGTAGATTGGCTGGGGTAGGAGAAGGACAGGCAGGAAGAACGGGAACTAAACAAGTCTTATGGCAGTCCTCTCCCCAGCGAAGGACTTCTCCGGTCTGCCAATCAAGCATGGGTGCATGTTTCTGGAGCCAAGGTAGGCCTAGCAAGAGGGCGTGAGAGAGTCCAGGCAGAACATGGAAGAAGATGCTCTCAGAGTGCAGCATTCCCACCTGCAGAGTTATGGATTCGGTGATGAGTTGAATGGGATGCGGTAAGAGACCCCCATCCACGGAGGCGACAGATAAGGGTACAGCCAGGGGTTTGGTGGGAATGTGGTATTTCTCTACCAGGGATAGAGAAATGAGATTTCCGGCAGCTCCAGAGTCAAGTTGAGCTAGTTCACAGAAACTGTTCTCCCCGCAGATGATAGAGACCGACAGCATCAGAGATGGAGAGGGTTTACTCTTGTCTAGGACGACCTCTCTGAGCCATCCTAGACACAGGTGTTTCCCGACCTCTCCGGGCAGGAACGGATCCGGTGCTCCTTACTGCCACAGTAGAAGCAGCTCCCCTCGGCACGGCGTAATTCTTGACGGGTTTTGACCATCTTGGTCTGGTCGACCTGCATAGGCTCGGGTGAGTGCGCCTGAGGAGGAACGGAGGAAGTGACGGGTTTCTGAAAGGTAGGGGCAAGGCGTGGAAACCTCCTCTCACGGGTGACCTCTTTGGTGCGCTCCTGGAACCGGATGTCAATCCGGGTGGCGAGTGTTATTAAGTCGTCGAGAGTGGTAGGAATGTCCCGACCGGCGAGTTCATCTTTAATACGGCCGGACAGACTCTCCCAGAAGACGGACACCAGGGCGTCGTTATCCCAGGCAAGCTCCGAAGCAAGGGTACGGAACCGTATGGCATATTGGCCCACGGTGAGACTTCCTTGACGGAGGCATAGCAGAGATGAGGCGGATGAGGTCTTCCGTCCTGGTTCGTCGAAGACTTTCCGGAAAGCCGTGAGAAAGGCTGGCAGGTTGGACACCAGGGAATCTCCTCTCTCCCATAGAGGATTTAGCCAAGCCAGCGCCTCCCCCGTGAGATGGGACATGATGAAGGCTACTTTGGCTCAGTCGGTGGAAAACTGATGTGCCAAAAGTTCGAAGTGCAGAGTGCACTGGTTAGTGAAGCCCCGTGCCTGACCGGGATCTCCGCCAAAACAAGGCGGGGCGGAGAGACGGGGACCGGGAAGGGATGCTATGGTATTGCTGTGCAGCGGCGGCGCCGGGGTAGTAAGTGTGCGAGTGGAAGCAGCTCCCGATGAGACAGTCAGTGTGTCCAGGCGAGAGTTAACACGTCCACACGTCGTCCAACAGCCCAACATGGATGATGAGAAGCTGCAGGACGTCACATAATCCGCGATATTCAGGCAGAGAACACAAACCGCAATGTGCTGCCACCGACATCTTCATCAGCTCAAGAGGAGGCGACTGTGTAAGAACATCACCGTTTTGTTTTCCCCCCTGAATATCGTGGATTATTAGATGACTGATGTTCTGCTACTTTTTCTTTTTGAAGTTGTCTACACACATAATGGCTGCAGAGGACTGAGAGAAAGTCCATAGGGAACAAAAGAGAAGTCGGGAACAGAAGGGGAGACGAGGGCTGAGCCATTTACACAGACAGAAAGCTGAGGAGGACATGTTATTACTCCAGGATCTGCTCCATTCATTCCTTATGTGGCATCCAAGTGCTGAGCTCGGCTTTTTCCAGAGCCCCATAGAGAATGAATGGAGCTGCAGTTGTTCCCTGACTTTCCGTTCCTTCCCGATCAGACGATGGTTCGCAGTGGTCAGACCCCACGATCAGTAAGTGATCACTGAGCCTGTGGATAAGTGATAACTAAAGTTGACAAATCCCCAGGCCCGGATGGGATACACCCGCGAGTACTGCAGGAATTAAGTAATGTCATAGATAGACCATTATTTTTAATCTTTAAAGATTCCATAATAACAGGGTCTGTACCACAGGACTGGCGTATAGCAAATGTGGTGCCAAAAACCAGGGGAGGAGTCCTGAGGAGATAATTTGCATATTCCCACTGCATTTTGGGGTAAGTGAAGAGTCTCCGCGAGCTCAAAGAACACTGGATTTTGGCTGTTGGAGCTGAAAAGAGGACATTGGTAAACCAGGGGAGGAGTCCTGAGGAGATAATTTGCATATTCCCACTGCATTTTGGGGTAAGTGAAGAGTCTCCGCGAGCTCAAAGAACACTGGATTTTGGCTGTTGGAGCTGAAAAGAGGACATCGGTAAACCAGGGGAGGAGTCCTGAGGAGATAATTTGGATATTCCCACTGCATTTTGGGGTAAGTGAAGAGTCTCCGCGAGCTCAAAGAACACTGGATTTTGGCTGTTGGAGCTGAAAAGAGGACATCGGTAAACCAGGGGAGGAGTCCTGAGGAGATAATTTGCATATTCCCACTGCATTTTGGGGTAAGTGAAGAGTCTCCGCGAGCTCAAAGAACACTGGATTTTGGCTGTTGGAGCTGAAAAGAGGACATCGGTAAACCAGGGGAGGAGTCCTGAGGAGATAATTTGCATATTCCCACTGCATTTTGGGGTAAGTGAAGAGTCTCCGCGAGCTCAAAGAACACTGGATTTTGGCTGTTGGAGCTGAAAAGAGGACATCGGTAAACCAGGGGAGGAGTCCTGAGGAGATAATTTGCATATTCCCACTGCATTTTGGGGTAAGTGAAGAGTCTCCGCGAGCTCAAAGAACACTGGATTTTGGCTGTTGGAGCTGAAAAGAGGACATCGGTAAACCAGGGGAGGAGTCCTGAGGAGATAATTTGCATATTCCCACTGCATTTTGGGGTAAGTGAAGAGTCTCCGCGAGCTCAAAGAACACTGGATTTTGGCTGTTGGAGCTGAAAAGAGGACATTGGTGAACCAGGGGAGGAGTCCTGAGGAGATAATTTGCATATTCCCACTGCATTTTGGGGTAAGTGAAGAGTCTCCGCGAGCTCAAAGAACACTGGATTTTGGCTGTTGGAGCTGAAAAGAGGACATCGGTGAACCAGGGGAGGAGTCCTGAGGAGATAATTTGCATATTCCCACTGCATTTTGGGGTAAGTGAAGAGTCTCCGCGAGCTCAAAGAACACTGGATTTTGGCTGTTGGAGCTGAAAAGAGGACATCGGTAAACCAGGGGAGGAGTCCTGAGGAGATAATTTGCATATTCCCACTGCATTTTGGGGTAAGTGAAGAGTCTCCGCGAGCTCAAAGAACACTGGATTTTGGCTGTTGGAGCTGAAAAGAGGACATCGGTAAACCAGGGGAGGAGTCCTGAGGAGATAATTTGCATATTCCCACTGCATTTTGGGGTAAGTGAAGAGTCTCCGCGAGCTCAAAGAACACTGGATTTTGGCTGTTGGAGCTGAAAAGAGGACATCGGTAAACCAGGGGAGGAGTCCTGAGGAGATAATTTGCATATTCCCACTGCATTTTGGGGTAAGTGAAGAGTCTCCGCGAGCTCAAAGAACACTGGATTTTGGCTGTTGGAGCTGAAAAGAGGACATCGGTAAACCAGGGGAGGAGTCCTGAGGAGATAATTTGCATATTCCCACTGCATTTTGGGGTAAGTGAAGAGTCTCCGCGAGCTCAAAGAACACTGGATTTTGGCTGTTGGAGCTGAAAAGAGGACATCGGTAAACCAGGGGAGGAGTCCTGAGGAGATAATTTGCATATTCCCACTGCATTTTGGGGTAAGTGAAGAGTCTCCGCGAGCTCAAAGAACACTGGATTTTGGCTGTTGGAGCTGAAAAGAGGACATCGGTAAACCAGGGGAGGAGTCCTGAGGAGATAATTTGCATATTCCCACTGCATTTTGGGGTAAGTGAAGAGTCTCCGCGAGCTCAAAGAACACTGGATTTTGGCTGTTGGAGCTGAAAAGAGGACATCGGTAAACCAGGGGAGGAGTCCTGAGGAGATAATTTGCATATTCCCACTGCATTTTGGGGTAAGTGAAGAGTCTCCGCGAGCTCAAAGAACACTGGATTTTGGCTGTTGGAGCTGAAAAGAGGACATCGGTAAACCAGGGGAGGAGTCCTGAGGAGATAATTTGCATATTCCCACTGCATTTTGGGGTAAGTGAAGAGTCTCCGCGAGCTCAAAGAACACTGGATTTTGGCTGTTGGAGCTGAAAAGAGGGCATTTGAAGCTTTTTTTTTAAGCTTTTTTCACTGTTTTCAGAACATTAACAATAAGAACATGGAAGAGTCCAGGAGCCATTTGGTGAGCTGCATATCCTGCTACATTGTTCACAGACTTGCCAGTGGAAAAGCCAGACTTCACATGCCAGAAATGCAAGCTTGTGTCCCTGTTGGAGGAAAAGTTGCGAAATCTAGAAGAGAGGTTAACTACCTTGAAAATCATTAAGGAAGGTGAAGAGTTCTTAGACAGAGCAGAATTATCTCTTCATGATTCAGAAAGAGAAGAAATTCGAACTGCACCTGACAAAACAGAGGAATGGAAGCATGTGACCCACAGAAGCAGGAGGATCGAGAGGCAGTCAGCACCCATACTGCTCAGGAACCAGTACCAGGCTCTCACACAGGAGAATCATGAAGAAATACAGCAAGATAAGACTTTGCCAGCAATGAATAACCTTGTAAGCCCTCAGAATCCTCCTGGATGGAGAAAGAAGAATGTTGTGAAGAAAAAACGGAGAGTGGTGGTCATGGGGGATTCCCTGTTAAGAGGAACAGAGGCCGCTATCTGCAGACCAGACATAACCTCAAGAGAAATGTGCTGTCTTCCAGGAGCAAAAATTAAAGATGTGTCTGACAGGATATCAAGACTCTTCAGACCTACAGATCACTACCCATTCCTGCTAATACATGTGGGGACAAATGACACCGCAAGAAAGGACCTGGAAACCATCTGCAGTGACTTTGAAGACTTAGGCAAGAAAGTGAAAGAATTGGGAGCGCAGGTGGTCTTCTCATCCATCCTCCCAGTGGATGGCCATGGAACAATGAGGTGGAATAAGATTCTACAGGTGAACAACTGGCTACGTCGATGGTGCCGTCAACAAGGATTTGGATTTCTGGATCACGGAATGAATTACCTATACGATGGACTACTTGCTAGAGATGGGGTGCACCTTACGAAGACTGGAAAACATGTATTTGGAAGTCGCCTTGCTACACTCATCAGAAGAGCTTTAAACTAGAACAATGTGGGAAGGGAAGCAAAAGGCCAGAAAAAGCCATACAGCTGACATATACTATTGAGATCTCTGCTACTGGAAGTGGAAAAGAAGAACAAAGACAAAAAAATCTAAATAATAAAAATATGGGAGGAAGAGAAACCAATCACAAACTAAAATGTTTTTATACAAATGCACAAAGCATGGGCAACAAACAAGGAGAATTGGAACTACTAATGCAGGAAAAGGAATATGATGTCATTGGAATCACTGAAACTTGGTGGGACGATACACATGATTGGAATAAAAGGCTAAAAGGATACAACTTATTTGCAAGAAACAGACTTGATAAACGAGGAGGAGGTGTTGCATTGTATGTTAGAAAAGCGTATATCTGCACAGAGATTGAAGCTTCAGAGACTGGGAGTTCTGTGGAAACTGTTTGGGTAAGAATACAAGGAGAGAACAACGGAAAGGACACCATTGTAGGCATTTACTACAGGCCACCTGGGCAAGCTGAAGATATGGATGAACTCTTTATGTATCAAATGACCAAGTTCTCCAAAAAATATGACGTAGTGGTCATGGGAGATTTCAACTATCCAGACATTTGTTGGGAATCTCTCTCAAGTAAAACTAACAGGTCAAGCAAATTCTTATCCTCTCTTGCTGACAACTTTATCTTCCAAAAGGTAGGGGAGAAAACAAGGGGATCTGCTACTTTGGATCTAATTCTTATAAACAGGGAGGAAATGGTTGAGGAGGTAAAGGTGGCTGGGACCCTAGGAGGCAGCGATCATGCTATTATAGAATTTTGGATAACTAGAGGAGGAAGACATGTGAAGACTCAAACTTCAAGGTTAGATTTTAGAAAGGCAGATTTTAAGAGACTCAGAAAGAGAATAGGAGGGATCCAATGGCTGGATGTCCTTAAGGACAAAAATGTCCAGGAAGGATGGGAAATTTTTAAAAATGAGATTCTCAAAGCACAATCGTTAACAATCCCGAAAAGTAGGAAGAATGGGAAGCATTTAAGGAAACCAGGATGGATGAACACAGAACTTAAACACATGCTAAAAAGAAAGAAAGAAATGTTTATTAAATGGAAAGAGGGAGGCATATCTAAAGAAGATTATAATGCAGTCTGCAGATCCTACAGGGCACGTATCAGGTTAGCTAAAGCTGACAATGAATTAAGGCTTGCAAGAGATGTCAAAAGCAATAAAAAAGGATTTTGGGGGTATGTCAAAAGTAAAAGAAAAGTCAAAGATGCTATAGGATTTTTACAGGATGAAAATGGAGAAATGGTAAGAGAGGATGTTGAGAAGGCCGAACTTTTTAATTCCTATTTTGCATCTGTTTTCTCTCAGAAAGAAAATGTAACATCAACTGATCTTCACTGTCCTTTTAAAGGAATAGAGGAATCCAAGTTATCAGTAAACAGAAAGATTGTGAGGGAATATTTAGCTAACATAAATGAGTTCAAGTCTCCAGGTCCAGATGAATTACACCCCAGAGTACTGAAGGAGATTGTAGAAGAAATTTTAGAACCACTCTCCATAATCTTTGAAAATTCTTGGAGAACAGGAGAAGTCCCAGAAGACTGGAGAAGAGCAAATGTTGTTCCTATCTTCAAAAAGGGGAAGAAGGTGGACCCAGGGAACTATAGGCCGGTGAGTCTGACTTCTATACCAGGAAAGATCTTTGAACAAATTATTAAACAACATGTATGTAAGTACATGGATAAGAATGAAGTGATTAACCAGAGTCAGCATGGGTTTGTAACTAACAAGTCATGTCAGACTAACTTAATTTCCTTCTATGACAGAATCACTGACTGGGTGGATCAGGGAAATGCTGTAGATATAGTATATCTTGACTTCAGCAAAGCATTTGACAAAGTATCTCACATCATCCTTATTGAAAAAATGACCAAGTATGCAATGGACCAGGCAACTGTTAGGTGGATTCATAACTGGCTTAGTGATCGGACTCAAAGCGTGGTTGTAAATGGCTTCACATCCAGCTGGATGAATGTCTCAAGTGGGGTACCACAGGGCTCCGTCCTGGGACCTGTATTGTTCAACATCTTTATCAATGATTTAGATGAAGGAATTGAGGGTAAACTGATTAAATTTGCTGATGACACAAAGCTAGGAGGGATAGCTAATACTAGAGAAGAGAGAGAGAGGATTCAAAAAGACCTAAATAAACTGGAGCAGTGGGCAGCAACCAACAGAATGGTTTTTAACAGGGAAAAATGCAAAGTACTACATCTGGGCAATAAAAATGAAAAAAGCATATACAGAATGGGAGGAATAGAGCTAAGCAACAGTACATGTGAAAAAGACTTAGGTATACTAATAGATCATAGACTGAACATGAGTCAACAGTGTGATGCAGCAGCAAAAAAGGCAAATACAATTCTGGGATGTATTAACAGAAGCATACAGTCTAGATCACGTGAAGTCATTATCGGTCTTTACTCCTCTTTGGTCAGACCTCATCTGGAATACTGTGTACAGTTTTGGGCACCACATTTTAAAAAAGACATAGACAAACTGGAGCAAGTTCAGAGAAGAGCGACCAGAATGGTGACTGGTCTGCAAACCATGTCCTATGAGGAACGGTTGCAGGATTTGGGAATGTTTAGCTTGCAAAAAAGAAGACTGAGAGGAGACTTAATAGCTGTCTACAAATATGTCAAGGGCTGTCACATTGTAGAAGGATCATCTTTATTCTCATTTGCACAAGGAAAGACTAGAAGCAATGGGATGAAACTAAATGGGAGGAGACACAGATTAGATATTAGAAAAAACTTTTTGACAGTTAGGGTGATTAATGAGTGGAACAGGCTGCCACGAGAGGTGGTGAGTTCCCCTTCAATGGACGTCTTCAAACAGAGGCTGGACAGACATCTGTCTGAGATGATCTAGTGAATCCTGCTTTGAGCAGGGGGTTGGACCAGATGACCCAGGAGGTCCCTTCCAACTCTACCATTCTATGATTCTATGATTCAAAAAGGGGACAGAAACCGAACTTGGAAATTATAGGCCGGTAAGCTTAACCTCTACTGTGGGAAAAATCCTGGAGGGTTTCCTAAGAGATTCTATAATAGAGTATCTGAAGAAGAATAGCCTCATGACCCAATATCAACATGGGTTTACAAGGGACCGTTCCTGTCAGACTAATCTGATCAATTTTTATGAGGAGGCAAGTTCTGGACTGGACCAAGGAAATGCAGTGGATGTTGTGTATATGGACTTTTCAAAAGCTTTTGATACGGTTCCACACAAAAGGTTGATACATAAAATGAGAACAATGGGGATAGGGGAAAATATATGTATGTGGGTTAAGAATTGGTTCAGTGATAGGAAACAAAGGGTGGTTATTAATGGAAAACACTCAGACTAGGTCTCATTTAACAGTGGGGTACCACAGGGGTCAGTATTGGGCCCCCTTCTTTTTAACATATTTATTAATGACCTTGTAGGGGGCATACAGAGTACTATTTCAATATTTGCAGATGACACTAAACTCTGCAGGGTAATCAATACAGAGGAGGACAATTTTATATTACAGGAGGATCTATGTAAACTAGAAGCTTGGGCTGATAAATGGCAAATGAGCTTTAATGGGGATAAATGTAAGGTAATGCACTTGGGCAGAGGAAATAAAATGTATAATTATATGCTTAATTGTAAAACACTGGATAAATCTGTCACTGAAAAAGACCTGGGTGTATTGGTGGACGACAAGCTCATGTTTAGTGGCCAGTGTCAGGCAGCTGCTGCAAAGGCAAATAAAATAATGGGATGCGTTAAAAGAGGCATAGATGCTCATGAGGAGAAGATAATTTTACCTCTATACAAGTCATTAGTGCGACCACACTTAGAATACTGTGTACAGTTCTGGTCTCCGGTGTATAAGAAAGACATAGCTGAACTAGAGCGGGTGCAGAGAAGAGCGACCAAGGTTATTAGAGGACTGGGGGGTCTGCAATACCAAGACAGGTTATTACACTTGGGGTTATTTACTGTGGAAAAACGAAGGCTTAGGGGTGATCTTATTACTATGTACAAGTATATGAGGGGACAGTACAAAGACCTTTCTACTGATCTTTTTACTCTGAGGCCAGAGACGGGGACAAGGGGGCATCTTCTACGTCTGGAGGAAAGAAGGTTTAATCATAATCACAGACGGGGATTCTTTACTGTAAGAGCAGTGAGACTATGGAGCTCTCTGCCTCATGATGTTGTAATGAGTGATTCACTAATAAAATTTAAGAAGGGCATGGATTCCTTTCTTGAAAAGTATAATATTACAGGTTGCAAAAACTAGATTCCATGATAGGACGTTGATCCAGGGAACTAGTCTGATTGTCGTATGGAGTCGGGAAGGAATTTTTTTCCCCAATGTGGAGCTTAGTGTTTGCCACAGGGTTTTTTTTGCCTTCCTCTGGATCAACATGTTAGGCTATGGGTTGAACTAGATGGACTTAGTCTTCCTTCAACCTTAAAAACTATGTTACTATGTATGTAACTTGTTATCTTCAGACATCCCCTCTAAGCAATGGCGCACGCCAGCAGTGAAGGCGGGAGGAGACGCTGGGTACAGGGAAGACTTTACCTCTGGGGGCCACATATAGGGCATGTGAGGGGTGGACACTTCCCGTATTCACCATTACTGAGCCCCCGCTCTGTACCGCTCTTATCTGAGTGCAGGAGACACAGCAGTCACTAATCAGCCACTCTCCGGCACTTGCAGCTGTCCGAGCTCTGCTGTGCCTGTTAGGGGTGAAGTTCGGGTCCTAGGAGGCAGCGACTATGCAGCCTGCAAAGCAGATGACAGCCCGGGTACCATGTCTCCGGATAAATCTCCACCTTGTGAGCTGCTTCTTGTGCAGCAGCCCCATGCAAGTCGCTCCGCTCTCCTCAGCCAGCTCCTGCTGAAGACTGAGCTCCTCTGCCCAATCTAGGAGCCCAATAGCCCTGATCACACCAGTGGTAGCCCAGTGCTGCTGGGGGGGGGCAGGGCTAGATCCGATTTACAGATAGCAAACTAATCAGCCCTAGATATTTCTAATAGCTGCAGAGCAGACGACATAACTCTGACCGGTGTCCTCATAGACCTCTCCTCAGCCGGGACTAATAAGAGCAGTAAGATGGCCGTCATGGGGTCCATTGTTAGATCTCGGCTGCCATAGAAACTCATCGGCACCATGATCGCGCCTCCCTCTCCGGTCTTAAGTGCCTAAATGCTGTGAAAGCCACTGACTGTGTCATATAAGGGGTTAAGCTGCCAGGATCAGGGTTGGCTCCACTGCTGGCGCCTGAGGCAGGAGCGGGACTGTGTTATACCGCCACACGACTGCCGCAGATCTTGTAAGAGTCCTGACTGCACCTGCCTGATGATAATGTGTCCTATAACGCGGGTCCTGGTACCAGACTGCCCTTTACATATTAATCACTAGCAGGGAACCAGTTACTTACAGGTTCTAGTTTCTGATGTGTTTCCAGGACCTGTAGTTATCAACATTTTACCCTTAAGGCCCAGTTATAATATTACTGCAACACTCTCACTACATATGAGCATCCTGTACCTGTATACCTGCCCTGTGTGCGGCGCAAAAGTATATAACAAAATGTGTGTACACAAATACCTATCTCCTGAATGGTATTACTGCTAGATCTCCTGTACATAGAAATATGAGGTTCTTAGCGCACACTTTGAGCAAATTGTGCGAGCCCATCTGCCACCGTCAAGGCGACCTCTTCAGATGGGTCCCTACACTAACACTACACTAACTTACTAACTGGGACCACCATTTTTAATGTTTATTATTACTGTACTAATGCAATCAATTGTACCTGTTATAATTCATTTTTTAATTAGTTTTATAATTTTTTATTACTCTTGTGTTTATGATAATGGTATTACTAAAATCCCTATACTTAGTGTTGATCCAGAAGAAGGCAAAAACCCCAGGACACCTTCAGCCAATTTGTGTCACAGGGGAAAAATTCCTTCTTGACCCCGAGAAAAGGCGATCAGTCCTAGGACCCTGGATCAAATCTAATAATGTTATTACTAGTTATTAATAATTCTTATTAATATTACACAACTAATTGTACTGCTACTGCAGTTATTAGTATTTTAATTTAGGTTTTTGTACTTTTTATAGATTATATATTATTTATGTCCTGCTATCTTATTACTTTGCTATTCTAACTTTTCTATAACTACTTAAAATAATCAAAACAACACTATAATTATTTTTATATTCTTACTATTATTAACATCCTGCTATCTTATTACAGTATTATTCTACTTTCCTATCACTACTAATACTACCCTATACCTAGAGTGTTGATCCAGAAGAAGGCAAAAACCCCAGGACACCTTCAGCCAATTTGTGTCACTGAGGAAAAATTCCTTCTTGACCCCGAGAAAAGGCGATCAGTCCTAGGACCCTGGATCAAACCTAATAATGTTATTATTAGTTGTATAATTAATATATTACTTATTGTACTACTGGAGTTATTTTAATTTATGTTTTTATTTTTATAAATATAGCTATTTAATATTCTTATTATTATTAATAACCTGCTATATTTTTACATTATTATTATTCTTTCCTATCACTACTAATACTACCCTATAACTACAGTATTGATCCAGAAGAAGGCAAAAACCCCTGGACACCGTCAGCCAATTTGTGTCACAGGGGAAAAATTCCTTCTTGACCCCGAGAAAAGGCGATCAGTCCTAGGACCCTGGATCAAACCTAATAATGTTATTATTAGTTGTATAATTAATATATTACTTATTGTACTACTGGAGTTATTTTAATTTATGTTTTTATTTTTATAAATATAGCTATTTAATATTCTTCTTATTATTAATAACCTGCTATATTTTTACATTATTATTATTCTTTCCTATCACTACTAATACTACCCTATAACTACAGTATTGATCCAGAAGAAGGCAAAAACCCCAGGACACCTTCAGCCAATTTGTGTCACAGGGGAAAAATTCCTTCTTGACCCCGAGAAAAGGCGATCAGTCCTTGGACCCTGGATCACACTGCTATTCTACCTACTACTATTACTACTGTTATTTTATTACTATTTTATTTCTTTCTTACTATTATCACTAGTATTATTACTCTTATTACACTAATACTGATACACTACCACTATATTACACTATCCTGCTGTTATTTGGTGGTCTGATACTTACCAGCCGGTATTGCCGTATGTGATGTTATCGGCAGAGAGGTTCCAGTAGGATGGTCCACATGATGTTCCTCTTTCCTCTCAAATACCGGTTGATGTACTGGCGGAAGTTGGTCTGGTTCTCCTTCTTCCTTCTTGTTGTTGGGATCGGTTGTCTTCTTTTCTGGCCTTTGGCCGTCACTTCCCCCCTAGGGATCTTGATGTGGAGTTTCATCTTCTTTGCTTTCTCTTCTTTCTCTTCTTTCTCTTCTTCCTCTTCTTCCTCTTCATCCAGGTAGGCGCACAGTTCTTTTAGTGTCTTCTGTCTTAAATCCATGATGTCCAGCTTTATCTTCTTTGCTGCTTTCTCCTCTTCTTCCTTCTCTTCTTCCTCGTCTTCCTCTTCATCCAGGTACTTGCGCCGTTCTTTTAGTTCCTTGCACCTTTCTTCCCTCTTCCTTTTCTCCCTGGCTTTATACTCTTCGATGCATCTTCTTTGGGCAATGGGGTTGGTCGGCATAAGGCGCTGGAAGAGAAGAGATGAAGTTAGGAGGCTACAAGGAAGATCCGAATACACAGCTACCTTATAGAAGAGGCCGTAGCGTTGCCCTGAGTCGTCTCACTGACCTCCTTCTTGTAGAGGGGAGAAGGGAGAAACTTCACACAATATGCCAGTCTCCTCAGCTGTTCCTCAGGACTGATGTAATCTGCAGAAAACACAACCAGATATTAGGAGCAATCCTCACCGTACAAAGAGGACGTATGTATGTTAAGACTGTCAGAAGGAGCTCACTGATGGATTCTCAGTTAACTAGTTCTGCAGCCAGTAATAGACAGTACAGCACAGAGGGTACAGGAGGCAAACTGTGCACAATTTTCAATAAAACTCAGAAAAATATTTACCACCAAGTATATGCATTAAAGGAAAGAAAATGTCCCCACAGATGAGTCTGTTTAATGAAAGCCCCAGAAAGCCATGTAACAAGAGTATAGAGAACGGTGAGTGAGTGATGGATACTACCGGGTCCAACGCTGGCAGAATACTCCATCCCCATGGTGTCCGCTGATATCTTCTCTTGTAGAAATGTATCCAAAATCTATAAAACCTCAGGAGGCGTCAGCAGAGGGTTTGGGGATTGGCTGATATTTCTTTGGTCTTAGAAACATTGGCTATAAATAATTCGGGGGCTCTGCTGGGGAAAGGGCAAATTGGGAAATGTGTAGGAAATTTACTGTTCTGTATCTGAGCTTCATTAAAGGGGAATTATCAGATGGAACAAGTCATCCCCTTATCCCTGGGCTCGGTGACGACTGATAGATCAGTGGGGTCCGACCGCGGGAAACTCCAGCAATCACCAAAAAAGGGCAGTGACCCCCATTAGAAGTGATCGCTGGATCCTTCCAGATGGGAGATGTGATGAGTGTGGCGCCCCCCACTGGTGTCTCAGCGTATCATGTGTTGGGGAATAATGACTTCTCCTCTGGTAAATGGGCTGATTCCTGTCAGTTGTGGTCGCTGAGTGCGTGTGATGGGATGTGGCTCCGTCCATTAGATTATATCACGTCTTATACCTAGAATCTCTCGCTGATCGCAGGTCTTCACACTCAGATGAGATGGAACAAACTGACCACATAGGAGGTTTTTTTTTTTTTCAAATTCAAACCGAGCAATCCTATTGGCTGAGTATGACTGTCGTTACCATGGTGACAGAATGTTAAAGGGACAGAACATTAATAATGTATAATAGTGTATTTTATTACATATTTCACATAATAGTGGCTGATATATGGACCTGTACAGATAATACACTTCTATAACTCCTCATATTTTTCATACAGCAATTTGGTGGTGCTGCAGAGATATTTTGGGCGTAATATAACTTGTGCTGGCAATTGATCATCTATAAAGTAGTCTGGTAATGTATGTAATGGTCCTAAGATTGTGGTTTTATGTTCAATACAAATCTAAATATTAATCAGACGTCACTCCCTGCTATTTGAAGGGTTTTTGTCCCTTTCCCTATGTCAGAGTAGTATCACATATAGCTCGGATACGCTGCAGCCTTCAGAACAATGAGGTCCGTTGTGGCTTTCCCCTGCACATTCGGCCATTATATAAGTGACGGCAGCTGCGTTGTGTCCCTGCACGGCTGATAGCGTCGCTGTGCAGGGATTCAGTATGGTGGAGCTGGGGCTCTTTTCTTTTATGGGTCGATACAAGTCTTGTTCAGACATATAAATCTGCCTTGATTACATTGTAGAAAAGAAGGGTGACATTACAGGAGTTCCATACATTCTCAGTGTAAGATCAGTGGGGTCGGACCCCCGGCACCAGGGAGTATACAGAAGGAGCTTGTGAATGTCTTACTTTAGTGGTCTTGTAAGCTCCTCATCCCACACTTTTCCTGTATAGGACATATAGCTTTTCTGTATACATAACTCTTATGTAAAAACAACATCCTCCATGCACATTTCTGTAGGTTGCCTGATGGTTCAGGTGTAGTTACATCATTTTTTTCTACTGCCCGACCTAACAGCGTTAGCTTGCTCTTTTAGCAATCCAATTGTATTGTTTCACATTTGGGGCGATTGTGTCAGCGGCAGGTTTCATTGTGGGGTTATATAATGGGCACTATTTTTATAGGCTTATTTGGATATTATTGCCTTTGTGAATAGATACTTTGCTGCTGCCTTGCTCTTTATTATATTGTGGTGGACAGTCTGTAGTCATATATTGAGATTTTCTGTGACTAGTTGGGCATATATATGTGAGGATTAACCATATCAGTACCTTGCAATGGTTTTGTTATTCATTGGGGCAATTGTTGCTTTTTAGTTGTTTTTTTTAACATGTCTTGTATGTTTAGTCTTTAATAAAATTCTATATTTTTGCTATTCCTTGGTGATCCCTGTCATTGCATCCTTTCTTTCTCCTTGTTTCTTTGCATCTCTATCATGTAGCTGCAGGGTTAGGGACGGCCGGTTCCTTGCAGGAATAGTTATCAGGACGGGTGCGGTTTCTGCTGTAATAACTCATTCATGTGACCCATCAGTCATCACCCGATCAGCCGGGCAATGCTCAGCACAGGCCGCCGTCATCCCACTTCTCTACATCTATTATATAGATGACGCGCCCCTGGGCCTGTGTCGCGCTGCGTTGCGCACGCGGGAGCTTACCCGGAGCCGGATCGCTTGAGGGTTGTAGTCTCGTGGCGGGGACCCGGTCCGTGCCCAGGGAGTCAAACTGAGCGGTGATGTATCAGCGGTAGATGTGTACGACTACGCCACCCGTTGAATGCAGCTATGGAGCTGCCGCTGCAGGACAGTCCGCTGAGGCCGGTGGATGGATGGTGCAGCGTAGATGGTTTAACCCCCAACGGGAGGGGTATGGCCTCAGGGCAGCAGATGTGGATGATGGGGGTAGCAGGAACCACTCAGAGACGGTGCGGTGTAATTCAGGGTCTTTACTGGTAACAACGATAGACCCTCCCGGAGTACTTGCTAGCGAACGGGGCCTGGTCAGTCCTTGAGCAGATGGGATCTCCCCTGGCCAGGCGGAGTTGTAGGCCTCCCAAACTGACTGTACTCTTCTGGCTACCTTGCTAGAAGCGGATATAAGTAGCCCACGTCCCTGAGTGTACCGTGTGGTGCTCACCCGTATGGCCGGTGACTCGGGGCCTTCTAATGGCTTCCGCTCCACGATGGCGGTGCTGGGTTTTTGGGCCTGAGGACCTGAAATCCCCTGCCGGTCGGCTTCTGCTGCTGGGTCAGAGTTAGTCCCCACAGCCTCGGACGCCGGGTCCGGTAAGAAATCTTCTCAGTCAGGGCGAGCTCTGCAGCTGCCAGCCCCTGGCTTGTAGTAGTATTGCTCCCACTGAGCTTCTGCTGTTTCTTCCTATGCTGCTTCTCTTTCTCTACTCTCCTTGACTGACTAACCCTGCTTCAGCCCCGGGTTTACATAGGGGAAGTTCTTCCCCTCCCAAGACTGGGCAGGAGGTGTGGCATGCACAGGATCCCTGACCAAAGGACCTCCCACCTGCTCTCAGACATAACATTACATTACTGTGGAAACCAGACCCCTGGGGTGCCACATTGACACTCCACAACTGCTCCTTCTCTTCAGAATTCAGAAAGATTTATTTTTTTATTTTTTTATTTCCGCAGCCATGCAGTGACGCTAGGTAGGTGCAGAGCTAAAGGGAAACCCACCTCAGAAGAAAATTCTAGGG
>NW_027363034.1:1385000-1417500 GCF_046119375.1 Phyllobates terribilis
TGTTTGTGTGTGTGTATGTCTGTGTGTGTGTGTGTGTGTGTGTGTGTGTGTGGGCAGATGTCATTGTATGATGTCTGTTTGTATGTGTGTGTGTGTGTGTGGGCAGATGTCATTGTGTGATGTCTGTTTGTGTGTGTGTGTTTGTGTGTGGGCAGATGTCATTGTGTGATGTCTGTTTGTGTGTGTGTGTGTGTGTGTGGGCAGATGTCATTGTGTGATGTCTGTTTGTGTGTGTGTGTGGGCAGATGTCATTGTGTGATGTCTGTTTGTGTGTGTGTGTGTGTGTGGGCAGATGTCATTGTGTGATGTCTGTTTGTGTGTGTGTGTGGGCAGATGTCATTGTGTGATGTCTGTTTGTGTGTGTGTGTGGGCAGATGTCATTGTGTGATGTCTGTTTGTGTGTGTGTGGGGGGGGCAGATGTCATTGTGTGATGTCTGTGTGTGTGTGGGGGCAGATGTCATTGTGTGATGTCTGTTTGTGTGATGTGTGTGTGTGCGGGCAGATGTCATTGTGTGATGTCTGTTTGTGTGTGTGTATGTCTGTGTGTGTGTGTGTGTGTGTGTGTGTGGGCAGATGTCATTGTATGATGTCTGTTTGTATGTGTGTGTGTGTGTGTGTGTGTGGGCAGATGTCATTGTGTGATGTCTGTTTGTGTGTGTGTGGGCAGATGTCATTGTGTGATGTCTGTTTGTATGTGTGTGTGTGGGCAGATATCATTGTGTGATGTCTGTTTGTGTGTGTGTGTGTGGGCAGATGTCATTGTGTGATGTCTGTTTGTGTGTGTGTGTGTAGGCAGATGTCATTGTGTGATGTCTGTTTGTGTGTGTGTGTGTGTGTAGGCAGATGTCATTGTGTGATGTCTGTTTGTGTGTGTATGTGTGTGTGTATGTGTGTGTGTGTGTAGGCAGATGTCATTGTGTGATGTCTGTTTGTGTGTGTGTGGGCAGATGTCATTGTGTGATGTCTGTATGTGTGTGTGGGCAGATATCATTGTGTCATGTCTGTTTATATGTATTTTTGTGTTTCAAATGTGTTTATGCGTGTATGTATATGTCTGTATATGTTTGTGTGTGTGACTGCGTGCGGCCTACTGCTGAGTATAGTTGGAGCCGTGCGGCCTCCTGCTGTATCTGGGGGGGCGCCATGCGGCCCCCCGCTGTGTACAGATGGCTACATGCGGCCCCCCGCTGTGTATAGATGGCTACGTGCGGCCCCCCGCTATGTATAGATGGCGCCGTGCGGCCCCCCGCCGTGTATTGATGGCGCAGTGCGGCCCCCTGCTGTGTAGAGATGGCGCCGTGCGGCTCCCCGCTGTGTATAGATGGCGCCGAGCGGCCTCCCACTGAGTATAGATGGCGCTGTGCGGCCACCTGCTGTCTCTGGGGGGGGCGCCGTGCGGCCTCCCGCTGTGTATAGATGGCTACTTGCGGCCTCCCGCTGAGTATAGATGGCGCTGTGCGGCCTCCTGCTGTCTCGGGGGGGGCGCCGCGAGGCCTCCCGCTGTGTATAGATGGCCACATGCGGTCTCCCGCTGAGTATAGATGTCGCCGTGCGGCCTCCTGCTGTGTATAGATGGCTACGTGCGGTCTCCCGCTGAGTATAGATGGCGCTGTGCGGCCTCCTGCAGTCTCTGGGGGGGGGGCGCCGTGCGGCCTCCTGCTGTGTATAGATGGCTACATGCGGTCTCCCGCTGAGTATAGATGTCGCCGTGCGGCCTCCTGCTGTGTATAGATGGCTACGTGCGGTCTCCCGCTGAGTATAGATGGCGCTGTGCGGCCTCCTGCTGTCTCTGGGGGGAGCGCCGTGCGGCATCTATACTCAGCAGGAGGCCGCACGTAGCCATCTATACACGTATACTCAGCAGGAGGCCGCACGTAGCCATCTATACGGCGCCATCTATACACAGCGGGAGGCCGCACGGCGCCATCTATACACAGCGGGAGGCCGCACGGCGCCATCTATACACAGCGGGAGGCCGCACGGCGCCATCTATACACAGCGGGAGTCTCAGTGCTTTGCAAGAGCAGTCAATAAATTCTGCTTGACTAATTCTGAGCACCATAAAGTCTGGTTCGCTTCTAACCTGCTGTCTTCATTTTCAGCTTGCTGAATTCTAACTCATTTACTGTCATTCGAGACGATGCCTTTGCTGGTCTCTTTCACCTTGAATACCTGTAAGTGCTCCACTTAATGTCATATTTTTGATTCTGCTCTTCTTCATCTTTTGGCATGTGCAATTGTATGAGCAAGTATTCATATGAATTTATGACCTACTTAAACCTTCGAGGACCTTACATTTTATTCAATCAAATTTTTTTCCAGTTTAAAACTATGGGACATATATGTGCCTTGGTCCTCAAAGGGTTTTTAAAGGGGCTGCAAACATAAATATGAAAAAAATAATTCAATTAGTGCTTTTTGTGTTCATTTAATTTTTATTTGAAGTCCATTTTTTTTTATTTACATTGGAATTAAGCCCTACTCCATGGAATGAAGCCCTACCTACATGACATCTGAGAGCTACATGGATCCCGCTTGTGAGGTTCCTGTCCGTCACTACTATTCAGTTTTAGGGTCCACTCACTAAGCCATATATTCTCTCATGCAAGAGAATAGGGCCAATTATGCTAATGACACTGGGCTCAAACTCTGTCAGAGCTTCAACTGAGTGTGATCCGATTCTCTCGCAGCACAGATATGGAGAAGATGGAGAACTTAATTTCTCCATCTTCTCCATAGTCTCTGTGAGTGTTCATCGGACTGCACTTGGATGACATCCGAGTGCAGTCCAATGTTTTACGTGCACCCGTAGACTTGTATGGGTGCACATGGTCCGAATATCGAATGAGATTATTTTCTCATGCCAATAATCGCAGATCTGCACTGTCCCATAGTATAACATAGGGCCGAGTCCTATCCGATAAAACATCACATAGCATTCGGCCGTGTTATACGACAGTGTGAGCGAGCCCTTAGAGTCAAGGAATATTTACATGCAAATGATGATATTACTCTCCAAGTGTATATTTTTTTAGGCGAGTTCATAGTAAATGCTTTGCCTTTTTGACATGTGATCAACTAAAGAACAAGAAAGATTTAGGACCTCGCCTATAGAGAAAGGGAAAATAGTTTGGAGGACTTGCATGTCCTTTTTTATTTATTATGAGAAAATCATAAAAGATCCCGTTTTTTAACCATGCTGTGACTTTCTGCTGAGGGAGAGGGAGAGAGCTGCCCTATTCAGAGTCTGTAATAAGACCTGCTGACAAAAGTGTTGAAGATACAGTCTAATGTGAATTAACAATGAAAAAAAGTTAATTTCACAAATGGCTTGTATTTTTTTTAATACAAACTTTTTTGTCTTTACAGCTCCTTTAAAGGGAATCTGTCATCAGGTTTTTGCCACCTAATCTGAGAGCAGCATAATGTAGGGTTAGAGGCACTGATTCCAGTAATGTGTCACTTACTGGGCTGCTTAGTGTTGTTTTGATAAAATCATTGATTTGTCAGAAGGTAATTATTACTAGATGACTAGTAAGTTCTGTAGGACCCCACCCCCATCACTGATCAGTAGATTTCTGTGTACACTGAGCATGGGCAGAAAGCTGCCAATCAGTGGTGTGGGCGGGGCTATACAGAGCGCAGCATTCAGAGAGCTGCTAGATCTGCAGCAGATAAAACGGTGATTTTCTCAAAATGACAACAAGCAGCTGAAAAAGTGACACATCGCTGGAATCAGGGTATCTGCCCAAATATTGTGCTGCTCTCAGATGAGGCAGCACAATTAATATTATGCCAAATTAATTTCCCGTGAACTATCACATGATCTATCACAGGGGATCATGTGACATGTCACGTGATAAATCAGGTGTGGGGGGGGGGCGCGCCTTCTAAACTGCCCGGGGCCCTTACTACTCTTAATCCACCCCTGCCCCCACTGATTCCATATTAATGACCTATCCAATGGGTAAGTGATCAATATCAAGGTAGTGGGCAACCCCTTAAAGAAAGCAGACCATATTAGGTACTTCTAGAATATCTTTGTCCCATGCTGTTGATAGACCCCACCGCGTGTAATCGGTACCCTACAATGACTTGTCATCCATAGTCATGTCTTGTAGCACTGGAGCCATTAAATGATGTTGCTTGGCGGCTCATGACGTCACTATAGATGATGTGTATTAATGCAAGTTGTTTAATTGCTACTAATAAGAAATCACTTTAAATCAATATGGAGGCTTATAGGGTCCTCTCAGCTTCCTTTTACATATGGAAGTAGTCGTAGAACAGTATCGTCGATTGTCCCTCCCCAGAAAAATTATCCTTTTTTTTTTTGCAGAGCTCCGATGTGCCAGTCAAAAGGAAATGGAGTGTCTGCAGATTGGTGTGGGAGTGCAGAGGGGCGTGTCCGTGCACTTGAAAGGAGCTGTCTAAGTGCAGTGATACGCCCCAGTGCACTTCCAGACGGATTTGCATATGTTTTCCACACTAGATTTGTCATGATGGACTCATCAGATCTCTTATAACACCATTACGATCATATGTCAAGGTGCTGACGTCCCTTTATGCCTTACGCTACGTGCCACCTAAATGGATTTTCCATTGAGATGAGATGAGGCTGTTGGGTATTTTCCCCGGACCTGTCACGTTTCTGTAGGCTGCAGTCATGTATCCCGCGTCTTGCTCTAATACTTTGTTTTTATTGCAGTTTACTTCCGCCACAATTTCCTCAAGACAAACCTCTCATCACAGTCTTTCCACCGATAAGACATCACCTGGTGGACAAGCAAGGCCCCAATGTCACCTGTCCTTTACTACATAATGTAAGGAGACTTGGGAGATTTTGAGCGCTGGACTTAGGAATGTTGTAATTTAACCTTTCAATGACTGAGGTGTTTTTGTTTTTATAAAGTGGATCTGTGTGGTCTCCTGACACGTCTGTTTTAGTAATCTTATAAACCCTATAAAATCACAAATGTGCAGAATTTGTGTTTCAGACCACTGTGCAGTGCCTTTGAAGGCTATGCTCACACATCGCGTTTTTTTCAGCGTTTTTTTAATGCAAATTTTCAGCTGTGTTTTACAGTACAAGCAAAGTCTATGAGATTTCAGAAATCTCATGCTCACACCCTGGTTTTTGTATGATCAGTATTTTGTGATTTGCATTGTTTTTTGCTGAATAGAGCACGTCACTTCTTTCAGTGTATTTCACCCATTGAAAGTAATGTGTAGTGAAAAAACGCCTAGTGTGAACATAGCCTTACATCTAATTGACAATGGGGTGTTACCTTACTCCTTGTCCATGTCTAATCAGTTTGGACAGTAGGCATAATCACTACGACCAGGGGCCTGGCAGTGGCCAGTTGTCAATGTATCCACACATTTCCAGAAGATTGACACAACGCAGAGGACCTGGGAAGAAGAGATGCCACGGTATTGTTAGTTCATAGGGAATACACCTCTTTATTTTGGTAGATG
Source organism: Phyllobates terribilis (assembly GCF_046119375.1). Lineage (NCBI taxonomy): Eukaryota > Metazoa > Chordata > Amphibia > Anura > Dendrobatidae > Phyllobates > Phyllobates terribilis. The sequence goes on from NW_027363034.1 coordinate 1,390,480, forward strand.
AGGTCTTTGTCAAACACATCTTCAGCAGAGAAGAACGAAATGAAAGGATTAATGTATGTGTTAATGACCCAGTTCTGCGTGTGCTCTACGTAAAATGTGGCTGCAGATGGCTGTGCTGCATCGACACGTGAGGTTTGGGAGCCACCTTACATCTAATGGGTGGGGGTCTTACATTGAGGTCCCCACTTCAGACATTTCTGATATTTCCAGTGAATTTTCCAAGGAAGTTTCAGATAAAAATACCATAAGAAAATGTGGTCAACCTTGTTTTAGTTTTTTTTTTTAATATATAAGATTTTTAGTTATAGTCTTTGTTATGTTCACATAGAAGACCGGTGGGTTTTTTCTTTTTTAGGAACAAAGTATATACAGTGGGGAAAATAAGTATTGGATACACTGACGATTTTGCAAGTTTTCCCACCTACAAAGAATGGAGAGGGCTGTAATTTTTATCGTAGGTACACTTCACCTGTGAGAGACAGAATCTAAAAATAAAAAACAGAAAATAACATTTTATAATTTTTACATACTTATTTCATGCAATTATGCAAATTAATTATTTGATACAATAGAAAAACAGATCTTAATATTTGGTACGGAAACCTTTGTTTGCAATTACAGAGGTCAGACGTTTCCTGTAGTTCTTGACCAAGTTTGCAGACACTGCAGCAGGAATTTTGGACCACTCCTCCATACAGATCTTCTCCAGATCTTTCAAGTTTCGGGACTGTTGCTGGGTGCAGTTGTCCTGTCCCCTTTGCAGAAAAGCACCCCCAAAGTATAAGGTTTCCCCAGCATGCTTCTCAGTTGGGACGGTGTTCTTGGGGTTGTACTCATCCTTCTTCTTTCTCCAAACACGTCAAGTGGAGTTGATACCAAAAAGTCCTATTTTGGTCTCATCTGACCACATGACCCTCTCCCATGCCTCCTCTGGATCACCCAGATGGTCAATGGCGAACTTCAAACGGGCCTGGACATGTGCTGGCGTGAGCAGGGGACCTTGCGTGCCCTGCAGGAGTTTAATCCATGACGGCATAGTGTGTTACTAATGGTAATGTTTGAGACTGTAGTCTCGGCTCTCTTCAGGTCATTGACCAGGTCCTCCTGTGTAGTTCTGGGCTGATTCCTGACCTTTCTCAGAATCATCCTTATCCCACGGGTCGAGATCTTGCATGGAGCCCCAGACCGAGGAAGATTGACAGTCATCTTGTGTTTCTTCCGTTTTCTAATAATTGTGCCAACAGTTGTTGCTTTCTCACCAAGCTGCTTGCATATTGTCCTGTAGCCAATCCCAGCCTGGAGCAGGTCTACAATTTTGTCCCTGGTGTCCTTAGATAGCTCTTTGGTCTTAACCATGGTGGATAGGTTGGAGTGTGATTGATTGAGTGTGTGGACAGGTGTCGTTTATACAGGTAACGAGTTCAAACAGGTACAATAAATACAGGTGAGGAGTGCAGAGTAGGAGGGCTTCTGAAAGAAAAACTAACAGGTCTGTGAGAGCGAGATTTCTTGCTGGTTGGTAGGTGATCAAATACTTATTTCATGCAATGAAATGCGATTTAATTATTTAAAAATCATACAATGTGATTTTTTTTTGGATTTTATTTTTAGATTCTGTCTCTCACAGTTGAAGTGTACCTATGATAAAAATGACAGACCTCTCCATTCTTTGTAGGTGGGAAAGCTTGCAAAATCGGCAGTGTATCAAATACTTATTTTCCCTACTGCGTGCGTGTATGTATATATATATGTGTGTGTGTGTGTGTGTGTGTGTATATACAGAACAGACCAAAAGTTTGGACACACCTCATTTAAAGATTTTTTATGTATTTTCATGACTATGAAAATTGTACATTCACACTGAAGGCATCAAAACTATGAATTAACACATGTGGAAATATATACTTAACAAAAAAGTGTGAAACAACTGAAAATATGTCTTATATTCTAGGTTCTTCAAAGTAGCCACCTTTTGCTTTGATGACTGCTTTGCACACTCTTGGCATTCTCTTGATGCGCTTCAAGTGGTAGTCACCGGAAATGGTCTTCCAACAATCTTGAAGGAGTTCCCGGAGATGCTTAGCACTTGTAGGCCCTTTTGCCTTCACTCGGCGGTCCAGCTCACCCCAAACCATCTCGATTGGGTTCAGGTCTGGTGACTGTGGAGGCCAGGTCATCTGGTGTAGCACCCCATCACTCGCCTTCTTGGTCAAATAGCCCTTACACAGCCTGGAGGTGTGTTTGGGGTCATTGTCCTTTTGAAAAATAAATGATGGTCCAACTAAACGCAAACCGGATGGAATAGCATGCCGCTGCCAGATGCTGTGGTAGCCATGCTGGTTCAGTATGCCTTCAATTTTGAATAAATCTCCAACAGTGTCACCAGCAAAGCACCCCCACACCATCACACCTCCTCCTCCATGCTTCACGGTGGGAACCAGGCATGTAAAGTCCATCCGTTCACCTTTTCTGAGTCGCACAAAGACACGGTGGTTGGAACCAAAGATCTCAAATTTGGACTCATCAGACCAAAGCACAGATTTCCACTGGTCTAATGTCCATTCCTTGTGTTCTTTAGCCCAAACAAGTCTCTTCTGCTTGTTGCCTGTCCTTAGCAGTGGTTTCCTAGCAGCTATTTTACCATGAAGGCCTGCTGCACAAAGTCTCCTCTTAACAGTTGTTGAAGAGATGTTTCTGCTGCTAGAACTCTGTGTGGCATTGACCTGGTCTCTAATCTGAGCTGCTGTTAACCTGCGATTTCTGAGGCTGGTGACTCGGATAAACTTATCCTCAGAAGCAGAGGTGACTCTTGGTCTTCCTTTCCTGGGGCAGTCCTCATGTGAGACAGTTTCTTTGTAGCACTTGATGGTTTTTGCAACTGCACTTGGGGACGCTTTCAAAGTTTTCACAATTTTTCGGACTGACTGACCTTCATTTCTTAAAGTAATGATGGCCACTCGTTTTTCTTTACTTAGAATTTGTATGATGGCAAGAAAAAATCATCTAACAGTCTATTCAGTAGGACTATCAGCTGTGTATCCACCAGACTTCTGCACAACACAAGTGATGGTCCCAACCCCATTTATAAGGCAAGAAATCCCACTTATTAAACCTGACTGGGCACACCTGTGAAGTGAAAACCATTTCCGGTGACTACCTCTTGAAGCTCATCAAGAGAATGCCAAGAGTGTGCAAAGCAGCCATCAAAGCAAAAGGTGGCTACTTTGAAGAACCTAGAATATAAGACATATTTTCAGTTGTTTCACACGTTTTTGTTAAGTATATAATTCCACATGTGTTAATTCATAGTTTTGATGCCTTCAGTGTGAATGTACAATTTTCTTAGTCATGAAAATACAGATAAATCTTTAAATGAGAAGGTGTGTCCACCTTTTGGTCTGTACTGTATATATACACTGCTCAAAAAAATAAAGGGAACACTTAAACAACAGAATATAACTCCAAGTGCATCAAACTGTCCACTTAGGAAATGACACTGATTGACAATCAATTTCACATGCTGTTGTGCAAATGGAATAGACAATAGATGGAAATTATTGGCAATTATCAAGACACCCTCAAAGGATTGATTCTGCAGGTGGGGACCACAGACCACATCTCAGTACCAATGCTTTCTGGCAGATGTTTTGGTCACTTTTGAATGTTGGTTATGCTTTCACACTCGTGGTAGCATGAGACGGACTCTACAACCCACAGAAGTTGCTCAGGTAGTGCAGCTCATCCAGGATGGCACATCAGTGCGAGCTGTGGCAAGAAGGTTTGCTGTGTCTGTCAGCGTAGTGTCCAGAGGCTGGAGGTGCTACCAGGAGACAGGCCAGTACACCAGGAGACAAGGAGGGGGCCGTAGGAGGGCAACAACCCAGCAGCAGTACCGCTACCTCCGCCTTTGTGCAAGGAGGAACAGGGGGAGCACTGACAGAGCCCTGCAAAATGACCTCCAGCAGGCCACAAATGTTCATGTGTCTGCACAAACGGTTAGAAACCGACTCCATGAGGGTGGTATGAAGGCCCGACGTCCACAGATGGGGGTTGTGATCACATCCCAACATTGTGCAGGACGCTTGGCATTTGCCACAGAACACCAGGATTGGCAAAGTCGCCACTGGCGCCCTGTGCTCTTCACAGATGAAAGCAGGTTCACACTGAGCACATGTGACAGACATGACAGAGTCTGGAGACGCCGTGGAGAGCGATCTGCTGCCTGCAACATCCTTCAGCATGACCGGTTTGGCAGTGGGTCAGTAATGGTGTGGAGTGGCATTTCTTTGGAGGGCCGCACAGCCCTCCATGTGCTCGCCAGACGTAGCCTGACTGCCATTAGGTACCGAGATGAGATCCTCAGACCCCTTGTGAGACCATATGCTGGTGCGGTTGGCCCTGGGTTCCTCCTAATGCAGGACAATGCCAGACCTCATGTGGCTGGAGTGTGTCAGCAGTTCCTGCAAGATGAAGGCATTGAAGCTATGGACTGTCCCACCCGTTCCCCAGACCTGAATCCGATTGAGCACATCTGGGACATCATGTCTCGCTCCATCCACCAACGTCACGTTGCACCATAGACTTTCCAGAAGTTGGCGGATGATTTAGTCCAGGTCTGGGAGGAGATCCCACAGGAGACCACCTCATCAGGAGCATGCCCAGGCGTTGTAGGGAGGTCATACAGGCACGTGGAGGCCGCACACAATACTGAACCTCATTTTGACTTGTTTTAAGGACATTACATCAAAGTTGGATCAGCCTGTAGTGTGTTTTTCCACTTTAATTTTGGGGGTGGCTCCAAATCCAGGCCTCCATTAGTTAATAAATTTGATTTTCATTGATGATTTTTATGTGATTTTGTTGTCAGCACATTCAGCTTTGTACAGAACAAAGTATTCAATGAGAATATTTCATTCATTCAGATCTAGGATGTGTTATTTGAGTGTTCCCTTTATTTTTTTGAGCAGTGTATGTATATGTGTGTGTATATATATAATTTTTTTTAATTTTTTTCAATACATATTTCACTTTGGAGCTGACATAAGTCATGGACATGGGCTCTGTATCATGATATGTCTCCAATTTAGCAAATCTAGATCATGAAAGTAACTCTGTGACCTGCCATGTTGTCACCCTGAGTAATATGCTATAGGTATCATTACTGAGTCATATAGTGATGAAGTGATTGACAGTTGCTCCTGCTTTCTATCGAGCGTCTCTCCTGCTCTCTCTCTCGAGCATCTCTCCTGCTCTCTCTCGAGCGTCTCTCCTGCTCTCTCTCTCTAGCTTCTCTCCTGCTCTTTCTCTCGAGCGTCTCTCCTGCTCTCTCTCTCTCGAGCGTCTCTCCTGCTCTCTCTCTCGAGCGTCTCTCCTGCTCTCTCTCTCGAGCGTCTCTCCTGCTCTCTCTCTCGAGCGTCTCTCCTGCTCTCTCTCTCTCGAGCGTCTCTCCTGCTCTCTCTCGAGCGTCTCTCCTGCTCTCTCTCTCGAGCGTCTCTCCTGCTCTCTCTCTTGAGCGTCTCTCCTGCTCTCTCTCGAGCGTCTCTCCTGCTCTCTCTCTCGAGCTTCTCTCCTGCTCTCTCTCTCGAGCTTCTCTCCTGCTCTTTCTCTCGAGCGTCTCTCTCTCTCTTGCATGTCTCCTGCTCTCTCTCTCTCGAGCGTCTCTCCTGCTCTCTCTCTCGAGCGTCTCTCCTGCTCTCTCTCGAGCGTCTCTCCTGCTCTCTCTCTCGAGCTTCTCTCCTGCTCAATCTCTCGAGCGTCTCTCTCTCTCGAGCGTCTCTCCTGCTCTCTCTCTCTTGAGCGTCTCTCCTGTTCTCTCTCTCTCGAGCGTCTCTCTCTCTCTAGCGTCTCTCCTGCTCTCTCTCTCTCGAGCATCTCTCCTGCTCTCTCTCTCTCGAGCGTCTCTCCTGCTCTCTCTCTCGAGCGTCTCTCCTGCTCTCTCTCTCTCTCGAGCGTCTCTCCTGCTCTCTCTCTCGAGCGTCTCTCCTGCTCTCTCTCTCTCTCGAGCGTCTCTCCTGCTCTCTCTCTCTAGCTTCTCTCCTGCTCTTTCTCTCGAGCGTCTCTCCTGCTCTCTCTCTCTCGAGGGTCTCTCCTGCTCTCTCTCTCGAGCGTCTCTCCTGCTCTCTCTCTCGAGCGTCTCTCCTGCTCTCTCTCTCGAGCGTCTCTCCTGCTCTCTCTCTCTCGAGCGTCTCTCCTGCTCTCTCTCTCGAGCGTCTCTCCTGCTCTCTCTCTCGAGCGTCTCTCCTGCTCTCTCTCTCGAGCGTCTCTACTGCTCTCTCTCGAGCGTCTCTCCTGCTCTCTCTCTCGAGCTTCTCTCCTGCTCTCTCTCTCGAGCTTCTCTCCTGCTCTTTCTCTCGAGCGTCTCTCTCTCTCTCTTGCATCTCTCCTGCTCTCTCTCTCTCGAGCGTCTCTCCTGCTCTCTCTCTCGACCGTCTCTGCTGCTCTCTCTCGAGCGTCTCTCCTGCTCTCTCTCGAGCATCTCTCCTGCTCTCTCTCTCGAGCTTCTCTCCTGCTCAATCTCTCGAGCGTCTCTCTCTCTCTCGAGCTTCTCTCCTGCTCTTTCTCTCGAGCGTCTCTCTCTCTCTTGCATCTCTCCTGCTCTCTCTCTCTCGAGCGTCTCTCCTGCTCTCTCTCGAGCGTCTCTCCTGCTCTCTCTTGAGCGTCTCTCCTGCTCTCTCTCGAGCGTCTCTCCTGCTCTCTCTCTCGAGCTTCTCTCCTGCTCAATCTCTCGAGCGTCTCTCTCTCTCTCGAGCGTCTCTCCTGCTCTCTCTCTCTTGAGCGTCTCTCCTGCTCTCTCTCTCGAGCGTCTCTCTCTCTCTAGCGTCTCTCCTGCTCTCTCTCTCTCGAGCATCTCTCCTGCTCTCTCTCTCTCGAGCGTCTCTCCTGCTCTCTCTCTCGAGCGTCTCTCCTGCTCTCTCTCTCTCTCGAGCGTCTCTCCTGCTCTCTCTCTCGAGCATCTCTCCTGCTCTCTCTCTCGAGCGTCTCTCCTGCTCACTCTCTCGAACGTTTCTCCTGCTCTCTCTCTCGAGCGTCTCTCCTGCTCTCTCTCTCTCGAGCGTCTCTCCTGCTCTCTCTCTCTCGAGCGTCTCTCCTGCTCTCTCTCTCGAGCGTCTCTCCTGCTCTCTCTCTCTCAAGCGTCTCTCCTGCTCTCTCTCTCTCGAGCGTCTCTCCTGCTCTCTCTCTCTCGAGCGTCTCTCCTGCTCTCTCTCTCGAGCGTCTCTCCTGCTCTCTCTCGAGCGTCTCTCCTGCTCTCTCTCTCTCGAGCGTCTCTCCTGCTCTCTCTCTCGAGCGTCTTTCTAGCGTCTCTCCTGCTCTCTCTCTCGAGCGTCTCTCCTGCTCTCTCTCGAGCGTCTCTCCTGCTCTCTCTCTCGAGCGTCTCTCCTGCTCTCTCTCTCTCGAGCGTCTCTCCTGCTCTCTCTCTTGAGCGTCTCTCCTGCTCTCTCTCGAGCGTCTCTCCTGCTCTCTCTCTCGAGCGTCTCTCCTGCTCTCTCTCTCGAGCGTCTCTCCTGATCTTGAGCGTCTCTCCTGCTCTCTCTCTCGAGCGTCTCTCCTGCTCTCTCTCTCTCGAGCGTCTTTCTAGCGTCTCTCCTGCTCTCTCTCTCGAGCGTCTCTCCTGCTCTCTCTCTCTCGAGCGTCTCTCCTGCTCTCTCTCTCGAGCGTCTCTCCTGCTCTCTCTCTTGAGCGTCTCTCCTGCTCTCTCTCTCTCTCGAGCGTCTCTCCTGCTCTCTCTCTCGAGCGTCTCTCCTGCTCTCTCTCTCTCGAGCGTCTCTCCTGCTCTCTCTCTCGAGCGTCTCTCCTGCTCTCTCTCTTGAGCGTCTCTCCTGCTCTCTCTCTCTCTCGAGCGTCTCTACTGATCTCGAGCATCTCTCCTGCTCTCTCTCTCGAGCGTCTTTCTAGCGTCTCTCCTGCTCTCTCTCTCTCGAGCGTCTTTCTAACGTCTCTCCTGCTCTCTCCAGCCCTTGTCTGCTTGATCGCTGATACTGCCATACTTTGTGGTCTGTATACACTGTGTTCCAAATTATTATGCAAATATTATTTTCTCAGATTTTCCCAAATTACCTATATGAATTGCAGTCATTGTAATTTTCCAGTCAAATAACTATTAGAGTACAATTGAAAGGTTTTTGTACAAACTGCCTATGATAACAGTATATTTAAAAAAATAAAACACTCAAACTGCACTCAAAATGCATGTTCCAAATTATTATGCACAGCAGAGTTTTCAACCTTTTAATTTTAATAAAGAACAAAAAAATGGTCTTTTTTGAAATTATAAGCATTAGCAGGTTATTACACACTGAAATCAAACAGTTTTCAACTCAAAACTTTATTCTAGGTGATGTTACATTTGCACATAGGACCGCTTGTTCGAAAGGAGCTTCTGAACTCTCTCGTCCATTGAATTTGTCAGGTTTTGGATGGTTTCTGCTTCAGTTGTTTTGCATGAGGACAGAATACCCTCCCAGAGCTGTTGCTTAGATGTGAACTGCCTCCCGCCATCATAGACACTCCTTTTGATGATGCTCCAGAGGTTCTCAATGGGGTTGAGGTCAGGGGAGCATGGGGGCCACACCATAAGTTTGTCCCCTTTTATGCCCATAGCAGCCAGAGATGCAGATGTGTTATGTGCAGCATGAGACGGGGCATTATCATGCATGAAAATGATCTTGCTGCGGAATGCACGGTTCTTCTTCTTGAACCATGGAAGCAAGTGCTGTTTGAGAAACTCAACATACATTATGGAGTTCATCTTTACCCCTTCAGGGATCCTAAAAGGGCCGACAATCTCTCTCCCCATGATTCCAGCCCAAAACATTACTCCACCTCCTCCTTGTTGGCGCTGTAGCCGTGTTTGCATGGGGTGTCCATCAACCAGCCATCCTCCACTCCATCCATCTGGACCATCAAGATCATTTCATGCATGATAATGCACCGTCTCATGATGCACATAACACATCTGCATCTCTGGCTGCTATGGGCATAAAAGGGGACAAACTTATGGTGTGGCCCCCATGCTCCCCTGACCTCAACCCCATTCAGAACCTCTGGAGCATCATCAAAAGGAGTGTCTATGATGGCGGGAGGCAGTTCACATCTAAGCAACAGCTCTGGGAGGGTATTCTGTCCTCATGCACAACAATTAAAGCAGAAACCATCCAAAACCTGACAAATTCAATGGACGAGAGAGTTCAGAAGCTCCTTTCGAACAAGGGGTCCTATGTGCAAATGTAACATCACCTAGAATAAAGTTTTGAGTTGAAAACTGTTTGATTTCAGTGTGTAATAACCTGCTAATGCTTAGAATTTCAAAAATGACCATTTTTTTGTTCTTTATTAAAATGAAAAGGTTGAAAACTCTGCTGTGCATAATAATTTGGAACATGCATTTTGAGTGCAGTTTGAGTTTTTTATTTTTTAAAAAATATACTGTTATCATAGGCAGTTTGTACAAAAACCGTTCAATTGTACTCTAATAGTTATTGACTGGAAAATTACAATGACTGCAATTCATATAGGTAATTTGGGAAAATCTGAGAAAATATTATTTGCATAATAATTTGGAACACAGTGTATATGTACAATTTTAATATGATCAATAGAAATATGTAAATATATTATATATATACACACACTGCTCAAAAAATAAAGGGAACACTTAAACATCACAACTCCAAGTCAATAACACTTCTGTGAAATCTACCTGTCCAGTTATGAAGCAACACGGATTGTGAATCAATTTCTCCTGCTGTTGTGCAAATGGAGCAGACAACTGGTAGAAATGATAGGCAATTAGCCAGATACCCCCTATAAAGGAGTGGTTCTGCAGGTGGTGACCACAGACCATTTCTCTGTTCTCATTCTTTTTGGCTGATGTTTTGGTCACTTTTTCATTTTGCCATTGCTCTCACCCCTAGAGGTACATTAGCATTAGGCAGTGTCTACAGTACAACCCATAGAAGTTGCTCAGGTAGTGCCGTTCATCCAGGATGGCAAATCAGTGCGAGCTGTGGCAAGAAGTGTAGCTGTGTCTGTCAGCACAGTGTCCAGAGCATGGAGCAGATACCAGGAGATGTGCAGGGAGCCATAGGAGGGCAACAACCCAGCAACAGGACCGTTACCTCCTCCTTTGTGCAAGGAGGAACAGGAGGAGCACTGCCAGAGCCTACAAAATGACCTCCAGCTGGCCACAAATGTGCATGTGTCTGCACAAACGGTTAGAAACCGACTCCATGAGGGTGGTATGAGGGCCCGATGTCCACAGATGGGGGTTGTGCTCACAGCCCAACACCGAGCAGGACGCTTGACATTTGCCACAGAACACCAGGATTGGCAAAGTCGCCACTGGTGCCCTCTGCTCTTCACAGATGAAAGCTCAGTATTGTGTGTGGCCTCCACGTGCCTGTATGACCTCCCTACAACGCCTGGGCATGCTCCTGATGAGGTTGCGGATGGTCTCCTGTGGGATCTCCTCCCAGACCTAGACTAAAGCATCAGCCAACTCCTGAACAGTCAGTGGTGCAACGCGACGTTGGTGGATGTGACTCGCCCCCTGGGCCGTGGGGTACTCGGATCCGGGCAGTAGGGGAACGATGGGAGTAGTAGTGGCAACCCGGTTTCGTGGCTCAGGGTGGTCAGGCCAGTGGTAGTCCGTTATATGCTGATGTTTATGTCCGACTACGCCACCCGTGGATTTGCGGTTATTAGGAACCGCCGCTGCATGCCGACCGCTGGGGCTGATGAGGTGTGCAGCTAGGGTAGTGTGACTCCCCACGGGAAGAGTGCGGCCCCAGGGCAGTATAGTGGATGGTGGGAGTGATGGTGGTGAGAGTCCCAGTGCTGATAGTGCTGGAGAAGCAAGGAGCACACAGACAACAGGTTGCAGTCCAGGGTCTTTACTAGAACAGGTAAATTGACCCATAAACAGTCCCGGCTAGGAGGGGGACCTGGATGTCTGAGAGCAACGGGGAAATTGGCCCTGGTCAGGGTGAGGGTGTAGGCCTACCGTGCTTTCTGCGCTCCTTCTGGCTATCTCCTCCTGATAGGGTAACAGCCCACGTTTCCAAGCTTTCCATGTATTCTCGCCTGTATGGCCTGCGACGTGGGTTCCTTTCTGCTCCCAGCCTTGTACGGCTTTACTGGTACCTTCTGTTGTGGCAGGGCCTCCAGGCTTCTTAGGCCAAGGAATATACAGTCCCCTGCGGACTGGTTCTCTGCTGGGGGATGTGGAATCCTCTCAGCCTCAGACACCAAAGTCTGGTAAATTAAGTCCTCTTTCTGCCAAGACAGGCTCTCTTCGCCTCTTGTCTCTGGCTTGTGGCTCTCCTCCTGCCACACTTCCTCTTAGGTGCAGTGCAACTGTCTGTCCCTGTTCTGCTCTGGGACAAGTCTCAATGCTGAGACAGGCCATCCAGTTCTCTCTAACCCTGCCCCCAGCACCAGCTTTTATAGGGGCAGCCTGCTCCCCCTACTGGCCTGAGACAGGAGGCATTGCATGCTAATGTTCCCCTGACTAGAGAACCTCCCCCTTGCTCTCAGACACAGCTTTAATACATTTTGTGGCATCCAGGCCAGGGTGACACAGATGGAGCGAGACATGATGTCCCAGATGTGCTCAATCGGATTCAGGTCTGGGGAACAGGCGGGCCAGTCCATAGCTTCAATGCCTTCACCTTGCAGAAACTGCTGACACACTCCAGCCACATGAGGTCTGGCAATGTCCTGCATACTGCATAAGGGGCATAATGGGGGCATTACACTGTGTGGGGGCATAATACATACTACATAAGGGGCATAATGGGGGCATTAAACTTTTTGGGGCATCATACATACTGCATAAGGGGCATAATGGGGGCAATACACTGTGTGGGGGCATCATACATACTGCATAAGGGGCATAATGGGGGCATTACATTGTGTGGTAGCATCATACATCTTGTATAAGGGGCATAATGGGGGCATTACACTGTGTGGGAGCATCATACATACTGCATGAGGGGCATAATGGTGGCATACACTGTGTGGTGCATCATACATACTGTATAAGGGGCATAATGGGGGCATTACACTGTGTGGGGCATCATATATACTGTATAAGGGGCATAATGGGGCATTACACTGTGTGGGGGCATCATACATACTGCATAAGGGGCATAATGGGGGCATTACACTGTGTGGGGGCATCATACATACTGCATAAGGAGCATAATGGGGGCATTACACTGTGTGGGGGCATCATGTATACTGCATAAGGGGCATAATGGGGGCATTACACTGTGTGGGGGCATCATACATCCTGCATAAGGGGCATAATGGGGGCATTACACTGTGTGGGGGGCATCATACATCCTGCATAAGGGGCATAACACTGTGTGGGGGCATCATACATCCTGCATAAGGGGCATAATGGGGGCATTACACTGTGTGGGGGGCATCATACATACTGCATAAGGGGCATAATGGGGGCATTACACTGTGTGGGGGCATCATACATCCTGCATAAGGGGCATAATGGGGGCATTACACTGTGTGGGGGCATCATACATCCTGCATAAGGGGCATAATGGGGGCATTACACTGTGTGGGGGCATCATACATACTGCATAAGGGGCATAATGGGGGCATTACACTGTGGGGGGCATCATGCATCCTACATAAGGGGCATAATGGGGGCATTACACTGTGTGGGGGCATCATACATACTGCATAAGGGGTATAATGGGGGCATTACACTGTGGGGGGCATCATGCATCCTACATAAGGGGCATAATGGGGGCATTACACTGTGTGGGGGCATCATACATTCTGTATAAGGGGCATAATGGGGGCATTACACTGTGGGGCCAGTAAAGGGGCCCTTTACTATGAGAACAATACGTTTCCTCCCTTCCTGTCTCCATAGTTGGGTCGTATGTATCTATTACAGGAAACAGAACAAAAACCTTATGATTCTTATAAAGGGGCAACACAAGACCCCAAAAGAGTCTCTGTGCTCAAGGGGTTAATGCCCCCTGCGCCCAGTAATGGGGGATCCCCACATACCTCCACCTGCAGAGCCGCCACCACATATATGGCTGCTCTGTGCGCACAGGAGCTGTGATGAGGTCACAGGAGGGGAAGAGTCAGGGGTCACATGATCAGGGGCCTCAGTGGATGTGTGACACCCCAGGGGTCTGGTTGCCACAGTGATAGAGATATTATGTCTGAGAGCAGGTGGGAGGTCCTTTGGTCAGGGATCCTGTGCATGCCACACCTCCTGCCCAGTCTTGGGAGGGGAAGGACTTCCCCTATATAAACCTGGGGCTGAGGCAGGGTAGGGAGTTCTGAGAGGAGAAGACAGGGAGCAGAGCTGCTCTATGGGCTCTGCTCCACAGGCAGGCCCTGTCCAGGGGCCTGAGCCTGGAGTCAAGGAGAGTAGAGACAAGAAACAGTCATATGAAGAAACAGCAGAAGCTCAGTGGGAGCAATACTAATACGAGTCAGGGGCTGGCAGCTGCAGAGCTCGCCCTGACTGAGAAGCTTTCTTACCGGACCCGGCGTCCGAGGCTGTGGGGACTAACTCTTACCCAGCAGCAGAAGCCGACCGGCAGGGGATTTCAGGTCCTCAGGCCCAGAAACCCGAAGGCACGGTCACACGCGTGGGACCAGCACCGCCATCGTGGAGCGGAAGCCATTAGAAGGCCCCGAGTCACCGGCCATACGGGTGAGCACCACACGGTACACTCAGGGACGTGGGCTACTTATATCCGCTTCTAGCAAGGTAGCCAGAAGAGTACAGTCAGTTTGGGAGGCCTACAACTCCGCCTGGCCAGGGGAGATCCCATCTGCTCAAGGACTGACCAGGCCCCGTTCGCTAGCAAGTACTCCGGGAGGGTCTATCGTTGTTACCAGTAAAGACCCTGAATTACACCGCACCGTCTCTGAGTGGTTCCTGCTACCCCCATTTTCCACGTCGGCTGCCCTGAGGCCATACCCCTCCCGTTGGGGGTTATACTATCACGCTGCACAATTCTACACCGGCCTCAGCGGTCTGCCCTGCAGCGGCAGCTCCATAGCTGCAAATCAACGGGTGGCGTAGTCGACACTCAAATAACATCTATCAAGACTGCCACACACTGAGTTGACTCCCTGGGCACGGACCGGGTCCCCGCCACTCGGAGACTACAACCCTCATCTGATCCGGTTCCGGGTAAGCCCCGTGCGCGAGACGCTGCGCGACACAGCAGGCCCAGGGGCGCGTCAGATGCAGGACTCTGCTGTGCTGGTTGTCATGGTGCTGGATGAGCTGAAGTTTATGTGTGGGGTCAGGAGTAGTGTTGAGCGATACCTTCCGATATCGGGAAATATCGTATCAGATTGGATAGGACCGATACCCAAAAGTATCGGATATCGCCGATTCCGATACCGGAAACCAATGCAAGTCAATGGGACACTAATATCGGAAAGCCATCCCAGCATGAGAGAATTCTCCTGATTGTTTAAAAGCCGGCGGGCGGTAAAAAGCCGCCGGCTTTTAAACAATCACACAGCCCCATACTGCTTCCCCGCAGCCTCCCACCCCGATCCTGCGCTCCCCCCGCCACCTCCCATCCCGATCGTAAGTTAGGACCGGGCGGGGAGCGCAGCACCAAGGAGCAGGGAGCGAAGGACCCGGGCGGGGAAGCCGGCAGTGAAAAGACTACACCGCCGGCTTTCCCGTTCTGTGCTGTGCTCTCCCGCCGGTTATTTCAAATGAACAGCTGAGGTATCAGGTGATGCTGATCAGCTGTTCATTTGAAGTAGCCGCGGTGCCCTCAGAGGGTTCATGTGAGTTCATGCTTCACTGCATGAACTCACATGAACTTTCCCACGGCCGCACAGGTCAGCCTCACCTCCCAGACCATCAGACCCATCATGATTGGTGTGTGCGCAGGTGTCTGTGCGATGTGTGCGGGTGTGTGCGCGATGTCTGCGGGTGTCTGCGTGCAGGCAGACATAGGCTAATGTGACACTACTACTCCCATCGGCCTATGTCTGTCCCCCGTCCACTTGTGCCAGCAGGATCAGCTCGATGGGAGCAGTAGCTATTTTAGCTGCCCCATATGTTATTTTTGCCCCTATACATCTTTTATGTTTTTAGGCCCCCCATATATTTTTTTTGTTTTTGGTCCCCAATAAATTTTAAATACATTTTTCATTGGTGGCCAGTGGTTACCTAAAATAAATTAGTTCATACATTACCTGTCCCCGCCGATCGCCACCTAAAATAAAGTAAAAAATAAAAAACTACACCTATACTCACCTAGACACCTAATTCCCCGAAGCCATCGATCTCCTGTAATAAAATATAAAATAATAAACCACAACCTTATCCTTACCCCTCCGTAGTAGTCCACGAGTGTCCCACGAAGATCTCCAGTTTAGAGCAGCCACATAAAATGTGACCGCTCTAAACCACTGCCGCCGCTAGAATGACGGGGCCGTAAAGCAGCCCCATCATTGCATAAACCGGTGTCTAGGTGAGTATAGGTGTAGTTTTTTATTTTTTACTTTATTTTAGGTGGCGATCAGGTAATGTATGAACTAATTTATTTTAGGTAACCACTGGCCACCAATGAAAAATGTATTTAAAATTTATTGGGGACCAAAAACAAAAAAAATATATGGGGGGCCTAAAAACATAAAAGATGTATAGGGGCAAAAATAACATATGGGGCAGTTTAAATAGCAGGATCAGGCTGATGGGAACTACTGCTCCCATCGAGCTGATCCTGCTGGCACGAGTGGACGGGGGACAGACAAAGGCCGATGTGAGTAGTAGTGTCACATCGGCCTATGTCTGCCTGCACGCAGACACCCGCAGACATCGCGCACACACCCGCACACATCGCACAGACACCCGCGCACACTCCAATCATGATGGGTCTGATGGTCTGGGAGGTGAGGCTGACCTGTGCGGCCGTGGGAAAGTTCATGTGAGTTCATGCAGTGAAGCATGAACTCACATGAACAGCTGATCAGCATCACCTGATACCTCAGCTGTTCATTTGAAATAACCGGCGGGAGAGCGCAGCACAAAACGGGAAAGCCGGCGGTGAAGTCTTTTCCCTGCCGGCTTCCCCGCCTGGGTCCTTCGCTCCCTGCTCCTTGGTGCTGCGCTCCCCGCCCGGTCCTAACTTACGATCGGGATGTGAGGTGGCGGGGGGAGCGCAGGATCGGGGTGGGAGGCTGCGGGGAAGCAGTATGGGGCTGTGTGATTGTTTAAAAGCCGGCGGCTTTTTACCGCCTGCCGGCTTTTAAACAATCAGGAGAATTCTCTCACGCTGGGATGGCATTCCGATATTAGCGTCCCATTGACTTGCATTGGTTTCCGGTATCGGAATCGGCGATATCCGATACTTTTTGGGTATCGGTCCGATCCAATCCGATCCGATATTTCCCGATATCGGAAGGTATCGCTCAACATTAAGTAATACATAAGAATAATATGTACTATGTCTGACCACTACAAACACTCATCTGAACTGGTCCAAGTGCTGTCAGGTTTTTTCACGGGCAGCACTTAGACAATACGGTCGTGTGAATATAGGCTTATGATGCATCTGGTAATAAACATGTTAAGGATGGGCCGCTACTCATGGGCCACTGCTGTGTGCTTGCCCCCCAGGCTAAAATGTGCCAGCCAGCCCCTGCTGCACCGGGTGCCAGAAAACCTAGATACACCTTTGGAATAGGTATCCTGCAAAGTAAGGATGGGGTTTGGTGTTTTTAAATGATTTTATTGACTCTGTGCATTTATATTTTGTATCAATAATATGATATGGTTATATATATCTTCTGGATATCAGGAGGGCTTATCCCTGTGCCTTGACTCTCTCCTTCTCCTTCGATGTCCTGTATAGGCCAAAAAAAACTACGCGTTTCGAGGACTCACAGTTCCTCTTCGTCAGCTTCTCGCTGGTAGTCAAACTGGTAACCTAATAAAGTCCAAACGCCCCCCACAAAGATAATACAACCAAAGAAATGGAGGAAGATCCAATACTAACAAGACGGTGCAAAAGGACATATGGAGGTGCAATAGAACTAAGATAGAATTCCAATAAGAATAGACTGTGTGTGAAAAAAATAATAATAAAAAAGACTTTGTTCAAACTTTCACAATTAGTTAAAAATGAATAAAAATTATATACTTATATTTCTGATGGCTATAAAAAACAGTCTGTTAATCAGTGTATATTACCAGGATAGTATAAATTCGGCACTTAGTACCATCCAGAGATAAAAAGGAAAAAATGAAGGAGAAAAATAAAAACATTATATAGTATCTCCAATAGGGGTATCAATGTATAGAAACAAATACATATATAAAATAGGTGGATTCAAAGGAATATATCCAAAAGACATATTATATTGATAAAATATAAGGAGGTTCATAAAAGTGCAATGTAAATGTTCAATTGGTACTGGGATAAAAAATACATACAGTATATACCGCTGCGAGTTGAAGGCATACAGCTGACTCTCGTGATTAAGGCCCTTCAGAGCCAAGCTATTTAATGTGAAGATCCATTTGGATTCCATCCGCGACATTAATCTCAGGTAATCACCTCGCCTCCATTTTCTGGGGACTAATCGGATCCCACAAAACTTAGTGTCCTTATAAGATTGGTTGTGGAACTTCCGGTAGTGCCGGGACAGTGGATGCCCTTCAAAACCTTCATTCATGTTGATAAAGTGTTCCTTCAGCCTTTTGATAACTTGCGCTTTGTACAGACATCTCCTCCTGCCAAGGCATAAAAAGGGCGTGGCTTGGGGTGTGGATAGGGGCGTGGCCAGACTACGCGTGCCGCATGGTTTCGCCCTCTTTCTAGTCCTCATAGGTTGGCGGTATGCTTGTACTGAGGAGATCTGGGATATCAGTGATTAGGTCCCATATTGTGCACTGTAAGGTCTGGAAAAGCTCCTTCTATCCGTCTCTGTAGCACCAGAGGAAGAACAGAGGGGAAAAGACAGGATTTTCTACATGTCGCGTTATGTAGATGTTCTGCAGATTTATCACAACCGTCCACAAGAAGAAACTGCCATCACAGAGCCGCCTTTAGCTGTTGGAAAAGTTTAAACTTAGTTTTGAATAGTTGCTATAGCCAACAAGGACTTTCTATTTATGCTGGGTCACATGATGCTGGTGCTGGGTGATGTCATGTGACGGAATGTTGTGGGTGATGATGTCACAGAGGGCGTTGTGATGTCACCCTTGGGGTATATAAGGGGGCTCCATCCACCTGGAGCTCATATCTCATTGGCCATATCTTGGTGCTGAGATACCCCCTGGAGACAATGAGGATCGCCATATTGTTTCTGTGCTGTACCCTGTTCTACCCTGTGAATTACCATAGGCTGCCGGTGAGTACCTGTCTATTATTACATATGGAGGACGTTTAGAATCAGCTGCGGCAGGGGAAGGGGATGGGGAGGGGGGTCCTGTAAGAATTTACCTGCGGGAATAAGAGGTTATGGCAGGGAAAGGAGCTTAGGAAGTGACAGTCAGAGGGGATATAAGTGTGGGGTGACCCCTCTGACTCCCACATTCCTGCCTTGTCCTTGTAGTGATTAATGACTTTGGTGTTGTCCCTTATATATCACTTTGCAGTCACCAGTGATCGCTCCGCACTGTGATCCTAAACTACAGTCTCATTTACCTTTTTGCAAACGCCCAGAAGGGGAGGAGTGACATCACACCCATGTGAGCAGATCCCGCCCACTTTTACTGCAGTCGTAATGCGAGCTAGCTGTATTCTGTTTTCATGGAAATATCAGCAGCTGCTCCCCCTAGTGTTTACAAGATGAAAACATCAAAAGAGTTAAAATATTTTTTTCAGATTTTATACCATTAAAACCTTTTTAAATATATATGTGTATTTATATATAAATATAAATACTTTACAATTTTACAATTGTAAAAAAATTGCTGACACTTTCCCTTTAAAAGATCTAAAGACGTTCTGCTTCATGTGCCATTGTGACCAATCACAGCACAGATTATATTTTTTAAACTTTTCTTGAAAAACTGAAGCTGCTCCGTGATTGGAAATCATGTGGAAGGGTTCTCTTTTAGACATTTAGTTAGGTCCAAAGTATCAGTGACATGATGGATAGAACTGTGCAATGATGTCACAGAGGGCTTTGTGATGTCACCCCTGGGTATATTAGAAGCCTCGGCCCATCTGCAGCTTGTATCTCATTGACCATACCTTGGTGCTGAGAGACCTCTGGAGATGATGAGTATCATCCTATCATTTCTGTGCTTTACGTTGCTCTACCCCCCACATTACAGTACACTGAGGGCGAGTATGTTCTCATCAATATGGAGGTCACAAGGATCAGCTAATGAGAATATCGCCTCTTGCAGGACTTCTCATACTGGACACGTGACCGTCCGTCATATGAAAGTCCAACTGTAAATAATATTCCATGGACCCTGGAGGTGAATCCCAAACTTCTTCCTGATCTTCTCAATGGGATATTTCTGAAAGTTGCTTGATAATGTATCCATCACTGTATAATAACAAGGGCTCTCTGTTTGACTGGATTGGGTATAAATATACAGGACTTTATTATGTTTTTTTTCTTTATTATAGGATGACCCACTACCCGTGGATCTCAGAAGAAGCACCTATCAAGCTTCCATCAATCTTCCTCTTTGGCTCTTCCGTGACGCAGTTTTTGTTGCGGTGATGACACTACTGACAATACTAGAGTATTTGGCCTTAAGTCTTGTCCTGAGCAAGTGGGCAATGTCTGAACCTGGTGAAACAATCAGAAAACTCCTGAGAACAAAACCATTCTGAAGGAACAAAGTGCTTGTAAGGAGCCGATTTGCATCCCTCAGATTCAGAAGCAAGACTCCAGGAGAACACCTGTCCTGCCCAATGGCAAATGTTCTACTCCATCCATGGCTCCTGCACCGCAGGATGCGAAAAAGGTTCCTAGTTGCAACTATAAAGTGGCGTTCAGTGATATTGTCTGGGTCAGAATGATCCCTCACAACAATATAGGAAGAAGAGCTCGAAGTTCAACGGAGCTTAAAGAGAGGTTACTGATTTTTCAGAGAAGCCAACAACCCAGAATTCCAGAGCCAAGAGCACCAGAACCTAGAACACCAGAACCTACCATGTCAGAACCTAGTATGTCAGAACCTAGAATGCCAGAGCCTGAAATGCCTACAACACCTCAACCCAAAATCAAGAGGAGAAGATGTTTCCTTAGATGTCTTAGAGGCGAGGAAGATTGAGAAGGCAACTGCTTGAACTTTCCCATTGCTCGTGTTTTCATCACAGGTTAGTCCTATACATGCTGTCTGATGGGCACCATCTTACTACATACAATGCAGCATTGCACCTGAAATCGCATGGATATTTTGTCACACACTTGCACTTTAGCACCTTATCATATGGCGCATATATCTATGAACGCTTTGCTAAGTATCACTGTCTAGTATGTGCTTCTGATGAACCTATTTTAGGAAAACGTGTCGAGGTTTGGCATACTATGTACTTGAGTTTGGCGTACTATGTGCTTGTTGGTAAATTCTATTGCCATCTATAATCTACTAGATATTATAATGTCTCTGGTGGGATGCCCCATGCCGAATTGTTGATAACTGACTATGAGCATTGTCCTCTATTTCTTATCTACTATGGTTACAGGTTGATGTGAAGAGAGCTGTGCCATTGGTAGCGATTTTTCTACTGATTTGTCAGTTATATTTATGTTAGTTTAGCAAATTTCTGCTTGTAGGGTCTAATGTTTTACCATAGTGTATGTTCTGTGAGCTAAATTGTCATACTTATGCACTAGATAGATTATAAATTGTGATGCTTATGTACAAGATAGATTATTAGTTTAATCGGTGATTTTTTAAATATTTTTTAGCATCAGGAGACTCAAGAATCGCATCTTACAGAAGACAAGAAGCCTAAATGCCGAAGGGTGATGACCTGTTGATGGCCCACAGCTGGAGGGTCATTACCTCTTGATGGCACAAAACTGGACAGAAGATAAAAACATTTGATGGCACACAGCCGGAGGGTGATGATCTATTGATGGCCATAGCCAGAGGGTCATTACCTGTTGATGGCACACAGCCGGAGGGTGATGACCTATTGATGACCATAGCCAGAGGGTCATTACCTGTTGATGGCACACAGCTGGAGGATGATGACCTATTGATGGCCATAGCCAGAGGGTCATTACCTGTTGATGGCACACAGCCGGACAGAGGATAATTACCTGTTGATGGCACACAGACGGATGGTCATTACCTGTTCATGGCGCACTGCCGGATGGTCATTACCTATTGATGGCACACAGCCGGAGGGTGATGACCAATTGATGGCCATAGCCAGAGGGTCATTACCTGTTGATGGTGCACTGCCGGATGGTCATTACCTGTTGATGGCACACAGCCGGATGGTCATTACCTGTTCATGTCACACTGCCGGATGGTCATTACCTGTTGATGGAACACAGCCGGAGGGTGATGACCTATTGATGGCCATAGCCAGAGGGTCATTACCTGTTGATGGCGCACTGCCGGATGGTCATTACCTGTTGATTGCACACAGCTGGAGGGTGATGACCAGTTGATGTCGGACTGCCGGATGGTCATTACCTGTTGATGGCACACAGCCGGACAGAGGATCATTACCTGTTGATGGCACAAAGCCGGTCAGAGGATAAGATCTTTTGATTGCATACACCGGGTCCCTCCCTGATAACAGGGAACCCTGGGGAATACTCGTCATCTTGATCCCCCACTGACTAAATACTTGCTCCACCTCAGCCTACACCATCATGGAGGACACTTCCACCTGTGTCCACTGTAAGGTTCGACTTTCTTTTATCATTTCAGCAGATTAATAAACATCATAAAGCTGTAAAACTATCGAGTAATTTATTATAAATTATTATAAAGAAATATAAAGTATAATAGATAGCTATAGAGGGCACAGAAGACGACTAACTATAGTAAGCATGGTATCGCCTGATATATACTGTATATTCTAGATGGCGCTATTACACTAAATACATCACAACCTCCAGGGTGATATTACCGTACAATGTGAGATCACTAATAATGGCCACAGATTATGAGAAAATGACCAGCTCCATAGTCCTGGAGTTATTATAAATGTCTCTAGTGTGAGGCAGGGACTGGACGAGTGTTGGAGGGAGGTATATTCCCCCAGGACGTCCTTTATGTATCCATGCTGTAGAATCTGCCGTATACTTCTGTTCTAGCAGTCAGACATTTCACTCTGCAAATCACAGGCTCAACATTGTGTAAAACTACCACCGTATATAAGAGCACTCAGAATAAAAACTAGCGGCATGCCGTGCACTGCCCACGTCATGTGTACGGGATACAGGACCTGCAGGACCTGGTACGGCCATTATAGTTGATAGATTAATGATACCTGTGCAGATGAAGGGAAAAAAATATGTGCAACAACAGGAGGAGAAAGTCTCAAAATGTAATTTGAAGAGTATAATAGAGAAATGGGAAACTTCTGGAGATGCAGATAAGTGGTACCAGGGCAAAACGTAAGTGCAGTCAGACAAGGGAAAAGTGCAAATGATCCAGCGTAAAGGTTTGTTTAGTAGAAAAAATATTAAAACTTAGCTTTTATTAGCCATATAAAACACTGCTCCACAAAGAATACAGCAAATGTGCAACTATCATAGCTTACAGACCTACACGTTTCAACAAATCATGTCTTAATTATGGCCCTACTACTAGAATGACAAAAAGGCATATATATATATATATATATATATATATATATATATATATATATATATCCACGTGCCTGTATGACCTCCCTACAACGCCTGGGCATGCTCCTGATGAGGTTGCGGATGGTCTCCTGTGGGATCTCCTCCCAGACCTGAACTAAAGCATCCGCCAACTCCTGGACAGTCTGTGGTGCAACGTGACGTTGGCGGATGGAGCGAGACATGATGTCCCAGATGTGCTCAATCGGATTCAGGTCTGGGGAACGGGCGGGCCAGTCCATAGCTTCAATGCCTCCATCTTGCAGGAACTGCTGACACACTCCAGCCACATGAGGTCTGCCATTGTCCAGCATTATGAGGAACCCAGGGCCAACCGCACCAGCATATGGTCTCACAAGGGGTCTGAGGATCTCATCTCGGTACCTAATGGAAGCCAGGCTACCTCTGGCGAGCACATGGAGGGCTGTGCGGCTCTCCAAAGAAATGCCACCCCACACCATTACTCACCCACTGCCAAACCGGTCATGCTGAAGGATGTCACTCTCCACGGCGTCTCCAGACTCTGTCACGTCTGTCACATGTGCTCAGTGTGAACCTGCTTTCATCTACGAAGAGCACAGGGCGCGAGTGGCAACTTTGCCAATCCTGGTGTTCTTTGGCAAATGCCAAGCGTCCTGCATGGTGTTGGGCTGTGAGCACAACCCCTATCTGTGGACGTCGGGCCCTCATACCACCCTCATGGAGTCG
This sequence comes from Phyllobates terribilis, assembly GCF_046119375.1. Lineage (NCBI taxonomy): Eukaryota > Metazoa > Chordata > Amphibia > Anura > Dendrobatidae > Phyllobates > Phyllobates terribilis. The sequence goes on from NW_027363034.1 coordinate 1,413,994, forward strand.
GTATCTAACCGTTTGTGCAGACACATGCACATTTGTGGCCAGCTGGAGGTCATTTTGCAGGGCTCTGGCAGTGCTCCTCCTGTTCCTCCTTTCACAAAGGCGGAGGTAGCGGTCCTGCTGCTGGGTTGTTGCCCTCCTACGGCCCCCTCCACATCTCCTGGTGTACTGGCCTGTCTCCTGGTAGCGCCTCCAGCCTCTGGACACAGCCAACCTTCTTGCCACAGCTCGCATTGATGTGCCATCCTGGATGAGCTGCACTATCTGAGCAACTTCTGTGGGTTGTAGAGTCTGTGTCATGCTACCACGAGTGTGAAAGCACAACCAACATTCAAAAGTGACCAAAACATCAGCCAGAAAGCATTGGTACTGAGATGTGGTCTGTGGTCCCCACCTGCAGAACCACTCCTTTATTGAGGGTGTCTTGATAATTGCCAATAATTTCCATCTATCCTCTATTCCATTTGCACATCAGCATGTGAAATTGATTGTCAATCAGTGTTGCTTCCTAAGTGGACAGTTTGATTTCACAGAAGTTTGATTTACTTGGAGTTATATTCTGTTGTTTTAAGTGTTCCCTTTATTTTTGGAGCAGTTTATATAGATACATACAGTGAGTACGGAAAGTATTCAGACTCCTTTAAATTTTTCACTCTTTGTTTCATTGCAGCCATTTGATAAATTCTAAAAAGTTCATTTTTTTCTCATTAAAGTACACTCAGCACCCCATCTTGACTGAAAAAAACAGCAATATAGAATTTTTTTGCAAATTTATTAAAAAAGAAAAACTGAAATATCACATGGTCATAAGTATTCAGATCCTTTGCTCAGACACTCATATTTAAGTCACATGCTGTCCATTTCCTTGTGATCCTCCTTGAGATGGTTCTACTCCTTCAATGGAGTCCAAATGTGTTTAATTAAACTGATAGGACTTGATTTGGAAAGGCACACACCTGTCTATATAAGACCCCACAGCTCACACTACATGTCAGACCAAATGAGAATCATGAGCTCAAACGAACTGCCCAAGGAGCTCAGAGACCGAATTGTGGCAAGGCACAGATCTAGCCAAGGTTATAAAAGAATTTCTGCATTACCCAAGGTTCATAAGAGCACAGTGGCCTCCATAATCCTTAAATGGAAGAAGTTTGGGACCACCAGAAGTCTTCCTAGACCTGGCCGTCCAGCCAAACTGAGCAATCGTGGGAGAAGAGCCTTGGTGAGAGAGGTAAAGAAGAACCCCAAGATCACTGTGGCTGAGCTCCAGAGATGCAGTAGGGAGATGGGAGAAAGTTCCACATAGTCAACTATCACTGCAGCCCTTCCCCAGTTGGGCCTTTATGGCAGAGTGGCCAGATGGAAGCCTCTCCTCATATGAAAGCCCGCATAGAGTTTGCTCAAAAACACATGAAGGACTCCCAGACTATGAGAAATAAGATTCTCTGGTCTGATGAGACGAAGATAGAACTTTTTGGTGATAATTCTAAGTGGTATGTGTGGAGAAAACCAGGCACTGCTCATCACCTGCCTAATACAATCCCAACAGTGAAACATGGTGGTGGCAGTTGTTAGAACCCTCCTGTTAGTTTTTTCTATTTTGTGGTCATGTGACCTTCTGCCTATTTATTCCAGCTCCGCCCTTCAGGCTTTGCTGGACTTCAGTGTTACTTTGACTCTTAATCTAGCCAGGTGCTTTGTACCTACTGTATCTCTCTAGTTTGTTTGGTCCTTGGACCACTAAGTACTTTTGTCTGTTTGTCTTCTTCTGCTACTACTTCTGCCAGGAGGTGTCCAGTTTTGTCCCAGTCCTTAGTTCTTTTAGGGACCCCTCCCTTTAATCTATAGGTCTGTGTTCAGATTAGCCGCGGACATAGGCGGGTCTGTTTGCAAGGAACAGGTTGCCCGCTGCATCGTAAGGAATCAGCTTAGTCCTATTGTATGGACAGATTTCCTCTCTTTCCTTAGTTCTTGTAGCAGATCATAACAGCAGTATCATGCTATGGGTGTGTTTTTCAGCTGCAGGGACAGGACGACTGGTTGCAATTGAAGGAAACATGAATGCGGCCAAGTACAGAGATATCCTGGATGAAAACCTCTTCCAGAGTGCTCTGCACCTCAGACTTGGCCAAAGGTTCACCTTCCAACAAGACAATGACCCTAAGCACACAGCTAAAATAACAAAGGAGTGGCTTCAGAACAACTATGTGACCATTCTTGACTGGCCCAGCCAGAGCCCTGACCTAAACCCAATTGAGCATCTTTGGAGAGACCTGAAAATGGCTGTCCACCAACGTTTCCCATTCATCCTGACGGAACTGGAGAGGATCTGCAAGGAAGAATGGCAGAGGATCCCAAAATGCTGGTGTGAAAAACTTGTTGCATCATTTCCAAGAAGACTCATGGCTGTACTAGCCCAAAAGGGTGCTTCTACTCAATACTGAGCAAAGGGTCTGAATACTTATGCCCGTGTGATATTTCAGTTTTTCTTTTTTATTAAATTTTGCAAAAATTTCTTCATTTCTGTTTTCTTTCAGACAAGATGGGGTGCAGAGTGGACTTTAATGAGAAAAAAATGAACTTTTTAGAATTTACCAAATGGCTGCAATGAAACAAAGAGTGAAAAATGTAAAGGGGTCTGAATACTTTCCGTACCCAGTGTACATGCATGGAAATAAATGCAGAATTATATTTCTTAATACTGCAGTATCAGATCCTGTCTTGAATTTAACCCCTGTGGTATCCAATGTGAAAATCCACAGGGACTCCCCTGATGAATTACAATTGAGGAAATCATGAATTTTATATTCTCTATCATTACTTAAGGACATAAAACTATCTGTTTTAACCACATGTAGACACGCTTTGCACCGATTGGCTCCACATCTGAAGAAACCTTTTGTGCTGAGCCAATTTGGTTGTACAGTATTAGTCTCACTCAGGGGTGGATTAAGAGTAGCAAGGGCCCCCTCCACACACCTGATTTATCACGTGACATGTCACATGATCCCCGTGATAGATCATGTGATAGTTCACGGGAAATTAATTTGGCATAATATTAATTGTGCTGCCCCATCTGAGAGCAGCACAATATTGGGGCAGATACCCTGATTCCAGCGATGTGTCACTTTTTCAGCTGCTTGTTGTCATTTTGAGAAAATCACCGTTTTATCTGCTGCAGATCTAGCAGCTCTCTGAATGCTGCGCTCTGTATAGCCCCGCCCACACCACTGATTGGCAGCTTTCTGCCCATGCTCAGTGTACACAGAAATCTACTGATCAGTGATGGGGGTGGGGTCCTACAGAACTTACTAGTCATCTAGTAATAATTACCTTCTGACAAATCAATGATTTTATCAAAACAACACTAAGCAGCCCAGTAAGTGACACATTACTGGAATCAGTGCCTCTAACCCTACATTATGCTGCTCTCAGATTAGGTGGCAAAAACCTGATGACAGATTCCCTTTAAAGGAGCTGTAAACACAAAAAAAGTTTGTATTAAAAAAT
>NW_027363034.1:1422500-1690000 GCF_046119375.1 Phyllobates terribilis
ACTATAAAGTTTACGTTTTTTTTCCGTAATTCATCAGATGAGCGTGATAACGGATGCTGTGCTGAACGGCGGCACGTAGGAACTGGCGGTGAAATAAGTGCGCCAAAAAAACGATAAAGTTTACGTTTTTTTCTGTAATTCATCAGATGAGCGTGATAACGGACGCTGCGCTGAACGGCGAAGCGTAGGAACGGGCGGTGAAATAAGCGCGCCAAAAAAACTATAAAGTTTACGTTTTTTTTCCGTAATTCATCAGATGAGCGTGATAACGGAAGCTGCGCTGAACGGTGGCGCGTAGTAACAGGCGGTGAAATAAGCGCGCCAAAAAACTATAAAGTTTACTTTTTTTCCATAATTCATTAGATGAGCGTGATAACGGAAGCTGCGTTGAACGGCGGCGCGTAGGAACGGGCGGTGAAATAAGCGCGCCAAAAAAACTATAAAGTTTACGTTTTTTTTCCGTAATTCATCAAATGAGCGTGATAACGGAAGCTGCGCTGAACGGCGGCGCGTAGGAACGGGCGGTGAAATAAGCGCGCCAAAAAAACTATAAAGTTTACGTTTTTTTTCCGTAATTCATCAGATGAGCGTGATAACGGAAGCTGTGCTGAACCGCGGCGCGTAGGAACGGGCGGTGAAATAAGCGCGCCAAAAAAACTATAAAGTTTACGTTTTTTTCCATAATTCATTAGATGAGCGTGATAATGGAAGCTGCGCTGAACGGCGGCGCGTAGGAAAAGGCAGTGAAATAAGCGCGCCAAAAAAACTATAAAGTTTACGTTTTTTTTCCGTAATTTATCAGATGAGCGTGATAAAGAACGCAGCCCTTAACGGCGGCGTCAGAGCGACTTTTTTTTGTTGCAGATTGAATTTTAAGTGCTTTTGCTATCATCAAACCTGTAGCCAGCTCTAATCCTCATTGAGCTATTCCAAGGGTGAGGGCTGGCTAAGGGTCGCCCTGGAGGCACCTGTAGCCAGCTCTCATCCTCATTGAGCTGCTCCAAGGGTGAGGGCTGGCTAGGGGTCGCCCTGGAGGCACCTGTAGCCAGCTCTCATCCTCATTGAGCTGCTCCAAGGGTGAGGGCTGGCTAGGGGTCGCCCTGGAGGCAACTGTAGCCAGCTCTCATCCTCATTGAGCTGCTCCAAGGGTGAGGGCTGGCTAGGGGTCGCCCTGGAGGCACCTGTAGCCAGCTCTCATCCTCATTGAGCTGCTCCAAGGGTGAGGGCTGGCTAGGGGTCGCCCTGGAGGCACCTGTAGCCAGCTCTCATCCTCATTGAGCTGCTCCAAGGGTGAGGGCTGGCTAGGGGTCGCCCTGGAGGCACCTGTAGCCAGCTCTCATCCTCATTGAGCTGCTCCAAGGGTGAGGGCTGGCTAGGGGTCGCCCTGGAGGCACCTGTAGCCAGCTCTCATCCTCATTGAGCTGCTCCAAGGGTGAGGGCTGGCTAGGGGTCGCCCTGGAGGCACCTGTAGCCAGCTCTCATCCTCATTGAGCTGCTCCAAGGGTGAGGGCTGGCTAGGGGTCGCCCTGGAGGCACCTGTAGCCAGCTCTCATCCTCATTGAGCTGCTCCAAGGGTGAGGGCTGGCTAGGGGTCGCCCTGGAGGCACCTGTAGCCAGCTCTCATCCTCATTGAGCTGCTCCAAGGGTGAGGGCTGGCTAGGGGTCGCCCTGGAGGCACCTGTAGCCAGCTCTCATCCTCATTGAGCTGCTCCAAGGGTGAGGGCTGGCTAGGGGTCGCCCTGGAGGCACCTGTAGCCAGCTCACATCCTCATTGAGCTATTCCAAGGGTGAGGGCTGGCTACGTGTCGCCCTGGAGGCACTTGTAGCCAGCTCTCATCCTCATTGAGCGTGATAACGGACGCTGCGCTGAACGGCGGCGCATAGGAACGGGCGGTGAAATAAGCGCGCCAAAAAAACTATAAAGTTTACGTTTTTTTTCCGTAATTCATCAGATGAGGGTGATAACGGACGCTGCGCTGAACGGCGGCGCGTAGGAACGGGCGGTGAAATAAGCGCGCCAAAAAAACTATAAAGTTTACGTTTTTTTTCCGTAATTCATCAGATGAGCATGATAACGGACGCTGCGCTGAATGGCGGCACGTAGGAACGGGCGGTGAAATAAGCGCGCCAAAAAAACTATAAAGTTTACGTTTTTTTTCCGTAATTCATCAGATGAGCGTGATAACGGATGCTGTGCTGAACGGCGGCACGTAGGAACGGGCGATGAAATAAGTGCGCCAAAAAAACGATAAAGTTTACGTTTTTTTTCTGTAATTTATCAGATCAGCGTGATAACGGACGCAGCCCTTAACGGCGGCGTCAGAGCGACTTTATTTTGTTGCAGATTGAATTTTAAGTGCTTTTGCTATCATCAAACCTGTAGCCAGCTCTCATCCTCATTGAGCTATTCCAAGGGTGAGGGCTGGCTAGGGGTCGCCCTGGAGGCACCTGTAGCCAGCTCTCATCCTCATTGAGCTGCTCCAAGGGTGAGGGCTGGCTAGGGGTCGCCCTGGAGGCACCTGTAGCCAGCTCTCATCCTCATTGAGCTGCTCCAAGGGTGAGGGCTGGCTAGGGGTCGCCCTGGAGGCACCTGTAGCCAGCTCTCATCCTCATTGAGCTGCTCCAAGGGTGAGGGCTGGCTAGGGGTCGCCCTGGAGGCACCTGTAGCCAGCTCTCATCCTCATTGAGCTGCTCCAAGGGTGAGGGCTGGCTAGGGGTCGCCCTGGAGGCACCTGTAGCCAGCTCTCATCCTCATTGAGCTGCTCCAAGGGTGAGGGCTGGCTAGGGGTCGCCCTGGAGGCACCTGTAGCCAGCTCTCATCCTCATTGAGCTATTCCAAGGGTGAGGGCTGGCTACGTGTCGCCCTGGAGGCACTTGTAGCCAGCTCTCATCCTCATTGAGCGTGATAACGGACGCTGCGCTGAACGGCGGCGCATAGGAACGGGCGGTGAAATAACCGCGCCAAAAAAACTATAAAGTTTACGTTTTTTTTCCGTAATTCATCAGATGAGGGTGATAACGGACGCTGCGCTGAACGGCGGCGCGTAGGAACGGGCGGTGAAATAAGCGCGCCAAAAAAACTATAAAGTTTACGTTTTTTTTCCGTAATTCATCAGATGAGCGTGATAACGGACGCTGCGCTGAACGGCGGCGCATAGGAACGGGCGGTGAAATAAGTGCGCCAAAAAAACTATAAAGTTTACGTTTTTTTTCCGTAATTCATCAGATGAGGGTGATAACGGACGCTGCGCTGAACGGCGGCGCGTAGGAACGGGCGGTGAAATAAGCGCGCCAAAAAAACTATAAAGTTTACGTTTTTTTTCCGTAATTCATCAGATGAGCGTGATAACGGGCGCTGCGCTGAATGGCGGCGCGTAGGAACGGGCGGTGAAATAAGCGCGCCAAAAAAACTATAAAGTTTACGTTTTTTTTCCGTAATTCATCAGATGAGCGTGATAACGGATGCTGTGCTGAACGGCGGCACGTAGGAACGGGCGATGAAATAAGTGCGCTAAAAAAACTATAAAGTTTACGTTTTTTTTCCGTAATTCATCAGATGAGCGTGATAACGGATGCTGTGCTGAACGGCGGCACGTAGGAACGGGCGATGAAATAAGTGCGCCAAAAAAACGATAAAGTTTACGTTTTTTTTCTGTAATTTATCAGATCAGCGTGATAACAGACGCAGCCCTTAACGGCGGCGTCAGAGCGACTTTATTTTGTTGCATTTGAATTTTAAGTGCTTTTGCTATCATCAAACCTGTAGCCAGCTCTCATCCTCATTGAGCTATTCCAAGGGTGAGGGCTGGCTAAGGGTCGCCCTGGAGGCACCTGTAGCCAGCTCTCATCCTCATTGAGCTGCTCCAAGGGTGAGGGCTGGCTAGGGGTCGCCCTGGAGGCACCTGTAGCCAGCTCTCATCCTCATTGAGCTGCTCCAAGGGTGAGGGCTGGCTACGGGTCGCCCTGGAGGCACCTGTAGCCAGCTCTCATCCTCATTGAGCTGCTCCAAGGGTGAGGGCTGGCTAAGGTTCGCCCTGGAGGCACCTGTAGCCAGCTCTCATCCTCATTGAGCTGCTCCAAGGGTGAGGGCTGGCTAGGGGTCGCCCTGGAGGCATCTGTAGCCAGCTCTCATCCTCATTGAGCTATTCCAAGGGTGAGGGCTGGCTACGTGTCGCCCTGGAGGCACTTGTAGCCAGCTCTCATCCTCATTGAGTGTGAAAACGGACGCTGCGCTGAACGGCGGCGCATAGGAACGGGCGGTGAAATAAGCGCGCCAAAAAAACTATAAAGTTTACGTTTTTTTTCCGTAATTCATCAGATGAGGGTGATAACGGACGCTGCGCTGAACGGCGGCGCGTAGGAACGGGCGGTGAAATAAGCGCGCCAAAAAAACTATAAAGTTTACGTTTTTTTTCCGTAATTCATCAGATGAGCGTGATAACGGACGCTGCGCTGAATGGCGGCGCGTAGGAACGGGCGGTGAAATAAGCGCGCCAAAAAACTATAAAGTTTACGTTTTTTTTCCGTAATTCATCAGATGAGCGTGATAACGGATGCTGTGCTGAACGGCGGCACGTAGGAACGGGCAATGAAATAAGTGCGCCAAAAAAACAATAAAGTTTACGTTTTTTTTCTGTAATTTATCAGATCACCGTGATAACGGACGCAGCCCTTAACGGCGGCGTCAGAGCGACTTTTTTTTGTTGCAGATTGAATTTTAAGTGCTTTTGCTATCATCAAACCTGTAGCCAGCTCTCATCCTCATTGAGCTATTCCAAGGGTGAGGGCTGGCTAAGGGTCGCCCTGGAGGCACCTGTAGCCAGCTCTCATCCTCATTGAGCTGCTCCAAGGGTGAGGGCTGGCTAGGGGTCGCCCTGGAGGCACCTGTAGCCAGCTCTCATCCTCATTGAGCTGCTCCAAGGGTGAGGGCTGGCTAGGGGTCGCCCTGGAGGCACCTGTAGCCAGCTCTCATCCTCATTGAGCTGCTCCAAGGGTGAGGGCTGGCTAGGGGTCGCCCTGGAGGCACCTGTAGCCAGCTCTCATCCTCATTGAGCTGCTCCAAGGGTGAGGGCTGGCTAGGGGTCGCCCTGGAGGCACCTGTAGCCAGCTCTCATCCTCATTGAGCTGCTCCAAGGGTGAGGGCTGGCTAGGGGTCGCCCTGGAGGCACCTGTAGCCAGCTCTCATCCTCATTGAGCTGCTCCAAGGGTGAGGGCTGGCAAGGGGTCGCCCTGGAGGCACCTGTAGCCAGCTCTCATCCTCATTGAGCTGCTCCAAGGGTGAGGGCTGGCTAGGGGTCGCCCTGGAGGCACCTGTAGCCAGCTCTCATCCTCATTGAGCTATTCGAAGGGTGAGGGCTGGCTACGTGTCGCCCTGGAGGCACCTGTAGCCAACTCTCATCCTCATTGAGCGTGATAACGGACGCTGCGCTGAACGGCGGCGCATAGGAACGGGCGGTGAAATAAGCGCGCCAAAAAAACTATAAAGTTTACGTTTTTTTTCCGGAATTCATCAGATGAGGGTGATAACGGACGCTGCGCTGAACGGCGGCGCGTAGGAACGGGCGGTGAAATAAGCGCGCCAAAAAAACTATAAAATTTACGTTTTTTTTCCGTAATTCATCAGATGAGCGTGATAACGGAAGCTGCGCTGAACGGCGGCGCGTAGGAACGGGCGGTGAAATAAGCGCGCCAAAAAAGCTATAAAGTGTACGTTTTTTTTCCATAATTCATTAGATGACCGTGATAACGGAAGCTGCGTTGAACGGCGGCGCGTAGGAACGGGCGGTGAAATAAGCGCGCCAAAAAAACTATAAAGTTTACGTTTTTTTCCGTAATTCATCAGATGAGCGTGATAACGGACGCTGCGCTGAATGGCGGCGCGTAGGGACGGGCGGTGAAATAAGCGCGCCAAAAAAACTATAAAGTTTACGTTTTTTTTCCGTAATTCATCAGATGAGCGTGATAACGGATGCTGTGCTGAACGGCGGCACGTAGGAACGGGCGGTGAAATAAGTGCGCCAAAAAAAGATAAAGTTTACGTTTTTTTTCTGTAATTTATCAGATGAGCGTGATAACGGACGCAGCCCTTAACGGCGGCGTCAGAGCGACTTTTTTTTGTTGCAGATTGAATTTTAAGTGCTTTTGGTATCATCAAACCTGTAGCCAGCTCTCATCCTCATTGAGCTATTCCAAGGGTGAGGGCTGGTTAAGGGTCGCCCTGGAGGCACCTGTAGCCAGCTCTCATCCTCATTGAGCTGCTCCAAGGGTGAGGGCTGGCTAGGGGTCGCCCTGGAGGCACCTGTAGCCAGCTCTCATCCTCATTGAGCTGCTCCAAGGGTGAGGGCTGGCTAGGGGTCGCCCTGGAGGCACCTGTAGCCAGCTCTCATCCTCATTGAGCTGCTCCAAGGGTGAGGGCTGGCTAGGGGTCGCCCTGGAGGCACCTGTAGCCAGCTCTCATCCTCATTGAGCTGCTCCAAGGGTGAGGGCTGGCTACGGGTCGCCCTGGAGGCACCTGTAGCCAGCTCTCATCCTCATTGAGCTGCTCCAAGGGTGAGGGCTGGCTAGGGGTCGCCCTGGAGGCACCTGTAGCCAGCTCTCATCCTCATTGAGCTGCTCCAAGGGTGAGGGCTGGCTAGGGGTCGCCCTGGAGGCACCTGTAGCCAGCTCTCATCCTCATTGAGCTGCTCCAAGGGTGAGGGCTGGCTACGGGTCGCCCTGGAGGCACCTGTAGCCAGCTCTCATCCTCATTGAGCTGCTCCAAGGGTGAGGGCTGGCTAGGGGTCGCCCTGGAGGCACCTGTAGCCAGCTCTCATCCTCATTGAGCTGCTCCAAGGGTGAGGGCTGGCTAGGGGTCGCCCTGGAGGCACCTGTAGCCAGCTCTCATCCTCATTGAGCTGCTCCAAGGGTGAGGGCTGGCTAGGGGTCGCCCTGGAGGCACCTGTAGCCAGCTCTCATCCTCATTGAGCTGCTCCAAGGGTGAGGGCTGGCTAGGGGTCGCCCTGGAGGCACCTGTAGCCAGCTCTCATCCTCATTGAGCTGCTCCAAGGGTGAGGGCTGGCTAGGGGTCGCCCTGGAGGCACCTGTAGCCAGCTCTCATCCTCATTGAGCTGCTCCAAGGGTGAGGGCTGGCTAGGGGTCGCCCTGGAGGCACCTGTAGCCAGCTCTCATCCTCATTGAGCTGCTCCAAGGGTGAGGGCTGGCTAGGGGTCGCCCTGGAGGCACCTGTAGCCAGCTCTCATCCTCATTGAGCTGCTCCAAGGGCGAGGGCTGGCTAGGGGTCGCCCTGGAGACACCTGTAGCCAGCTCTCATCCTCATTGAGCTATTCGAAGGGTGAGGGCTGGCTACGTGTCGCCCTGGAGGCACCTGTAGCCAACTCTCATCCTCATTGAGCGTGATAACGGACGCTGCGCTGAACGGCGGCGCATAGGAACGGGCGGTGAAATAAGCGCGCCAAAAAAACTATAAAGTTTACGTTTTTTTTCGTAATTCATCAGATGAGGGTGATAACGGACGCTGCGCTGAACGGCGGCGCGTAGGAACGGGCGGTGAAATAAGCGCGCCAAAAAAACTATAAAATTTACGGTTTTTTTCCGTAATTCATCAGATGAGCGTGATAACGGAAGCTGCGCTGAACGGCGGCGCGTAGGAACGGGCGGTGAAATAAGCGCGCCAAAAAAGCTATAAAGTGTACGTTTTTTTTCCATAATTCATTAGATGAGCGTGTTAACGGAAGCTGCGTTGAACGGCGGCGCGTAGGAACGGGCGGTGAAATAAGCGCGCCAAAAAAACTATAAAGTTTACGTTTTTTTTCCGTAATTCATCAGATGAGCGTGATAACGGACGCTGCGCTGAATGGCGGCGCGTAGGAACGGGCGGTGAAATAAGCGCGCCAAAAAAACTATAAAGTTTACGTTTTTTTTCCGTAATTCATCAGATGAGCGTGATAACGGATGCTGTGCTGAACGGCGGCACGTAGGAACGGGCGGTGAAATAAGTGCGCCAAAAAAACGATAAAGTTTACGTTTTTTTCTGTAATTTATCAGATGAGCGTGATAACGGACGCAGCCCTTAACGGCGGCGTCAGAGCGACTTTTTTTTGTTGCAGATTGAATTTTAAGTGCTTTTGGTATCATCAAACCTGTAGCCAGCTCTCATCCTCATTGAGCTATTCCAAGGGTGAGGGCTGGCTAGGGGTCGCCCTGGAGGCACCTGTAGCCAGCTCTCATCCTCATTGAGCTGCTCCAAGGGTGAGGGCTGGCTAGGGGTCGCCCTGGAGGCACCTGTAGCCAGCTCTCATCCTCATTGAGCTGCTCCAAGGGTGAGGGCTGGCTAGGGGTCGCCCTGGAGGCACCTGTAGCCAGCTCTCATCCTCATTGAGCTGCTCCAAGGGTGAGGGCTGGCTAGGGGTCGCCCTGGAGGCACCTGTAGCCAGCTCTCATCCTCATTGAGCTGCTCCAAGCGTGAGGGCTGGCTAGGGGTCGCCCTGGAGGCACCTGTAGCCAGCTCTCATCCTCATTGAGCTGCTCCAAGGGTGAGGGCTTGCTAGGGGTCGCCCTGGAGTCACCTGTAGCCAGCTCTCATCCTCATTGAGCTGCTCCAAGGGTGAGGGCTGGCTAGGGGTCGCCCTGGAGGCACCTATAGCCAGCTCTCATCCTCATTGAGCTGCTCCAAGGGTGAGGGCTGGCTAGGGGTCGCCCTGGAGGCACCTGTAGCCAGCTCTCATCCTCATTGAGCTGCTCCAAGGGTGAGGGCTGGCTAGGGGTCGCCATGGAGGCACCTGTAGCCAGCTCTCATCCTCATTGAGCTGCTCCAAGGGTGAGTGCTAGCTAGGGGTCGCTCTGGAGGCACCTGTAGCCAGCTCTCATCCTCATTGAGCTGCTCCAAGGGTGAGGGCTGGCTAGGGGTCGCCCTGGAGGCACCTGTAGCCAGCTCTCATCCTCATTGAGCTGCTCCAAGGGTGAGGGCTGGCTAGGGGTCGCCCTGGAGGCACCTGTAGCCAGCTCTCATCCTCATTGAGCTGCTCCAAGGGTGAGGGCTGGCTAGGGGTCGCCCTGGAGGCACCTGTAGCCAGCTCTCATCCTCATTGAGCTGCTCCAAGGGTGAGGGCTGGCTAGGGGTCGCCCTGGAGGCACCTGTAGCCAGCTCTCATCCTCATTGAGCTGCTCCAAGGGTGAGGGCTGGCTAGGGGTCGCCCTGGAGGCACCTGTAGCCAGCTCTCATCCTCATTGAGCTGCTCCAAGGGTGAGGGCTGGCTAGGGGTCGCTCTGGAGGCACCTGTAGCCAGCTCTCATCCTCATTGAGCTGCTCCAAGGGTGAGGGCTGGCTAGGGGTGGCCCTGGAGGCACCTGTAGCCAGCTCTCATCCTCATTGAGCTGCTCCAAGGGTGAGGGCTGGCTAGGGGTCGCCCTGGAGGCACCTGTAGCCAGCTCTCATCCTCATTGAGCTATTCCAAGGGTGAGGGCTGGCTACGTGTCGCCCTGGAGGCACTTGTAGCCAGCTCTCATCCTCATTGAGCGTGATAACGGACGCTGCGCTGAACGGCGGCGCATAGGAACGGGCGGTGAAATAAGCGCGCCAAAAAAAACTATAAAGTTTACGTTTTTTTTCCGTAATTCATCAGATGAGGGTGATAACGGACGCTGCGCTGAACGGCGGCGCGTAGGAACGGGCGGTGAAATAAGCGCGCCAAAAAACTATAGAGTTTACGTTTTTTTTCCGTAATTCATCAGATGAGCATGATAACGGACGCTGCGCTGAATGGCGGCGCGTAGGAACGGGCGGTGAAATAAGCGCGCCAAAAAAACTATAAAGTTTACTTTTTTTTTCCGTAATTCATCAGATGAGCGTGATAACGGATGCTGTGCTGAACGGCGACACGTAGGAACGGGCGATGAAATAAGTGCGCCAAAAAAACGATAAAGTTTACGTTTTTTTTCTGTAATTTATCAGATCAGCGTGATAAAGGACGCAGCCCTTAACGGCGGCGTCAGAGCGACTTTTTTTTGTTGTAGATTGAATTTTAAGTGCTTTTGCTATCATCAAACCTGTAGCCAGCTCTCATCCTCATTGAGCTATTCCAAGGGTGAGGGCTGGCTAAGGGTCGCCCTGGAGGCACCTGTAGCCAGCTCTCATCCTCATTGAGCTGCTCCAAGGGTGAGGGCTGGCTAGGGGTCGCCCTGGAGGCACCTGTAGCCAGCTCTCATCCTCATTGAGCTGCTCCAAGGGTGAGGGCTGGCTAGGGGTCGCCCTGGAGGCACCTGTAGCCAGCTCTCATCCTCATTGAGCTGCTCCAAGGGTGAGGGCTGGCTAGGGGTCGCCCTGGAGGCACCTGTAGCCAGCTCTCATCCTCATTGAGCTGCTCCAAGGGTGAGGGCTGGCTAGGGGTCGCCCTGGAGGCACCTGTAGCCAGCTCTCATCCTCATTGAGCTGCTCCAAGGGTGAGGGCTGGCTAGGGGTCGCCCTGGAGGCACCTGTAGCCAGCTCTCATCCTCATTGAGCTGCTCCAAGGGTGAGGGCTGGCTAGGGGTCGCCCTGGAGGCACCTGTAGCCAGCTCTCATCCTCATTGAGCTGCTCCAAGGGTGAGGGCTGGCTAGGGGTCGCCCTGGAGGCACCTGTAGCCAGCTCTCATCCTCATTGAGCTGCTCCAAGGGTGAGGGCTGGCTAGGGGTCGCCCTGGAGGCACCTGTAGCCAGCTCTCATCCTCATTGAGCTGCTCCAAGGGTGAGGGCTGGCTAGGGGTCGCCCTGGAGGCACCTGTAGCCAGCTCTCATCCTCATTGAGCTGCTCCAAGGGTGAGGGCTGGCTAGGGGTCGCCCTGGAGGCACCTGTGGCCAGCTCTCATCCTCATTGAGCTATTCCAAGGGTGAGGGCTGGCTACGGGTATGCCCTGGAGGCACCTGTAGCCAGCTCTCATCCTCATTGAGCTATTCCAAGGGTGAGGGCTGGCTAGGGGTCGCCCTGGAGGCACCTGTAGCCAGCTCTCATCCTCATTGAGCTATTCCAAGGGTGAGGGCTGGCTACGTGTCGCCCTGGAGGCACCTGTAGCCAGCTCTCATCCTCATTGAGCGTGATAACGGACGCTGCGCAGAACGGCGGCGCATAGGAACGGGCGGTGAAATAAGCGCGCCAAAAAAACTATAAAGTTTACGTTTTTTTTCCGTAATTCATCAGATGAGGGTGATAACGGACGCTGCGCTGAACGGCGGCGCGTAGGAACGGGCGGTGAAATAAGCGCGCCAAAAAAACTATAAAATTTACGTTTTTTTTCCGTAATTCATCAGATGAGCGTGATAACGGAAGCTGAGCTGAACGGCGGCGCGTAGGAACGGGCGGTGAAATAAGCGCGCCAAAAAAGCTATAAAGTGTACGTTTTTTTTCCATAATTCATTAGATGAGCGTGATAACGGAAGCTGCGTTGAACGGCGGCGCGTAGGAACGGGCGGTGAAATAAGCGCGCCAAAAAAACTATAAAGTTTACGTTTTTTTTCCGTAATTCATCAGATGAGCGTGATAACGGATGCTGCACTGAATGGCGGCGCGTAGGAAGGGGCAGTGAAATAAGCGCGCCAAAAAAGCTATAAAGTTTCCTTTTTTTTTCCGTAATTTATCAGATGAGCGTGATAACGGACGCAGCCCTTAACGGCGGCGTCAGAGCGACTTTTTTTTGTTGCAGATTGAATTTTAAGTGCTTTTGGTATCATCAAACCTGTAGCCAGCTCTCATCCTCATTGAGCTATTCCAAGGGTGAGGGCTGGCTAGGGGTCGCCCTGGAGGCACCTGTAGCCAGCTCTCATCCTCATTGAGCTATTCCAAGGGTGAGGGCTGGCTACGGGTCGCCCTGGAGGCACCTGTAGCCAGCTCTCATCCTCATTGAGCTGCTCCAAGGGTGAGGGCTGGCTAGGGGTCGCCCTGGAGGCACCTGTAGCCAGCTCTCATCCTCATTGAGCTATTCCAAGGGTGAGGGCTGGCTACGGGTCGTCCTGGAAGAACCTGTAGCCAGCTCTCATCAAGAAAAAGCTACGCCTACTAAGTTGCATTAACCAATCGGAGCAGATTCATGATTTACATTCAAATAAACCATCATTTTAGGAAAAGGAAAAGGAGTTTTGGAGGGAAGTTTAATTTGATCCAGTGCTCAGGAGCAACAAGGGTGATTAGTGCACAAGAGAAGCTGTGACCTTAGCCAATTACAACCATGCCGCCCAAAAGAAGGTAAGTACACCTGGTGGGATAGTGAGTGGGAGGGAAATATGAATCTGCAGAGGTATGTGTTGCTTCTAGAAATACTCTTTCTGGACACCATTGCAGCATGCATTCTGGGGTACACTGAGACCATGGGAGTATTTGCAGAAGAGGTTAACATACAGCATGTATTGGGATCAGGTGCCTAACTATACTGCAGCATCATCTGAGCTTGTACTGGAATCAGGTGTATAAGTATACTTGTACTCATATAGCTTGTACTGGAATCAGGTGTATAAGTATACTTGTACTCATATAGCTTGTACTGGAATCAGGTGTATAAGTATACTTGTACTCATATAGCTTGTACTGGAATCAGGTGTATAAGTATACTTGTACTCATATAGCTTGTACTGGAATCAGGTGTATAAGTATACTTGTACTCATATAGCTTGTACTGGAATCAGGTGTATAAGTATGCTTGTACTCATATAGTTTGTACTGGAATCAGGTGCCTAATCTGATGTCCTCTCTGTGACCTCTGCAAACTTTTTAGCTTGGTTGTATTACTGTGGTGGGAGGAGGGGGAAGGATTGCGGTGTGAAAGTGTATTATAACATCATGTTAAGGCTTGCAATTGTTCAGGCTCAGTCACAGAAAGGGTTTATGTTTTTGGCGCGGTCTTTCTGTATCTTTCAAAGTTTGCAGTGTGAAAAGGCTTTAAACTGTATATGTACTTGCTCGCTCACTCGTTTTTTCTCCTTTTTGACTGATAAATGAGTGCCGGTCATGTGCAAAACTGTATAAGCATTTGCATAGTCAATACCACATTAATTTTTTGCACGGTATCTTTGTCAATCTAAATAATTCTTGCAAAACCTCAGATTTGCGCAAGATCTAGGAACATGCATATGATAAAAAACCGCATGTGTTATGTGCACAATATTGCCACAATTTGTGTAGTATGCTATAAAAGTGCATTAACTTGTGCTAAACAATTGCTCCTTAAAAAATTGTGTACGTTTGTCCGTTTTTGTGACCAAAAATGAGGGCTGGCTATTGGTGGTCAAAATACACTCTAGAGCCAGCCCTCATCTTTTTAAAAAAATCTATGGCAATGATGAGACGTGCCTTTTCTCATGAGCTGTGTATTTGTTGTAAAAAAAAATCAGATTTTTGAAATCCAGTTATCCTGCTGAAACATAAAAAATGCTGGTTGATATTAGTGGGTGGAAAAGCTAGATTCTCACTGATATTGTTCCTGATCTTCCATTTTTCTTTTTTACAGCGGCTTCAGGATGCTGAAGACATGTCCACTATGTTACAAAGCATTTACTCAACTGCCACAGCACCTTACACGACAATGCCTTAGATGCTGTACACAAGAGGAGAAGGATGCGCTAGTGAAAGAATCTAGAAACTCACTGATAGCAATTGCAACAAAAGGAACATATATCCCTTATGACAAGATTCCAGAGATCACTACAAAGGACGATCTTATCTCCTTCCTGGAGGACAGAGGGTTTATAGTACCCGAGAAACCAACTATGGCCAGGTATGCCCCACTAGCATCTTATTCTTTGAATACTGATGTTCATACTTGTGTAAGCTTTATAGATTTGCATATATGTTCTGAACTATGCCAAATAATCACGTGTATTTTATATTTACAGGATTGTTGAAGATGAGGGGGCATCACCTGTGCAGGAGGAGCTGACAGCCAGTGAGCAAGAGCTGCCTAATGAGGAGGAAGTGCTGCCTGTTGAGGAGGAAATGTCTACAGTCATCGAGGAGGAGTCGCCCGTCCCAGAGGAAGAGCCGCCCGTCCCAGAGGAAGAGCCGCCCGTCCCAGAGGAAGAGCTGTCCGTCACAGAGGAAGAGCCGTCCGTCACAGAGGAAGAGCCGCCCGTCACAGTGGAAGAGCCGCCCGTCCCAGAGGAAGAGCCGCCCGTCCCAGAGGAAGAGCCGTCCGTCACAGAGGAAGAGCCGTCCGTCACAGTGGAAGAGCCGTCCGTCCCAGAGGAAGAGCCGCCCGTCACAGTGGAAGAGCCGCCCGTCCCAGAGGAAGAGCTGCCCGTCCCAGAGGAAGAGCCGCCCGTCCCAGAGGAAGAGCCGCCCGTCCCAGAGGAAGAGCCGCCCGTCCCAGAGGAAGAGCCGCCCGTCCCAGAGGAAGAGCCGTCCGTCACAGAGGAAGAGCCGTCCGTCACAGAGGAAGAGCCGCCCGTCCCAGAGGATTATGATGTCTACAGGTCAGTGTAAATTTATACAAGGAATTTACTTTAATCCCTTGCTCAAACATTGCCTTGGCCTCAGCACATCCTGGCTTTTAGGCCACTTTAAAAAATTGTCAACACTGCTGGCCTACTCAAGATTGTACTTCACGTTATTACTAAGGATTTTTATAATTTACAGGACTGTTGAAGATGAGAAGCCATCTACATCAACTGGCACATCGGCACACCGAGCCATATCAAATCCTGAATTGGTGCATCTTTCAGCTGCAGAAGACTATACATCCTCTGAAACATCCGACAGTGAAGCCGATCAACAACCAGAGACCAGAGAAAGAGAGGAAAATACCAGCCAAACAGATGAAGACAGGCCGAGGTCAGTTAGTGTGTGTAACATTCTCACTCATCATGCTTTTATATATATATACATATCTATATATATCTATATATATATATCTATATATATATATATATATATATTTATATATATATATATTGAGCAAAAAAACAATACAAATAATGTTTAACTGGGACAATTAATAGCATATCCCACAACTTTACAGCCCTTACAAAGTAATTTTTTCTCCTATTTTAGGCAATAGATTTCCCTTCCATTGCAGCCATAAAACAGGATGCCAAAAAAGTGCCCTACACACAGACAGCTCTGTGGGGCACACAGCTTTGGCGGGGCATACTAAAATGCACTGCCATTACGATTTTCATCTGTGGGCCAGGAGAGGATGATGTACTAGCTTTACCCACAGATGAACTTCAGAACACGCAGTGTTCAGCAGTGGATGCTGCGTATAAAGGGCAGGCAGCCAGCAAAGTGCTGCTGCCAGTCAGAGCACTGGGGTCCACAGAAATCGGGCCTGGGGACACAGAAATGTTTACCACCCCTGACAACGGTGAGTGGAACCCCCAGCTGTCAAGGTCCCCGACATTTCCCCAGATTCTTCCACTGGGTGAGGGCCCCATGAATGCGTCGTTACAGGGAACCCTGGACTCACAGGCCCCATAGCGGCTGCATAGTCTACTGCCATTGGCAGGACGTCACTATATATATGCTGTATATGCTTACACAGTATTTTTCTCAAAGTTCTAATTTGTTTCTACTCTGACCTGTTGTTCTTTCTTCCAAATTTGTAGGATGACAAGCCAGAAATGGACTGTTGACAAGAGGATCAAAATGAAAGATGCAGGTTATTATGATCACCATTCTCTGTCTCATCCAATATTAAAAGGTTTTTCCTCTTATTTGCAGAACCATTGCAAGCTGGAAAGATACAAACAAATTGTTGAAAATGTGTCAAGGTTTTTATACTTTATGAACAAACGCCGTGTGAGCCTCAACTTTGCGACAAAGATTGAAAACGCCCATTTATTTTTCAAAAACCTTCAAGATCTCGGTCTGTGCAACCAAACTGTCACCAACTACATTAAGAATGTCCGGAAATTTGTACATTATCAACTATTTGCAACCAATTTACGCGATAAAAATGAAAAACTCTTCAAGGCAATGAAGTATTTCCAGTATGTGACTGCGGATATTCAGAAGAAATTTTCCAAGGGAGTTGCAAAAGAAGTTGTCAGCAAAAGGTATGTCAGCTAATTTTTATCCTTTCAGATGTATGCACAATTATTATTTTTTCTCTTTTCTCTCTCCCGCCAGGATTTTTCATACATGACTTAAAAATAGGCCTCACCTATCAGTCACATTTATTAATCTTTCTCTTAGGTACCTGGAGTTGCATAAATTGGACAAAACACCTCAGCAATGCCAGGAGATCCTGACCGTTGCAAAGCCAGCTTTCCTGCAAGCCATCGAGGATGTCCAAGGAGGATCCCGAAATGAAGTGCATCAGTTGGAGATTCTCTATTACCTTGAGGCCTTAATCATACTAAAACACTTACAAAGACCAGGAGTTGTCAGAAACATGACGGTAAGTAACAACCTACTCATTATCCTGATTTAAAGGCACATGTCTATCTAACTTTCCCATGTCTTGACTCACAGGTTTCTGAGTGGACAGAGAGGATGCGTCACATCTATCAAAATGAACAGCTAATAATTGTCGGAGTTAAATCCCATAAGACTGCTGCCCACCAAGTAGCCTGTTTTGTGCTTACTGAAGAAGAAGAAAAGGTAAGATGTTCCTGTCACTACGATGGCACCCACATTAGAGAGGGATCTGTTAGTTGTCATGACTTCAACCCGTAGGATTAGTGGCATTCTGTCCCTTTTAGTAGATCCTCCCTTTAACCAGATTTTACAGGACAACTTGGTGCTACATCCTCATGCAGGTGTGTTGGGAGTCTTTCCCTTATTTCCCTGCAGTATCCAGGATGCTAAACCATAGTATCGGTGTCCAGAATAGTGCATTTTCTTAACAATAATGCTTGTTGCAGCAGCATCCAGAATGCATTATCAGTAGGAACAGATATGCTCTCCCTTATCACAGATGTTCTGCACTTTAAATGAATGGTGGGCAGTTTATAGTCTGACATATGTTTGGTGTGAGGTGACTTTTCTATATATTTAGATTGTGTGGTTCCTATCATGCTCTGAAATCCAACTGAGGCGGAGGAGAGATACTGCCCTTTTAGTCTGTAGGTTTCGCTCTCCTGGTTAGGCACATCCCTCCCTCACGTTGGTGCGGTCATTGACTCCAGTAATTAATTTAGTCTATTTCAGATTTTCTTATCTTAATATTGAAGGGCCCAACTCAATTTTTATTAAGTGGTTTACTGTTTTTTGTTTTGTTTATTTACAGTGGTTTAACATCTACTTTAAAAAAGTGAGACGGGTGCTGGCCAAAAAAGACAGTCCAGATAAATTCTTCTTATCGACTACAGGAAGACAGATATATAATGTATCCACCGACCTTCATCGCTACCAGAAGAAGTAAGTCTTAAAAGTTAAAAATCCTACATATTAGATGTTGTGCCATGTATTTATGATCTACTCTATTGCTATCTAGGTACAAACTTAAATCCATCTCTAGTCAGGTGGCAAGAAAAACTTGTGAAACATGGACCGTGTCACATTTAACAGAGACACAGAGGTATCTTTTCTCCAAATATCTCAGTCATTCCAACATGACAGCAGAGAGGAATTACAGAGAAAAAACGTTAGGAGACCTCTGCCAAGCATACACACTGGTCTTGGCAGCAGGGAAATCATCGGAAAATCAACCTCAACCCAGCAGCTCAAGGTAATTTATTGCAAAGCAGTTATGATCTATTTCACCAAATTGTTGATAAAATGTAATATTCTGTTTTCTATCTCCCCTAAAGAGAAGCAGAAGAGAGCAATGGAGAAGAGGAGCAAATGGTCCAGCAAGCTGAAGACTACAGTGCCCAGGGTGAAACAGAGGACCTCGGTGTGTCAAATTTAAATACTAAGACTCAAAGGTGGGTATATTATTAAATCAAGCAAGCTAGTAGGAGTTGGCAAACTGTACATAGCTTGTGATGTTATGGACAATGACTTGTTCTTCTGAGCATCCTCAGCACCTATACCCAGGCAAAGTGCTCTCAGTAGCGGCCACTTGTAGACAGTATGCGGAAGGGTATATTACAGGCGTTTATTGATGATATCTCCATCGCAGAACAAACCTCGATGCCTAAACTTTTAGGATTGATAGAAGATATCCTTATACCACTCTAAGTGCCCAGAAAATGTAATGTTATTATTTATATCAGGCGGAGAGCACCAATCGAACCTAGGGTCACAACAAGGTCCATGAAGACAGGGATGCAGTTGAGGAAAAGGAAACACCCAGGGTAATTGGTCAATATACTCATTCACATTGTCCTTGAACAATAAACATTTCGGTTTTAACATATGTATTCCCCTTCTTTCCTTTAAAGAGATTAAGAAGACGGCAGTGATCAGCTCCCAAGAAAGAATGAGGCGTTTCGGAGACTAAAGTTCCGGTCTTGTTAAAGTTTCTGAATTCATGTTTTATTTGTTTCTTTTCTATTCTAGGTTGTTCTACAATTCCAGGTGAACGGGGCCCTCGAAGCAATGGGAGAAGATTTTCTTTATTATAAACATTTGTACTGTTTGTATTAGTGTTAAAGGGATTCTGTCACCAGGTTTTAGCCATCTCATCTGAGCGCACCATAATGTGGACACAGACATCTTTATTCCAGTGATATATCACTTACTAGGCTGCTCAGTGTAGTTTGCATTAAAACACTGTTAAATCATCTGGAGATTATCATTAGAGCACTACTCCAGTAGTCCAGTCATACTTGGGAGCTGCCAAATCTGCAACAGAGAAAACAGTAATTTTATCAAAATGACAGCAAGGAGCTCAGTAAGTGAAACATTGCTGGATCAGGATTTCTATCTCTACATTATGCTGCTGTCCGATGGGATGTCAAAAACCTGGTGACAGAGTCCTTTTAATAACTATTTTAAAGATAAATATAAAGTGGAAGTCCTATGGCTATGATGAAACAATTCTGACAACTGTTCAAATGGCACAATCATTTACTACCGTCAGGTTTCTGAGCCGTTTAGTCTAATGCTTTGTCAGTATTACTAGAATCCATAATAATTTAAAGGTCAGGTAGCCATAAAAGTGCTCCTGCCAGTCAGAGCAGTGCAGTCCCTGGAAATCAGGCCTAGGGAAGCAGAATATATTACCATCCCTAACAACGGTAAGCATGACCCCCAGCTGTCCAGCAACCCGACATGTAGAACTGCCTATAAAAATGACCATTTGTCCAGTCAGTGCATCACTCTCTGGTGCCCTTTTACACTGGCACACTGCTTTCTGTCTCTCTCTCTTTCTCTCTCTCCAGTGCAATGCTCTCTGGTGCTCTTTCACTCTCTTTCCAGTGCACCACTCTCTGATGTGTTCTCTTTCTCCCTACTGCACCGCTCTCTGGCACTCCTCTGTCTTTATAGTGCAGTGCTCTCTTTTGTGCTCTCTCAGTCTCCAGTGCATCACTGGCGCTCACTTTTGATCTCTCCCCATTGCACCACTCTCTCGCATGCTCTCTCTCTGGTGCTTTCTTTCCATCCAAAGTGCCTTTTTTTGTCTCTGTGCCTTCACGAGCCTCTCAATCTCTGTCTTTGCCCATCTGTGGCTCTCTATCGGTCTCTGTGCCTCTCTGTCCCTCCCTGTGCTTCTATTTACCTTTTGCATCCCTCTATGTGCCTACCTTTGCCCCTTTGCTCCCCTCTTTGCCTCTATGTGCCTCTCAATGACTCTCTCTCATGCACACCTCTTCCTGTAGGTCAAAGGTAAGAAGCACTACTCAAGTTGCAGCAGAGAAGATTAATTGGTAAGTAACCACAAAGCTACACAGTGTTTAACACTTGTGTATTTTTTAAGAATCTTGTTCCTGTAGGATGCTTCCTGAACATTAAAGTGAATTGTCAGGAAACATCTTTAAGCTACAGGATCCTTGAAAAATATGCAAGTTTTTATTGGATGATTTGTCAGGCTATCAACAATCACACAGGGCCACAGGCCCGTCAACAGGGCAATAGCCCACTCCACAAGGCCAATGACCCTTTGCAAAGGGCCAGAGGTCCCTTTCCGCAGTGCCATAGGCATTTCCACAGGGCCATAACCCACTCCAGCTCTCTCCACAGGGCAACAGGCCCATTTGAAGGGCCACAGATCCCTCTTCAGGATCACAGGCCTTTCCACAGGGCCGCACCCACCTTCAGCTCTCTCCACAGGGCCATAGGCCCTTTCCTCAGGGCCACAAGCCCCTCCAGCTCTCTCCACAGGGCAACAGACCACTATACAGGGTCACAGGCCTTTCCACAGGGCCACAAGCCCCTTCAGCTCTCTCCACAGGACCACAGGCTCCTACCGGGCCACAGGCCTTTACACAGTGCCACAAGCCCCTCCAGCTCTTTCCACAGGCAATCATGTTGCATGTTGTTTACTGCAAAAGACTTCATAGGCCCCAATCTTACTCCAGAGCCTTCCACAGGCCCCTCCAGCCCACTCCACATGGCCTTTTTTAGCAGAGCAAAACTCCCTCCAGCTCTCTTTACATCACTACATGCCCCTCTGCGGGCAAACAACCCCTTCAACTCTCTCCACAGTACCATAGGCTCCTTCTGCCGGGCCACAAGCATTTCCACAGGGCCACAATCCCCTCCAACTCTTCTCCACAGGACAACAAGCTCTCATTACAGGGCCATAGCTCCCCTCCACAGGGCCAAATGCACTTTCTGCATGGACACAGCCCCATTTAGCTCTCTCCACAGAGACACAAGGCCCGTCTGCAGAGCACAAGCCCCCTCTTCAAGGCCAAAAGGCCTTTCTACATGGCCATAGTCATTTCCATAGGGCACGAGCCCCTCCAGCTCTCTCCACAGGGCAACGGACCCCTATACAGGGTCACAGGCCTTTCCACAGGGCCACAACACCTTCAGCTCTCTCCACATGACCACAGGCTCCTACTGGGCCACAGGCCTTTCCACAGTGCCACAAGCCCCTCCAGCTCTCTCCACAGGCAATCATGTTGCATGTTGTTTACTGCAAAGGACTTCATAGGCCCAAATCTTACTCCAGAGCCTTCGAAAGGCCCCTCCAGCCCGCTCCACATGGCCTTTTCGTCAGGACACAACTCCCTCCAGCTCTCTTTACATCGCCACATGCTCCTCAGCGGGGCCACAGACACCTATACAGGGTCACAGGCCTTTCCACAGGGCCTCAACCCCTTCAGCTGTCTCCACAGGACCACAGGCTTTTCCACAGCCCACAACTCCTTCCAGCTCTCACCACAGGGCCACAGCCCCTTCCACAGGGCTAAAGGGCGTATCCATAGGGCCACAGACCTTTCCACAGGGCCACAACACCCTCCAGCTCTCTCCACAGGACAAGAAGCTCTCTTTACAGGGCCATAGCTCACCTCCACAGGGCCAAAAGCACTTTCCACACGGCCACAACTCCCAACAGCTCTCTCCACAGAGTCACAGGGCCCGTCTGCAGGGCACAAGCCCCCTCTTCAA
Organism: Phyllobates terribilis; assembly: GCF_046119375.1. NCBI lineage: Eukaryota > Metazoa > Chordata > Amphibia > Anura > Dendrobatidae > Phyllobates > Phyllobates terribilis. Next base: position 1,443,905 of record NW_027363034.1, read on the forward strand.
GGCCAAAAGGCCTTTCTACATGGCCATAGTCATTTCCATAGGGCACGAGCCCCTCCAGCTCTCTCCACAGGGCAACGGACCCCTATACAGGGTCACAGGTCTTTCCACAGGGCCACAATCCCCTCCAACTCTTCTCCACAGGACAACAAGCTCTCTTTACCGGGCCATAGCTCCCCTCCACAGGGCCAAATGCACTTTCTGCATGGCCACAGCCCCCTTTAGCTCTCTCCACAGAGACACAAGGCCCGTCTGCAGGGCACAAGCCCCCTCTTCAAGGCCAAAAGGCCTTTCTACAGGGCCATAGTCATTTCCATAGGGCACAAGCCCCTCCAGCTCTCTCCACAGGGCAACGGACCTCTATACAGGGTCACAGGCCTTTCCACAGGGCCACAACACCTTCAGCTCTCTCCACAGGACCACAGGCTCCTACTGGGCCACAGGCCTTTCCACAGTGCCACAAGCCCCTCCAGTTCTCTCCACAGGCAATCATGTTGCATGTTGTTTACTGCAAAGGACTTCATAGGCCCAAATCTTACTCCAGAGCCTTCCACAGGCCTCTCCAGCCCGCTCCACATGGCCTTTTCCTCAGGCCACAACTCCCTCCAGCTCTCTTTACATCGCCACATGCCCCTCTGCGGGGCCACAGACCCCTATACAGGGTCACAGGCCTTTCCACAGGGCCTCAACCCCTTCAGCTGTCTCCACAGGACCACAGGCTTTTCCACAGCCCACAACTCCTTCCACCTCTCACCACAGGGCCACAGCCCCTTCCACAAGGCTAAAGGGCCTATTCATAGGGCCACAGACCTTTCCACAGGGCCACAACACCCTCCAGCTCTCTCCACAGGACAAGAAGCTCTCTTTACAGGGCCATAGCTCACCTCCACAGGGCCAAATGCACTTTCCACACGGCCACAACTCCCAACAGCCCTCTCCACAGTGTCACAGGGCCCGTCTGCAGGGCACAAGCCCCCTCTTCAAAGCCAAAAGGCCTTTCTACATGGCCATAGTCATTCCCATAGGGCACAAGCACCTCCAGCTCTCTCCACAGGGCAACGGACCCCTGTACAGGGTCACAGGCCTTTCCACAGGGCCACAAAACCTTCAGCTCTCTCCACAGGCAATCATGTTGCATGTTGTTTACTGCAGAGGACTTCATAGGCCCAAATCTTACTCCAGAGCCTTCCACAGGCCCCTCCAGCCCACTCCACATGGCCTTTTCCTCAGGCCACAACTCCCTCCAGCTCTCTTTACATCGCCACATGCCCCTCTGCGGGGCCACAGACCCCTATACAGCGTCACATGCCTTTCCACAGGGCCTCAACCCCTTCAGCTCTCTCCACAGGACCGCTGCCTCCTTCTGCCGGGCTACAAGCCTTTCCACAGGGCCACAATCCCCTCCAACTCTTCTCCGCAGGACAACAAGCTCTCTTTACCGGGCCATAGCTCCCCTCCACATGCACTTTCTGCATGGACACAGCCCCCTTTAGCTCTCTCCACAGAGACACAAGGCCCGTCTGCAGGGCACAAGCCCCCTCTTCAAGGCCAAAAGGCCTTTCTACATGGCCATAGTCATTTCCATAGGGCACGAGCCCCTCCAGCTCTCTCCACAGGGCAACGGACCCCTATACAGGGTCACAGGCCTTTCCACAGGGCCACAACACCTTCAGCTCTCTCCACAGGACCACAGGCTCCTACTGGGCCACAGGCCTTTCTACAGTGCCACAAGCCCCTCCAGCTCTCTCCACAGGCAATCATGTTGCATATTGTTTACTGCAAAGGACTTCATAGGCCCAAATCTTACTCCAGAGCCTTCCACAGGCCTTTCCAGCCCGCTCCACATGGCCTTTTCCTCAGGCCACAACTCCCTCCAGCTCTCTTTACATCGCTACATGCCCCTCTGCGGGGCCACAGACCCCTATACAGGGTCACAGGCCTTTCCACAGGGCCTCAACCCCTTCAGCTGTCTCCACAGGACCACAGGCTACTACCGGGCCACAGGTCTTTCCACAGTGCCACAAGCACCATCCAGCTCTCTCCACAGGCAATCCTGTTGCACTTTTGCAACAAGAGTCAATTTTTGTTGCAGTTCGGCAACATTGGAGTCAACCCTGTTGCAAATCGGACACGAAGCTTGAAAATTTAGATGTTTACTGCAAAGGACTTCATAGGCCCCCATCTTACTCCAGAGCCTTCCACAGGCCCCTCCAGCACGCTCCACATGGCCTTTTCCACAGGCCACAACTCCATCCAGCTCTCTTTACATCGCCACATGCCCCTCTGCGGGGCAACAGACCCCTATACAGGGTCACAGGCCTCTCCATAGGGCCTCAACCCCTTCAGCTCTCTCCACAGGACCACTGGCTCCTTCTGCCGGGCCACAAGCCTTTCCACAGGGCCACAATCCCCTCCAATTCCACAGGACAACAGGCTCTCTTTACAGGGCCATAGCTCCCCTCCACAGGGCCAAATGCACTTTCCACATTGCCACAACCCCCTCCAGCTCTCTACACAGAGTCATGGGGCCCGTCTGCAGGGCACAAGCCCCTTCATCAAGGCCAAGGGGCCTTTCTACAGGGCCACTGGCCTTTAAATAGTGCCACAACCTCCTCTGGCTCTCTCAAGAGGGCCACAGGCTCCTTCTACAGGGCAAGGGCCCCCTCCACAAGGCCAAAGGCCCTTTGCAAAGGGCCATAGGTCCATTCCACAGGGCCATAGTCATTTCCATAGGGCCATAACCCCCCTCAAGCTCTCTCCACAGAACCGCAGGCTCCTTCTACAGGTTTACAGGCATATACACAGGGCCACATCCGCCTTCACCTCTCTCCACAAGGCGACAGGGCCCTTTCACTGTGTCATAGGCCTTTCCATAAGGCCACAACCCCCTCTCTCTCTCTCAAAAAGGACAGAGGCTCCCTTTACAAGGCAACAGCCCCCTCCACAAGGCCAAAGGCCTTTTTCAAAGGGCCACAGGTCCCTTTCGCAGGGCCATAGGCATTTCCCCAAGGCAATAACCCCCTCCAGCTCTCTCCACAGGACCACAGGCTCCTTCTACAAGACTACAACCCCTTTGAGCTCTTTCATCAGGGCCACAGCCTCCTCCGCCCCCCTTTAATCAGTTAAAAGGGCTCAAATGAGTGACCACAACACCTTCAGCTCTCTCCACAGGACCACAGGCTCCTACTGAGCCACAGGACTTTCCACAGTGCCACAAGCCCCTCTAGCTCTCTCCACAGGCAATCATGTTGCATGTTTTTTACTGCAAAGGACTTCATAGGCCCAAATCTTACTCCAGAGCCTTCCACAGGCCCCTCCAGCCGGCTCCACATGGCCTTTTCCTCAGGCCACAACTCCCTCCAGCTCTCTTTACATCGCCACATGCCCCTCTGCGGGGCCACAGACCCCTATACAGGGTCACTGGCCTTTCCACAGGGCCTCAACCCCTTCAGCTCTCTCCACAGGACCACAGGCTTTTCCACAGCCCACAACTCCTTCCAGCTCTCACCACAGGGCCACAGCCCCTTCCACAAGGCTAAAGGGCCTATCCATAGGGCCACAGACCTTTCCACAGGGCCACAACACGCTCCAGCTCTCTCCACAGGACAAGAAGCTCTCTTTACAGGGCCATAGCTCACCTCCACAGGGCCAAATGCACTTTCCACACGGCCACAACTCCCAACAGCCCTCTCCACAGAGTCACAGGGCCCGTCTGCAGGGCACAAGCCCCTCTTCAAGGCCAAAAGGCCTTTCTACATGGCCATAGTCATTCCCATAGGGCAAGAGCACCTCCAGCTCTCTCCACAGGGCAACGGACCCCTGTACAGGGTCACAGTCCTTTCCACAGGGCCACAACAGCTTCAGCTCTCTCCACAGGCAATCATGTTGCATGTTGTTTACTGCAGAGGACTTCATAGGCCCAAACCTTACTCCAGAGCCTTCCACAGGCCCCTCAAGCCCGCTCCACATGGCCTTTTCCTCAGGCCACAACTCCCTACAGCTCTCTTTACATCGCCACATGCCCCTCTGCGGGGCCACAGACCCCTATACAGGGTCACATGCCTTTCCACAGGGCCTCAACCCCTTCAGCTCTCTCCACAGGACCACTGCCTCCTTCTGCCGGGCTACAAGCCTTTCCACAGGGCCACAATCCCCTCCAACTCTTCTCCACAGGACAACAAGCTCTCTTTACAGGGCCATAGCTCCCCTCCACAGGGCCAAATGCACTTTCTGCATGGCCACAGCCCCCTTTAGCTCTCTCCACAGAGACACAAGGCCCGTCTGCAGGGCACAAGCCCCCTCTTCAAGGCCAAAAGGCCTTTCTACATGGCCATAGTCATTTCCATAGGGCACGAGCCCCTCCAGCTCTCTCCACAGGGCAACGGACCGCTATACAGGGTCACAGGCCTTTCCACAGGGCCACAACACCTTCAGCTCTTCCACAGGACCACAGGCTCCAGCCCGGCCACAGGCCTTTCCACAGTGCTACAAGTCCCTCCAGCTCTCTCCACAGGCAATCATGTTTCATGTTGTTTACCGCAAAAGGACTTCATAGGCCCAAATCTTACTTCAGACCCTTCCACAGGCCCCTCCAGCCCGCTCCACATGGCCTTTTCCGCAGGCCACAACTCCCTCCAGCTCTCTTTACATCGCCACATGCCCCTCTGCGGGGCCACAGACCCCTATACAGGGTCACAGGCCTTTCCACAGGACCTCAACCCCTTCAGCTCTCTCCACAGGACCACAGACTTTTCCACAGCCCACAACTCCTTCCAGCTCTCACCAGAGGGCCACAGCCCCTTCCACAAGGCTAAAGGGCCTATCCATAGGGCCACAACACCCTCCAGCTCTCTCCACAGGACAAGAAGCTCTCTTTACAGGGCCATAGCTCACCTCCACAGGGCCAAATGCACTTTCCACACAGCCACAACTCCCAACAGCTCTCTCCACAGAGTCACAAGGCCCGTCTGCAGGGCACAAGCCCCCTCTTCAAGGCCAAAAGGCCTTTCTACATGGCCATAGTCATTTCCATAGGGCACGAGCCCCTCCAGCTCTCTCCACAGGGCAACGGACCCCTATACAGGGTCACAGGCCTTTCCCCAGGGCCACAATCCCCTCCAACTCTTCTCCACACGACAACAAGCTCTCTTTACCGGGCCATAGCTCCCCTCCACAGGGCCAAATGCACTTTCTGCATGGCCACAGCCCCCTTTAGCTCTCTCCACAGAGACACAAGGCCCGTCTGCAGGGCACAAGCCCCCTCTTCAAGGCCAAAAGGCCTTTCTACATGGCCATAGTCATTTCCATAGGGCACAAGCCCCTCCAGCTCTCTCCACAGGGCAACGGACCCCTATACAGGGTCACAGGCCTTTCCACAGGGCCACAACACTTTCAGCTCTCTCCACAGGACCACAGGCTCCTACTGGGCCACAGGCCTTTCCACAGTGCCACAAGCCCCTCCAGCTCTCTCCACAGGCAATCATGTTGCATGTTGTTTACTGCAAAGGACTTCATAGGCCCAAATCTTACTCCAGAGCCTTCCACAGGCCTTTCCAGCCCACTCCACATGGCCTTTTCCTCAGGCCACAACTCCCTCCCGCTCTCTTTACATCGCCACATGCACCCTCTGCGGGGCCACAGACCCCTATACAGGGTCACAGGCCTTTCCACAGGGCCTCAACCCCTTCAGCTCTCTCCACAGGACCACTGGCTCCTTCTGCCGGGCCACAAGCATTTCCACAGGGCCACAATCCCCTCCAACTCTCTACACAGGACAACTAGCTCTCTTTACAGGGCTATAGCTCCCCTCCACAGGGCCAAATGCACTTTCCACACGGCCAAAATCCCCTCCAGCTCTCTCCACAGAGTCACGGGGCTCGTCTGCAGGGCACAAGCCCCTTCATCAAGGCCAAGGGGCCTTTCTACAGGGCTACTGGCCTTTAAATAGGGCCACAACCCCCTCTGGTACTCTCAACAGGGCCACAGGCTCCTTCTACAGGTGTACAGGCATTTACACAGGGCCACAACCACCTTTACCTCTCTCCACAGGGCAACAGGGCCCTTTCACTATGCAATAAGCCTTTCCATAAGGCCACAACCCCCTCTCTCTCTCTCAAAAAGGACAGAGGCTCCCTTTACAAGGAAACAGCCCCCTCCACAAGGCCAAAGTCCTTTTTCAAAGGGCCACAGGTCCCTTCCACAGGGCCATAGGCATTTCCCCAAGGCAATAGCCCCCTCCAGCTCTCTCCACAGGACCACAGGCTCCTTCTACAAGGCTACAACCCATTTCAGCTCTTTCATCAGGGCCACAGCCCCCTCCACCCCTCTTTAATCAGTTAAAAGGACTCATTTGAGTGACCTATTGACCATTGGTCAGCTCGAGTAAAGGAACCTGATATAGTATACTGCACTGTTTAATATTCTTTTTTTTCTTTACACAGGTTGAATGCTGGCAAAGAAATGTCACCTATGCCATGCTCCTTTATACCAGTTTTCTTGATTGACATGTTATTTTTGGAGCCAAATGAGAAAATTGGGAAATAGAAAGCTCCCCCCTCCTTCCAATCAGTGGATCCGGTCAGGTGCTCAGTGGCGGTAGGCCACCGCCTGGAAGCCAAACATGAAAAAAGGAATGCTGGCACCGGTTTCCATATGATGAATTTTACTTTATTCCATGAAGATCAATACATTAAAAAGAAGGCATCTTTACAGGCAATCCGCCATCATGTCATTTTTGGTTTAAGCCTAATTTCTTTCAATAAATAAAATGGAATAAATGTGTCACTTTTTTGCCTATACTAGTAGTTGTGGGGTATTATGACATCACAATAGAATTAATACTTACCCTTTCCGATGCCTTTTAGGGCTATCCGGTGCAGAACCAAGGCCAAATACCAACCGACAGGACCTTCATGTGACATCATGGAAGGTCCTGTCGCTCAGGACGTGGCTTTGGCTCTGCACCGGATAGACCGAAAAGGCGTCTGAAAGGGTAAGTATTAATTCTTTATTATTTTTAATACATCTGTATTTATTTAATTTTGATTTCGTACTGTATAGTAATACATTACAAAATGAAATGGGGGCTGGCAGACATGTCACAAAGGGGAGGAGGAACAGGATTCTTCTTCCACCTCTGTGACATCACTTCTCCTCCGGACCGGGTGGTGTGTGAACACAGCCTCAGGCTGCGTGCCCACGTAGCGATTTACAAGCGTATATGTTGCGTAATTTACGCAGCGGAAACGCTTGTGAAACACTTGATAATCTGCACCCCATGGTACTCAGTGGCATTCCGCAATGTTAATGCCCATGCTGTAGATTTTTACGCAGCGTTTCTGCTGCGCTTAAAAATCCTTTCCACAGGGCCACAACACATTCAGCTCTCTCCACAGGACCACAGGCTCCTACCCGGCCACAGGCCTTTCCACAGTGCTACGAGTCCCTCCAGCTCTCTCCACAGGCAATCATGTTGCATGTTGTTTACCGCAAAAGGACTTCATAGGCCCAAATCTTACTTTAGACCCTTCCACAGGCCCCTCCAGCCCGCTCCACATGGCCTTTTCCGCAGGCCACAACTCCCTCCAGCTCTCTTTACATCGCCACATGCCCCTCTGCGGGGCCACAGACCCCTATACAGGGTCACAGGCCATTCCACAGGGCCACAATCCCCTCCAACTCTTCTCCACAGGACAACAAGCTCTCTTTACCGGGCCATAGCTCCCCTCCACAGGGCCAAATGCACTTTCTGCACGGCCACAGCCCCCTTTAGCTCTCTCCACAGAGACACAAGGCCCGTCTGCAGGGCACAAGCCCCCTCTTCAAGGCCAAAAGGCCTTTCTACATGGCCATAGTCATTTCCATAGGGCACGAGCCCCTCCAGCTCTCTCCACAGGGCAACGGACCGCTATACAGGGTCACTGGCCTTTCCACAGGGCCACAACACCTTCAGCTCTTCCACAGGACCACAGGCTCCAGCCCGGCCACAGGCCTTTCCACAGTGCTACAAGTCCCTCCAGCTCTCTCCACAGGCAATCATGTTTCATGTTGTTTACCGCAAAAGGACTTCATAGGCCCAAATCTTACTTCAGACCCTTCCACAGGCCCCTCCAGCCCGCTCCACATGGCCTTTTCCGCAGGCCACAACTCCCTCCAGCTCTCTTTACATCGCCACATGCCCCTCTGCGGGGCCACAGACCCCTATACAGGGTCACAGGCCTTTCCACAGGAACTCAATCCCTTCAGCTCTCTCCACAGGACCACAGACTTTTCCACAGCCCACAACTCCTTCCAGCTCTCACCAGAGGGCCACAGCCCCTTCCACAAGGCTAAAGGGCCTATCCATAGGGCCACAGACATTTCCACAGGGCCACAACACCCTCCAGCTCTCTCCACAGGAAAAGAAGCTCTCTTTACAGGGCCATAGCTCACCTCCACAGGGCCAAATGCACTTTCCACACGGCCACAACTCCCAACAGCTCTCTCCACAGAGTCACAAGGCCCGTCTGCAGGGCACAAGCCCCCTCTTCAAGGCCAAAAGGCCTTTCTACATGGCCATAGTCATTTCCATAGGGCACGAGCCCCTCCAGCTCTCTCCACAGGGCAACGGACCCCTATACAGGGTCACAGGCCTTTCCCCAGGGCCACAATCCCCTCCAACTCTTCTCCACACGACAACAAGCTCTCTTTACCGGGCCATAGCTCCCCTCCACAGGGCCAAATGCACTTTCTGCATGGCCACAGCCCCCTTTAGCTCTCTCCACAGAGACACAAGGCCCGTCTTCAGGGCACAAGCCCCCTCTTCAAGGCCAAAAGGCCTTTCTACATGGCCATAGTCATTTCCATAGGGCACAAGCCCCTCCAGCTCTTTCCACAGGGCAACGGACCCCTATACAGGGTCACAGGCCTTTCCACAGGGCCACAACACTTTCAGCTCTCTCCACAGGACCACAGGCTCCTACTGGGCCACAGGCCTTTCCACGGTGCCACAAGCCCCTCCAGCTCTCTCCACAGGCAATCATGTTGCATGTTGTTTACTGCAAAGGACTTCATAGGCCTAAATCTTACTCCAGAGCCTTCCACAGGCCTTTCCAGCCCACTCCACATGGCCTTTTCCTCAGGCCACAACTCCCTCCAGCTCTCTTTACATCGCCACATGCACCCTCTGCGGGGCCACAGACCCCTATACAGGGTCACAGGCCTTTCCACAGGGCCACAACCCCTTCAGCTCTCTCCACAGGACCACTGGCTCCTTCTGCCGGGCCACAAGCATTTCCACAGGGCCACAATCCCCTCCAACTCTTCTCCACAGGACAACAAGCTCTCTTTACAGAGCCATAACTCCCCTCCACAGGGCCAAATGCACTTTCTGCACGGCCACAGCCCCCTTTAGCTCTCTCCACAGAGACACAGGGCCCGTCTGCAGGACACAAGCCCCCTCTTCAAGGCCAAAGGGCCTTTCTACATGGCCATAGTCATTTCCATAGGGCACAAGCCCCTCCAGCTCTCTCCACAGGGCAACGGACCTCTATACAGGGTCACAGGCCTTTCCACAGGGCCACAACACCTTCAGCTCTCTCCACAGGACCACAGGCTACTACCGGGCCACAGGTCTTTCCACAGTGCCACAAGCACCATCCAGCTCTCTCCACAGGCAATCATGTTGCACTTTTGCAACAAGAGTCAATTTTTGTTGCAGTTCGGCAACATTGGAGTCAACCCTGTTGCAAATCGGACACGAAGCTTGAAAATTTAGATGTTTACTGCAAAGGACTTCATAGGCCTTCATCTTACTCCAGAGCCTTCCACAGGCCCCTCCAGCACGCTCTACATGGCCTTTTCCACAGGCCACAACTCCATCCAGCTCTCTTTACATCGCCACATGCCCCTCTGCGGGGCAACAGACCCCTATACAGGGTCACAGGCCTCTCCACAGGGCCTCAACCCCTTCAGCTCTCTCCACAGGACCACTGGCTCCTTCTGCCGGGCCACAAGTCTTTCCAAAGGGCCACAATCCCCTCCAATTCCACAGGACAACAGGCTCTCTTTACAGGGCCATAGCTCCCCTCCACAGGGCCAAATGCACTTTCCACATGGCCACAACCCCCTCCAGCTCTCTACACAGAGTCATGGGGCCCATCTGCAGGGCACAAGCCCCTTCATCAAGGCCAAGGGGCCTTTCTACAGGGCCACTGGCCTTTAAATAGTGCCACAACCTCCTCTGGCTCTCTCAAGAGGGCCACAGGCTCCTTCTACAGGGCAAGGGCCCCCTCCACAAGGCCAAAGGCCCTTTGCAAAGGGCCATAGGTCCATTCCACAGGGCCATAGTCATTTCCATAGGGCCATAACCCCCCTCAAGCTCTCTCCACAGAACCGCAGGCTCCTTCTACAGGTTTACAGGCATATACACAGGGCCACATCCGCCTTCACCTCTCTCCACAAGGCGACAGGGCCCTTTCACTGTGTCATAGGCCTTTCCATAAGGCCACAACCCCCTCTGTCTCTCTCAAAAAGGACAGAGGCTCCCTTTACAAGGCAACAGCCCCCTCCACAAGGCCAAAGGCCTTTTTCAAAGGGCCACAGGTCCCTTTTGCAGGGCCATAGGCATTTCCCCAAGGCAATAACCCCCTCCAGCTCTCTCCACAGGACCACAGGCTCCTTCTACAAGACTACAACCCCTTTCAGCTCTTTCATCAGGGCCACAGCCTCCTCCGCCCCCCTTTAATCAGTTAAAAGGGCTCAATTGAGTGACCACAACACCTTCAGCTCTCTCCACAGGACCACAGGCTCCTACTGAGCCACAGGACTTTCCACAGTGCCACAAGCCCCTCTAGCTCTCTCCACAGGCAATCATGTTGCATGTTTTATACTGCAAAGGACTTCATAGGCCAAAATCTTACTCCAGAGCCTTCCACAGGCCCCTCCAGCCGGCTCCACATGGCCTTTTCCTCAGGCCACAACCTTCCTCCAGCTCTCTTTACATCGCCACATGCCCCTCTGCGGGGCCACAGACCCCTATACAGGGTCACTGGCCTTTCCACAGGGCCTCAACCCCTTCAGCTCTCTCCACAGGACCACAGGCTTTTCCACAGCCCACAACTCCTTCCAGCTCTCACCACAGGGCCACAGCCCCTTCCACAAGGCTAAAGGGCCTATCCATAGGGCCACAGACCTTTCCACAGGGCCACAACACGCTCCAGCTCTCTCCACAGGACAAGAAGCTCTCTTTACAGGGCCATAGCTCACCTCCACAGGGCCAAATGCACTTTCCACACGGCCACAACTCCCAACAGCCCTCTCCACAGAGTCACAGGGCCCGTCTGCAGGGCACAAGCCCCTCTTCAAGGCCAAAAGGCCTTTCTACATGGCCATAGTCATTCCCATAGGGCACGAGCACCTCCAGCTCTCTCCACAGGGCAACGGACCCCTGTACAGGGTCACAGGCCTTTCCACAGGACCACAACAGCTTCAGCTCTCTCCACAGGCAATCACGTTGCATGTTGTTTACTGCAGAGGACTTCATAGGCCCAAACCTTACTCCAGAGCCTTCCACAGGCCCCTCCAGCCCGCTCCACATGGCCTTTTCCTCAGGCCACAACTCCCTCCAGCTCTCTTTACATCGCCACATGCCCCTCTGCGGGGCCACAGACCCCTATACAGGGTCACATGCCTTTCCACAGGGCCTCAACCCCTTAAGCTCTCTCCACAGGACCACTGCCTCCTTCTGCCAGGCTACAAGCCTTTCCACAGGGCCACAATCCCCTCCAACTCTTCTCCACAGGACAACAAGCTCTCTTTACAGGGCCATAGCTCCCCTCCACAGGGCCAAATGCACTTTCTGCACGGCCACAGCCCCCTTTAGCTCTCTCCACAGAGACACAAGGCCCGTCTGCAGGGCACAAGCCCCCTCTTCAAGGCCAAAAGGCCTTTCTACATGGCCATAGTCATTTCCATAGGGCTCGAGCCCCTCCAGCTCTCTCCACAGGGCAACGGACCGCTATACAGGGTCACAGGCCTTTCCACAGGGCCACAACACCTTCAGCTCTTCCACATGACCACAGGCTCCAGCCCGGCCACAGGCCTTTCCACAGTGCTACAAGTCCCTCCAGCTCTCTCCACAGGCAATCATGTTTCATGTTGTTTACCGCAAAAGGACTTCATAGGCCCAAATCTTACTTCAGACCCTTCCACAGGCCCCTCCAGCCCGCTCCACATGGCCTTTTCCGCAGGCCACAACTCCCTCCAGCTCTCTTTACATCGCCACATGCCCCTCTGCGGGGCCACAGACCCCTATACAGGGTCACAGGCCTTTCCACAGGACCTCAACCCCTTCAGCTCTCTCCACAGGACCACAGACTTTTCCACAGCCCACAACTCCTTCCAGCTCTCACCAGAGGGCCACAGCCCCTTCCACAAGGCTAAAGGGCCTATCCATAGGGCCACAACACCCTCCAGCTCTCTCCACAGGACAAGAAGCTCTCTTTACAGGGCCATAGCTCACCTCCACAGGGCCAAATGCACTTTCCACACGGCCACAACTCCCAACAGCTCTCTCCACAGAGTCACAAGGCCCGTCTGCAGGGCACAAGCCCCATCTTCAAGGCCAAAAGGCCTTTCTACATGGCCATAGTCATTTCCATAGGGCACGAGCCCCTCCAGCTCTCTCCACAGGGCAACTGACCCCTATACAGGGTCACAGGCCTTTCCCCAGGGCCACAATCCCCTCCAACTCTTCTCCACACGACAACAAGCTCTCTTTACCGGGCCATAGCTCCCCTCCACAGGGCCAAATGCACTTTCTGCATGGCCACAGCCCCCTTTAGCTCTCTCCACAGAGACACAAGGCCCGTCTGCAGGGCACAAGCCCCTTCTTCAAGGCCAAAAGGCCTTTCTACATGGCCATAGTCATTTCCATAGGGCACAAGCCCCTCCAGCTCTCTCCACAGGGCAACGGACCCCTATACAGGGTCACAGGCCTTTCCACAGGGCCACAACACTTTCAGCTCTCTCCACAGGACCACAGGCTCCTACTGGGCCACAGGTCTTTCCACAGTGCCACAAGCCCCTCCAGCTCTCTCCACAGGCAATCATGTTGCATATTGTTTACTGCAAAGGACTTCATAGGCCCAAATCTTACTCCAGAGCCTTCCACAGGCCTTTCCAGCCCACTCCACATGGCCTTTTCCTCAGGCCACAACTCCCTCCCGCTCTCTTTACATCGCCACATGCACCCTCTGCGGGGCCACAGACCCCTATACAGGGTCACAGGCCTTTCCACAGGGCCTCAACCCCTTCAGCTCTCTCCACAGGACCACTGGCTCCTTCTGCCGGGCCACAAGCATTTCCACAGGGCCACAATCCCCTCCAACTCTCTACACAGGACAACTAGCTCTCTTTACAGGGCTATAGCTCCCCTCCACAGGGCCAAATGCACTTTCCACACGGCCAAAATCCCCTCCAGCTCTCTCCACAGAGTCACGGGGCTCGTCTGCAGGGCACAAGCGCCTTCATCAAGGCCAAGGGGCCTTTCTACAGGGCTGCTGGCCTTTAAATAGGGCCACAACCCCCTCTGGTACTCTCAACAGGGCCACAGGCTCCTTCTACAGGTGTACAGGCATTTACACAGGGCCACAACCACCTTTACCTCTCTCCACAGGGCAACAGGGCCCTTTCACTATGCAATAAGCCTTTCCACAAGGCCACAACCCCCTCTCTCTCTCTCAAAAAGGACAGAGGCTCCCTTTACAAGGAAACAGCCCCCTCCACAAGGCCAAAGTCCTTTTTCAAAGGGCCACAGGTCCCTTCCACAGGGCCATAGGCATTTCCCCAAGGCAATAGCCCCCTCCAGCTCTCTCCACAGGACCACAGGCTCCTTCTACAAGGCTACAACCCATTTCAGCTCTTTCATCAGGGCCACAGCCCCCTCCACCCCTCTTTAATCAGTTAAAAGGACTCATTTGAGTGACCTATTGACCATTGGTCAGCTCGAGTAAAGGAACCTGATATAGTATACTGCACTGTTTAATATTCTTTTTTTTCTTTACACAGGTTGAATGCTGGCAAAGAAATGTCACCTATGCCATGCTCCTTTATACCAGTTTTCTTGATTGACATGTTATTTTTGGAGCCAAATGAGAAAATTGGGAAATAGAAAGCTCCCCCCTCCTTCCAATCAGTGGATCCGGTCAGGTGCTCAGTGGCGGTAGGCCACCGCCTGGAAGCCAAACATGAAAAAAGGAATGCTGGCACCGGTTTCCATATGATGAATTTTACTTTATTCCATGAAGATCAATACATTAAAAAGAAGGCATCTTTACAGGCAATCCGCCATCATGTCATTTTTGGTTTAAGCCTAATTTCTTTCAATAAATAAAATGGAATAAATGTGTCACTTTTTTGCCTATACTAGTAGTTGTGGGGTATTATGACATCACAATAGAATTAATACTTACCCTTTCCGATGCCTTTTAGGGCTATCCGGTGCAGAACCAAGGCCAAATACCAACCGACAGGACCTTCATGTGACATCATGGAAGGTCCTGTCGCTCAGGACGTGGCTTTGGCTCTGCACCGGATAGACCGAAAAGGCGTCTGAAAGGGTAAGTATTAATTCTTTATTATTTTTAATACATCTGTATTTATTTAATTTTGATTTCGTACTGTATAGTAATACATTACAAAATGAAATGGGGGCTGGCAGACATGTCACAAAGGGGAGGAGGAACAGGATTCTTCTTCCACCTCTGTGACATCACTTCTCCTCCGGACCGGGTGGTGTGTGAACACAGCCTCAGGCTGCGTGCCCACGTAGCGATTTACAAGCGTATATGTTGCGTAATTTACGCAGCGGAAACGCTTGTGAAACACTTGATAATCTGCACCCCATGGTACTCAGTGGCATTCCGCAATGTTAATGCCCATGCTGTAGATTTTTACGCAGCGTTTCTGCTGCGCTTAAAAATCCTTTCCACAGGGCCACAACACATTCAGCTCTCTCCACAGGACCACAGGCTCCTACCCGGCCACAGGCCTTTCCACAGTGCTACGAGTCCCTCCAGCTCTCTCCACAGGCAATCATGTTGCATGTTGTTTACCGCAAAAGGACTTCATAGGCCCAAATCTTACTTTAGACCCTTCCACAGGCCCCTCCAGCCCGCTCCACATGGCCTTTTCCGCAGGCCACAACTCCCTCCAGCTCTCTTTACATCGCCACATGCCCCTATGCGGGGCCACAGACCCCTATACAGGGTCACAGGCCATTCCACAGGGCCACAATCCCCTCCAACTCTTCTCCACAGGACAACAAGCTCTCTTTACCGGGCCATAGCTCCCCTCCACAGGGCCAAATGCACTTTCTGCACGGCCACAGCCCCCTTTAGCTCTCTCCACAGAGACACAAGGCCCGTCTGCAGGGCACAAGCCCCCTCTTCAAGGCCAAAAGGCCTTTCTACATGGCCATAGTCATTTCCATAGGGCACGAGCCCCTCCAGCTCTCTCCACAGGGCAACGGACCGCTATACAGGGTCACAGGCCTTTCCACAGGGCCACAACACCTTCAGCTCTTCCACAGGACCACAGGCTCCAGCCCGGCCACAGGCCTTTCCACAGTGCTACAAGTCCCTCCAGCTCTCTCCACAGGCAATCATGTTTCATGTTGTTTACCGCAAAAGGACTTCATAGGCCCAAATCTTACTTCAGACCCTTCCACAGGCCCCTCCAGCCCTCTCCACATGGCCTTTTCCGCAGGCCACAACTCCCTCCAGCTCTCTTTACATCGCCACATGCCCCTCTGCGGGGCCACAGACCCCTATACAGGGTCACAGGCCTTTCCACAGGAACTCAATCCCTTCAGCTCTCTCCACAGGACCACAGACTTTTCCACAGCCCACAACTCCTTCCAGCTCTCACCAGAGGGCCACAGCCCCTTCCACAAGGCTAAAGGGCCTATCCATAGGGCCACAGACATTTCCACAGGGCCACAACACCCTCCAGCTCTCTCCACAGGACAAGAAGCTCTCTTTACAGGGCCATAGCTCACCTCCACAGGGCCAAATGCACTTTCCACACGGCCACAACTCCCAACAGCTCTCTCCACAGAGTCACAAGGCCCGTCTGCAGGGCACAAGCCCCCTCTTCAAGGCCAAAAGGCCTTTCTACATGGCCATAGTCATTTCCATAGGGCACGAGCCCCTCCAGCTCTCTCCACAGGGCAACGGACCCCTATACAGGGTCACAGGCCTTTCCCCAGGGCCACAATCCCCTCCAACTCTTCTCCACACGACAACAAGCTCTCTTTACCGGGCCATAGCTCCCCTCCACAGGGCCAAATGCACTTTCTGCATGGCCACAGCCCCCTTTAGCTCTCTCCACAGAGACACAAGGCCCGTCTGCAGGGCACAAGCCCCCTCTTCAAGGCCAAAAGGCCTTTCTACATGGCCATAGTCATTTCCATAGGGCACAAGCCCCTCCAGCTCTCTCCACAGGGCAACGGACCCCTATACAGGGTCACAGGCCTTTCCACAGGGCCACAACACTTTCAGCTCTCTCCACAGGACCACAGGCTCCTACTGGGCCACAGGCCTTTCCACGGTGCCACAAGCCCCTCCAGCTCTCTCCACAGGCAATCATGTTGCATGTTGTTTACTGCAAAGGACTTCATAGGCCCAAATCTTACTCCAGAGCCTTCCACACGCCTTTCCAGCCCACTCCACATGGCATTTTCCTCAGGCCACAACTCCCTCCAGCTCTCTTTACATCGCCACATGCACCCTCTGTGGGACCACAGACCCCTATACAGGGTCACAGGCCTTTCCACAGGGCCTCAACCCCTTCAGCTCTCTCCACAGGACCACTGGCTCCTTCTGCCGGGCCACAAGCATTTCCACAGGGCCACAATCCCCTCCAACTCTTCTCCACAGGACAACAAGCTCTCTTTACAGAGCCATAACTCCCCTCCACAGGGCCAAATGCACTTTCTGCACGGCCACAGCCCCCTTTAGCTCTCTCCACAGAGACACAGGGCCCGTCTGCAGGACACAAGCCCCCTCTTCAAGGCCAAAGGGCCTTTCTACATGGCCATAGTCATTTCCATAGGGCACAAGCCCCTCCAGCTCTCTCCACAGGGCAACGGACCCCTATAGAGGGTCACAGGCCTTTCCACAGGGCCACAACACCTTCAGCTCTCTCCACAGGACCACAGGCTACTACCGGGCCACAGGTCTTTCCACAGTGCCACAAGCACCATCCAGCTCTCTCCACAGGCAATCATGTTGCACTTTTGCAACAAGAGTCAATTTTTGTTGCAGTTCGGCAACATTGGAGTCAACCCTGTTGCAAATCGGACACGAAGCTTGAAAATTTAGATGTTTACTGCAAAGGACTTCATAGGCCTTCATCTTACTTCAGAGCCTTCCACAGGCCCCTCCAGCACGCTCCACATGGCCTTTTCCACAGGCCACAACTCCATCCAGCTCTCTTTACATCGCCACATGCCCCTCTGCGGGGCAACAGACCCCTATACAGGGTCACAGGCCTCTCCACAGGGCCTCAACCCCTTCAGCTCTCTCCACAGGACCACTGGCTCCTTCTGCCGGGCCACAAGCCTTTCCACAGGGCCACAATCCCCTCCAATTCCACAGGACAACAGGCTCTCTTTACAGGGCCATAGCTCCCCTCCACAGGGCCAAATGCACTTTCCACATGGCCACAACCCCCTCCAGCTCTCTACACAGAGTCATGGGGCCCGTCTGCAGGGCACAAGCCCCTTCATCAAGGCCAAGGGGCCTTTCTACAGGGCCACTGGCCTTTAAATAGTGCCACAACCTCCTCTGGCTCTCTCAAGAGGGCCACAGGCTCCTTCTACAGGGCAAGGGCCCCCTCCACAAGGCCAAAGGCCCTTTGCAAAGGGCCATAGGTCCATTCCACTGGGCCATAGTCATTTCCATAGGGCCATAACCCCCCTCAAGCTCTCTCCACAGAACCGCAGGCTCCTTCTACAGGTTTACAGGCATATACACAGGGCCACATCCGCCTTCACCTCTCTCCACAAGGCGACAGGGCCCTTTCACTGTGTCATAGGCCTTTCCATAAGGCCACAACCCCCTCTGTCTCTCTCAAAAAGGACAGAGGCTCCCTTTACAAGGCAACAGCCCCCTCCACAAGGCCAAAGGCCTTTTTCAAAGGGCCACAGGTCCCTTTCGCAGGGCCATAGGCATTTCCCCAAGGCAATAACCCCCTCCAGCTCTCTCCACAGGACCACAGGCTCCTTCTACAAGACTACAACCCCTTTGAGCTCTTTCATCAGGGCCACAGCCTCCTCCGCCCCCCTTTAATCAGTTAAAAGGGCTCAATTGAGTGACCACAACACCTTCAGCTCTCTCCACAGGACCACAGGCTCCTACTGAGCCACAGGACTTTCCACAGTGCCACAAGCCCCTCTAGCTCTCTCCACAGGCAATCATGTTGCATGTTTTTACTGCAAAGGACTTCATAGGCCCAAATCTTACTCCAGAGCCTTCCACAGGCCCCTCCAGCCGGCTCCACATGGCCTTTTCCTCAGGCCACAACTCCCTCCAGCTCTCTTTACATCGCCACATGCCCCTCTGCGGGGCCACAGACCCCTATACAGGGTCACTGGCCTTTCCACAGGGCCTCAACCCCTTCAGCTCTCTCCACAGGACCACAGGCTTTTCCACAGCCCACAACTCCTTCCAGCTCTCACCACAGGGCCACAGCCCCTTCCACAAGGCTAAAGGGCCTATCCATAGGGCCACAGACCTTTCCACAGGGCCACAACACGCTCCAGCTCTCTCGACAGGACAAGAAGCTCTCTTTACAGGGCCATAGCTCACCTCCACAGGGCCAAATGCACTTTCCACACGGCCACAACTCCCAACAGCCCTCTCCACAGAGTCACAGGGCCCGTCTGCAGGGCACAAGCCCCTCTTTAAGGCCAAAAGGCCTTTCTACATAGCCATAGTCATTCCCATAGGGCACGAGCACCTCCAGCTCTCTCCACAGGGCAACGGACCCCTGTACAGGGAAACAGTCCTTTGAACAGGGCCACAACAGCTTCAGCTCTCTCCACAGGCAATCATGTTGCATGTTGTTTACTGCAGAGGACTTCATAGGCCCAAACCTTACTCCAGAGCCTTCCACAGGCCCCTCCAGCCCGCTCCACATGGCCTTTTCCTCAGTCCACAACTCCCTCCAGCTCTCTTTACATCGCCACATGCCCCTCTGCGGGGCCACAGACCCCTATACAGGGTCACATGCCTTTCTACAGGGCCTCAACCGGTTCAGCTCTCTCCACAGGACCACTGCCTCCTTCTGCCGGGCTACAAGCCTTTCCAGAGGGCCACAATCCCCTCCAACTCTTCTCCACAGGACAACAAGCTCTCTTTACAGGGCCATAGCTCCCCTCCACAGGGCCAAATGCACTTTCTGCACGGCCACAGCCCCCTTTACCTCTCTCCACAGAGACACAAGGCCCGTCTGCAGGGCACAAGCCCCCTCTTCAAGGCCAAAAGGCCTTTCTACATGGCCATAGTCATTTCCATAGGGCACGAGCCCCTCCAGCTCTCTCCACAGGGCAACGGACCGCTATACAGGGTCACAGGCCTTTCCACAGGGCCACAACACCTTCAGCTCTTCCACATGACCACAGGCTCCAGCCCGGCCACAGGCCTTTCCACAGTGCTACAAGTCCCTCCAGCTCTCTCCACAGGCAATCATGTTTCATGTTGTTTACCGCAAAAGGACTTCATAGGCCCAAATCTTACTTCAGACCCTTCCACAGGCCCCTCCAGCCCGCTCCACATGGCCTTTTCCGCAGGCCACAACTCCCTCCTGCTCTCTTTACATCGCCACATGCCCCTCTGCGGGGCCACAGACCCCTAAACAGGGTCACAGGCCTTTCCACAGGACCTCAACCCCTTCAGCTCTCTCCACAGGACCACAGACTTTTCCACAGCCCACAACTCCTTCCAGCTCTCACCAGAGGGCCACAGCCCCTTCCACAAGGCTAAAGGGCCTATCCACAGGGCCACAACACCCTCCAGCTCTCTCCACAGGACAAGAAGCTCTCTTTACAGGGCCATAGCTCACCTCCACAGGGCCAAATGCACTTTCCACACGGCCACAACTCCCAACAGCTCTCTCCACAGAGTCACAAGGCCCGTCTGCAGGGCACAAGCCCCCTCTTCAAGGCCAAAGGGCCTTTCTACATGGCCATAGTCATTTCCATAGGGCACGAGCCCCTCCAGCTCTCTCCACAGGGCAACGGACCCCTATACAGGGTCACAGGCCTTTCCCCAGGGCCACAATCCCCTCCAACTCTTCTCCACACGACAACAAGCTCTCTTTACCGGGCCATAGCTCCCCTCCACAGGGCCAAATGCACTTTCTGCATGGCCACAGCCCCCTTTAGCTCTCTCCACAGAGACACAAGGCCCGTCTGCAGGGCACAAGCCCCCTCTTCAAGGCCAAAAGGCCTTTCTACATGGCCATAGTCATTTCCATAGGGCACAAGCCCCTCCAGCTCTCTCCACAGGGCAACGGACCCCTATACAGGGTCACAGGCCTTTCCACAGGGCCACAACACTTTCAGCTCTCTCCACAGGACCACAGGCTCCTACTGGGCCACAGGCCTTTCCACAGTGCCTCAAGCCCCTCCAGCTCTCTCCACAGGCAATCATGTTGCATGTTGTTTACTGCAAAGGACTTCATTGGCCCAAATCTTACTCCAGAGCCTTCCACAGGCCTTTCCAGCCCACTCCACATGGCCTTTTCCTCAGGCCACAACTCCCTCCCGCTCTCTTTACATCGCCACATGCACCCTCTGCGGGGCCACAGACCCCTATACAGGGTCACAGGCCTTTCCACAGGGCCTCAACCCCTTCAGCTCTCTCCACAGGACCACTGGCTCCTTCTGCCGGGCCACAAGCATTTCCACAGGGCCACAATCCCCTCCAACTCTCTACACAGGACAACTAGCTCTTTTTACAGGGCTATAGCTCCCCTCCACAGGGCCAAATGCACTTTCCACACGGCCAAAATCCCCTCCAGCTCTCTCCACAGAGTCACGGGGCTCGTCTGCAGGGCACAAGCCCCTTCATCAAGGCCAAGGGGCCTTTCTACAGGGCTACTGGCCTTTAAATAGGGCCACAACCCCCTCTGGTACTCTCAACAGGGCCACAGGCTCCTTCTACAGGTGTACAGGCATTTACACAGGGCCACAACCACCTTTACCTCTCTCCACAGGGCAACAGGGCCCTTTCACTATGCAATAAGCCTTTCCATAAGGCCACAACCCCCTCTCTCTCTCTCAAAAAGGACAGAGGCTCCCTTTACAAGGAAACAGCCCCCTCCACAAGGCCAAAGTCCTTTTTCAAAGGGCCACAGGTCCCTTCCACAGGGCCATAGGCATTTCCCCAAGGCAATAGCCCCCTCCAGCTCTCTCCACAGGACCACAGGCTCCTTCTACAAGGCTACAACCCATTTCAGCTTTTTCATCAGGGCCACAGCCCCCTCCACCCCTCTTTAATCAGTTAAAAGGACTCATTTGAGTGACCTATTGACCATTGGTCAGCTCGAGTAAAGGAACCTGATATAGTATACTGCACTGTTTAATATTCTTTTTTTTCTTTACACAGGTTGAATGCTGGCAAAGAAATGTCACCTATGCCATGCTCCTTTATACCAGTTTTCTTGATTGACATGTTATTTTTGGAGCCAAATGAGAAAATTGGGAAATAGAAAGCTCCCCCCTCCTTCCAATCAGTGGATCCGGTCAGGTGCTCAGTGGCGGTAGGCCACCGCCTGGAAGCCAAACATGAAAAAAGGAATGCTGGCACCGGTTTCCATATGATGAATTTTACTTTATTCCATGAAGATCAATACATTAAAAAGAAGGCATCTTTACAGGCAATCCGCCATCATGTCATTTTTGGTTTAAGCCTAATTTCTTTCAATAAATAAAATGGAATAAATGTGTCACTTTTTTGCCTATACTAGTAGTTGTGGGGTATTATGACATCACAATAGAATTAATACTTACCCTTTCCGATGCCTTTTAGGGCTATCCGGTGCAGAACCAAGGCCAAATACCAACCGACAGGACCTTCATGTGACATCATGGAAGGTCCTGTCGCTCAGGACGTGGCTTTGGCTCTGCACCGGATAGACCGAAAAGGCGTCTGAAAGGGTAAGTATTAATTCTTTATTATTTTTAATACATCTGTATTTATTTAATTTTGATTTCGTACTGTATAGTAATACATTACAAAATGAAATGGGGGCTGGCAGACATGTCACAAAGGGGAGGAGGAACAGGATTCTTCTTCCACCTCTGTGACATCACTTCTCCTCCGGACCGGGTGGTGTGTGAACACAGCCTCAGGCTGCGTGCCCACGTAGCGATTTACAAGCGTATATGTTGCGTAATTTACGCAGCGGAAACGCTTGTGAAACACTTGATAATCTGCACCCCATGGTACTCAGTGGCATTCCGCAATGTTAATGCCCATGCTGTAGATTTTTACGCAGCGTTTCTGCTGCGCTTAAAAATCCTTTCCACAGGGCCACAACACATTCAGCTCTCTCCACAGGACCACAGGCTCCTACCCGGCCACAGGCCTTTCCACAGTGCTACGAGTCCCTCCAGCTCTCTCCACAGGCAATCATGTTGCATGTTGTTTACCGCAAAAGGACTTCATAGGCCCAAATCTTACTTTAGACCCTTCCACAGGCCCCTCCAGCCCGCTCCACATGGCCTTTTCCGCAGGCCACAATTCCCTCCAGCTCTCTTTACATCGCCACATGCCCCTCTGCGGGGCCACAGACCCCTATACAGGGTCACAGGCCATTCCACAGGGCCACAATCCCCTCCAACTCTTCTCCACAGGACAACAAGCTCTCTTTACCGGGCCATAGCTCCCCTCCACAGGGCCAAATGCACTTTCTGCACGGCCACAGCCCCCTTTAGCTCTCTCCACAGAGACACAAGGCCCGTCTGCAGGGCACAAGCCCCCTCTTCAAGGCCAAAAGGCCTTTCTACATGGCCATAGTCATTTCCATAGGGCACGAGCCCCTCCAGCTCTCTCCACAGGGCAACGGACCGCTATACAGGGTCACAGGCCTTTCCACAGGGCCACAACACCTTCAGCTCTTCCACAGGACCACAGGCTCCAGCCCGGCCACAGGCCTTTCCACAGTGCTACAAGTCCCTCCAGCTCTCTCCACAGGCAATCATGTTTCATGTTGTTTACCGCAAAAGGACTTCATAGGCCCAAATCTTACTTCAGACCCTTCCACAGGCCCCTCCAGCCCGCTCCACATGGCCTTTTCCGCAGGCCACAACTCCCTCCAGCTCTCTTTACATCGCCACATGCCCCTCTGCGGGGCCACAGACCCCTATACAGGGTCACAGGCCTTTCCACAGGAACTCAACCCCTTCAGCTCTCTCCACAGGACCACAGACTTTTCCACAGCCCACAACTCCTTCCAGCTCTCACGAGAGGGCCACAGCCCCTTCCACAAGGCTAAAGGGCCTATCCATAGGGCCACAGACATTTCCACAGGGCCACAACACCCTCCAGCTCTCTCCACAGGACAAGAAGCTCTCTTTACAGGGCCATAGCTCACCTCCACAGGGCCAAATGCACTTTCCACACGGCCACAACTCCCAACAGCTCTCTCCACAGAGTCACAAGGCCCGTCTGCAGGGCACAAGCCCCCTCTTCAAGGCCAAAAGGCCTTTCTACATGGCCATAGTCATTTCCATAGGGCACGAGCCCCTCCAGCTCTCTCCACAGGGCAACGGACCCCTATACAGGGTCACAGGCCTTTCCCCAGGGCCACAATCCCCTCCAACTCTTCTCCACACGACAACAAGCTCTCTTTACCGGGCCATAGCTCCCCTCCACAGGGCGAAATGCACTTTCTGCATGGCCACAGCCCCCTTTAGCTCTCTCCACAGAGACACAAGGCCCGTGTGCAGGGCACAAGCCCCCTCTTCAAGGCCAAAAGGCCTTTCTACATGGCCATAGTCATTTCCATAGGGCACAAGCCCCTCCAGCTCATTCCACAGGGCAACGGACCCCTATACAGGGTCACAGGCCTTTCCACAGGGCCACAACACTTTCAGCTCTCTCCACAGGACCACAGGCTCCTACTGGGCCACAGGCCTTTCCACGGTGCCACAAGCCCCTCCAGCTCTCTCCACAGGCAATCATGTTGCATGTTGTTTACTGCAAAGGACTTCATAGGCCCAAATCTTACTCCAGAGCCTTCCACACGCCTTTCCAGCCCACTCCACATGGCCTTTTCCTCAGGCCACAACTCCCTCCAGCTCTCTTTACATCGCCACATGCACCCTCTGCGGGACCACAGACCCCTATACAGGGTCACAGGCCTTTCCACAGGGCCTCAACCCCTTCAGCTCTCTCCACAGGACCACTGGCTCCTTCTGCCGGGCCACAAGCATTTCCACAGGGCCACAATCCCCTCCAACTCTTCTCCACAGGACAACAAGCTCTCTTTACAGAGCCATAACTCCCCTCCACAGGGCCAAATGCACTTTCTGCACGGCCACAGCCCCCTTTAGCTCTCTACACAGAGTCATGGGGCCCGTCTGCAGGACACAAGCCCCCTCTTCAAGGCCAAAGGGCCTTTCTACATGGCCATAGTCATTTCCATAGGGCACAAGCCCCTCCAGCTCTCTCCACAGGGCAACGGACCCCTATACAACGTCACAGGCCTTTCCACAGGGCCACAACACCTTCAGCTCTCTCCACAGGACCACAGGCTACTACCGGGCCACAGGTCTTTCCACAGTGCCACAAGCACCATCCAGCTCTCTACACAGGCAATCATGTTGCACTTTTGCAACAAGAGTCAATTTTTGTTGCAGTTCGGCAACATTGGAGTCAACCCTGTTGCAAATCGGACACGAAGCTTGAAAATTTAGATGTTTACTGCAAAGGACTTCATAGGCCTTCATCTTACTCCAGAGCCTTCCACAGGCCCCTCCAGCACGCTCCACATGGCCTTTTCCACAGGCCACAACTCCATCCAGCTCTCTTTACATCGCCACATGCCCCTCTGCGGGGCAACAGACCCCTATACAGGGTCACAGGCCTCTCCACAGGGCCTCAACCCCTTCAGCTCTCTCCACAGGACCACTGGCTCCTTCTGCCGGGCCACAAGCCTTTCCACAGGGCCACAATCCCCTCCAATTCCACAGGACAACAGGCTCTCTTTACAGGGCCATAGCTCCCCTCCACAGGGCCAAATGCACTTTCCACATGGCCACAACCCCCTCCAGCTCTCTACACAGAGTCATGGGGCCCGTCTGCAGGGCACAAGCACCTTCATCAAGGCCAAGGGGCCTTTCTACAGGGCCACTGGCCTTTAAATAGTGCCACAACCTCCTCTGGCTCTCTCAAGAGGGCCACAGGCTCCTTCTACAGGGCAAGGGCCCCCTCCACAAGGCCAAAGGCCCTTTGCAAAGGGCCATAGGTCCATTCCACAGGGCCATAGTCATTTCCATAGGGCCATAACCCCCCTCAAGCTCTCTCCACAGAACCGCAGGCTCCTTCTACAGGTTTACAGGCATATACACAGGGCCACATCCGCCTTCACCTCTCTCCACAAGACGACAGGGCCCTTTCACTGTGTCATAGGCCTTTCCATAAGGCCACAACCCCCTCTGTCTCTCTCAAAAAGGACAGAGGCTCCCTTTACAAGGCAACAGCCCCCTCCACAAGGCCAAAGGCCTTTTTCAAAGGGCCACAGGTCCCTTTCGCAGGGCCATAGGCATTTCCCCAAGGCAATAACCCCCTCCAGCTCTCTCCACAGGACCACAGGCTCCTTCTACAAGACTACAACCCCTTTGAGCTCTTTCATCAGGGCCACAGCCTCCTCCGCCCCCCTTTAATCAGTTAAAAGGGCTCAATTGAGTGACCACAACACCTTCAGCTCTCTCCACAGGACCACAGGCTCCTACTGAGCCACAGGACTTTCCACAGTGCCACAAGCCCCTCTAGCTCTCTCCACAGGCAATCATGTTGCATGTTTTTTACTGCAAAGGACTTCATAGGCCAAAATCTTACTCCAGAGCCTTCCACAGGCCCCTCCAGCCGGCTCCACATGGCCTTTTCCTCAGGCCACAACTCCCTCCAGCTCTCTTTACATCGCCACATGCCCCTCTGCGGGGCCACAGACCCCTATACAGGGTCACTGGCCTTTCCACAGGGCCTCAACCCCTTCAGCTGTCTCCACAGGACCACAGGCTTTTCCACAGCCCACAACTCCTTCCAGCTCTCACCACAGGGCCACAGCCCTTTCCACAAGGCTAAAGGGCCTATCCATAGGGCCACATACCTTTCCACAGGGCCACAACACCCTCCAGCTCTCTCCACAGGACAAGAAGCTCTCTTTACAGGGCCATAGCTCACGTCCACAGGGCCAAATGCACTTTCCACACGGCCACAACTCCCAACAGCTCTCTCCACAGAGTCACAGGGCCCGTCTGCAGGGCACAAGCCCCCTCTTCAAGGCCAAAAGGCCTTTCTACATGGCCATAGTCATTTCCATAGGGCACGAGCCCCTCCAGCTCTCTCCACAGGGCAACAGACCCCTATACAGGATCACAGGCCTTTCCACAGGGCCACAACACCTTCAGCTCTCTCCACAGGACCACAGGCTCCTACTGGGCCACAGGCCTTTCCACAGTGCCACAAGCCCCTCCAGCTCTCTCCACAGGCAATCATGTTGCATGTTGTTTACTGCAAAGGACTTCATAGGCTCAAATCTTACTCCAGAGCCTTCCACAGGCCTCTCCAGCCCGCTCCACATGGCCTTTTCCTCAGGCCACAACTCCCTCCAGCTCTCTTTACATCGCCACATGCCCCTCTGCGGGGCCACAGACCCCTATACAGGGTCACAGGCCTTTCCACAGGGCCTCAACCCCTTCAGCTGTCTCCACAGGACCACAGGCTTTTCCACAGCCCACAACTCCTTCCAGCTCTCACCACAGGGCCACAGCCCTTTCCACAAGGCTAAAGGGCCTATCCATAGGGCCACATACCTTTCCACAGGGCCACAACACCCTCCAGCTCTCTCCACAGGACAAGAAGCTCTCTTTACAGGGCCATAGCTCACCTCCACAGGGCCAAATGCACTTTCCACACGGCCACAACTCCCAACAGCTCTCTCCACAGAGTCACAGGGCCCGTCTGCAGGGCACAAGCCCCCTCTTCAAGGCCAAAAGGCCTTTCTACATGGCCATAGTCATTTCCATAGGGCACGAGCCCCTCCAGCTCTCTCCACAGGGCAACAGACCCCTATACAGGATCACAGGCCTTTCCACAGGGCCACAACACCTTCAGCTCTCTCCACAGGACCACAGGCTCCTACTGGGCCACAGGCCTTTCTACAGTGCCACAAGCCCCTCCAGCTCTCTCCACAGGCAATCATGTTGCATGTTGTTTACTGCAAAGGACTTCATAGGCTCAAATCTTACTCCAGAGCCTTCCACAGGCCTCTCCAGCCCGCTCCACATGGCCTTTTCCTCAGGCCACAACTCCCTCCAGCTCTCTTTACATCGCCACATGCCCCTCTGCGGGGCCACAGACCCCTATACAGGGTCACAGGCCTTTCCACAGGGCCTCAACCCCTTCAGCTGTCTCCACAGGACCACAGGCTTTTCCACAGCCCACAACTCCTTCCAGCTCTCACCACAGGGCCACAGCCCTTTCCACAAGGCTAAAGGGCCTATCCATAGGGCCACATACCTTTCCACAGGGCCACAACACCCTCCAGCTCTCTCCACAGGACAAGAAGCTCTCTTTACAGGGCCATAGCTCACCTCCACAGGGCCAAATGCACTTTCCACACGGCCACAACTCCCAACAGCTCTCTCCACAGAGTCACAGGGCCCGTCTGCAGGGCACAAGCCCCCTCTTCAAGGCCAAAAGGCCTTTCTACATGGCCATAGTCATTTCCATAGGGCACGAGCCCCTCCAGCTCTCTCCACAGGGCAACAGACCCCTATACAGGATCACAGGCCTTTCCACAGGGCCACAACACCTTCAGCTCTCTCCACAGGACCACAGGCTCCTACTGGGCCACAGGCCTTTCTACAGTGCCACAAGCCCCTCCAGCTCTCTCCACAGGCAATCATGTTGCATGTTGTTTACTGCAAAGGACTTCATAGGCTCAAATCTTACTCCAGAGCCTTCCACAGGCCTCTCCAGCCCGCTCCACATGGCCTTTTCCTCAGGCCACAACTCCCTCCAGCTCTCTTTACATCGCCACATGCCCCTCTGCGGGGCCACAGACCCCTATACAGGGTCACAGGCCTTTCCACAGGGCCTCAACCCCTTCAGCTGTCTCCACAGGACCACAGGCTTTTCCACAGCCCACAACTCCTTCCAGCTCTCACCACAGGGCCACAGCCCTTTCCACAAGGCTAAAGGGCCTATCCATAGGGCCACAGACCTTTCCACAGGGCCACAACACCCTCCAGCTCTCTCCACAGGACAAGAAGCTCTCTTTACAGGGCCATAGCTCACCTCCACAGGGCCAAATGCACTTTCCACACGGCTACAACTCCCAACAGCTCTCTCCACAGAGTCACAGGGCCCGTCTGCAGGGCACAAGCGCCCTCTTCAAGGCCAAAAGGCCTTTCTACATGGCTATAGTCATTTCCATACGGCACGAGCCCCTCCAGCTCTCTCCACAGGGCAACGGACCCCTATACAGGGTCACAGGCCTTTCCACAGGGCCACAACACCTTCAGCTCTCTCCACAGGACCACAGGCTCCTACTGGGCCACAGGCCTTTCCACAGTGCCACAAGCCCCTCCAGCTCTCTCCACAGGCAATCATGTTGCATGTTGTTTACTGCAAAGGACTTCATAGGCTCAAATCTTACTCCAGAGCCTTCCACAGGCCTCTCCAGCCCGCTCCACATGGCCTTTTCCTCAGGCCACAACTCCCTCCAGCTCTCTTTACATCGCCACATGCCCCTCTGCGGGGCCACAGACCCCTATACAGGGTCACAGGCCTTTCCACAGGGCCTCAACCCCTTCAGCTGTCTCCACAGGACCATAGGCTTTTCCACAGCCCACAACTCCTTCCAGCTCTCACCACAGGGCCACAGCCCTTTCCACAAAGCTAAAGGGCCTATCCATAGGGCCACAGACCTTTCCACAGGGCCACAACACCCTCCAGCTCTCTCCACAGGACAAGAAGCTCTCTTTACAGGGCCATAGCTCACCTCCACAGGGCCAAATGCACTTTCCACACGGCTACAACTCCCAACAGCTCTCTCCACAGAGTCACAGGGCCCGTCTGCAGGGCACAAGCGCCCTCTTCAAGGCCAAAAGGCCTTTCTACATGGCTATAGTCATTTCCATACGGCACGAGCCCCTCCAGCTCTCTCCACAGGGCAACGGACCCCTATACAGGGTCACAGGCCTTTCCACAGGGCCACAACACCTTCAGCTCTCTCCACAGGACCACAGGCTCCTACTGGGCCACAGGCCTTTCCACAGTGCCACAAGCCCCTCCAGCTCTCTCCACAGGCAATCATGTTGCATGTTGTTTACTGCAAAGGACTTCATAGGCTCAAATCTTACTCCAGAGCCTTCCACAGGCCTCTCCAGCCCGCTCCACATGGCCTGTTCCTCAGGCCACAACTCCCTCCAGCTCTCTTTACATCGCCACATGCCCCTCTGCGGGGCCACAGACCCCTATACAGGGTCACAGGCCTTTCCACAGGGCCTCAACCCCTTCAGCTGTCTCCACAGGACCACAGGCTTTTCCACAGCCCACAACTCCTTCCAGCTCTCACCACAGGGCCACAGCCCTTTCCACAAGGCTAAAGGGCCTATCCATAGGGCCACATACCTTTCCACAGGGCCACAACACCCTCCAGCTCTCTCCACAGGACAAGAAGCTCTCTTTACAGGGCCATACCTCACCTCCACAGGGCCAAATGCACTTTCCACACGGCTACAACTCCCAACAGCTCTCTCCACAGAGTCACAGGGCCCGTCTGCAGGGCACAAGCGCCCTCTTCAAGGCCAAAAGGCCTTTCTACATGGCTATAGTCATTTCCATACGGCACGAGCCCCTCCAGCTCTCTCCACAGGGCAACGGACCCCTATACAGGATCACAGGCCTTTCCACAGGGCCACAACACCTTCAGCTCTCTCCACAGGACCACAGGCTCCTACTGGGCCACAGGCCTTTCCACAGTGCCACAAGCCCCTCCAGCTCTCTCCACAGGCAATCATGTTGCATGTTGTTTACTGCAAAGGACTTCATAGGCTCAAATCTTACTCCAGAGCCTTCCACAGGCCTCTCCAGCCCGCTCCACATGGCCTTTTCCTCAGGCCACAACTCCCTCCAGCTCTCTTTACATCGCCACATGCCCCTCTGCGGGGCCACAGACCCCTATACAGGGTCACAGGCCTTTCCACAGGGCCTCAACCCCTTCAGCTGTCTCCACAGGACCACAGGCTTTTCCACAGCCCACAACTCCTTCCAGCTCTCACCACAGGGCCACAGCCCTTTCCACAAGGCTAAAGGGCCTATCCATAGGGCCACATACCTTTCCACAGGGCCACAACACCCTCCAGCTCTCTCCACAGGACAAGAAGCTCTCTTTACAGGGCCATAGCTCACCTCCACAGGGCCAAATGCACTTTCCACACGGCCACAACTCCCAACAGCTCTCTCCACAGAGTCACAGGGCCCGTCTGCAGGGCACAAGCCCCCTCTTCAAGGCCAAAAGGCCTTTCTACATGGCCATAGTCATTTCCATAGGGCACGAGCCCCTCCAGCTCTCTCCACAGGGCAACAGACCCCTATACAGGATCACAGGCCTTTCCACAGGGCCACAACACCTTCAGCTCTCTCCACAGGACCACAGGCTCCTACTGGGCCACAGGCCTTTCTACAGTGCCACAAGGCCCTCCAGCTCTCTCCACAGGCAATCATGTTGCATGTTGTTTACTGCAAAGGACTTCATAGGCTCAAATCTTACTCCAGAGCCTTCCACAGGCCTCTCCAGCCCGCTCCACATGGCCTTTTCCTCAGGCCACAACTCCCTCCAGCTCTCTTTACATCGCCACATGCCCCTCTGCGGGGCCACAGACCCCTATACAGGGTCACAGGCCTTTCCACAGGGCCTCAACCCCTTCAGCTGTCTCCACAGGACCACAGGCTTTTCCACAGCCCACAACTCCTTCCAGCTCTCACCACAGGGCCACAGCCCTTTCCACAAGGCTAAAGGGCCTATCCATAGGGCCACAGACCTTTCCACAGGGCCACAACACCCTCCAGCTCTCTCCACAGGACAAGAAGCTCTCTTTACAGGGCCATAGCTCACCTCCACAGGGCCAAATGCACTTTCCACACGGCTACAACTCCCAACAGCTCTCTCCACAGAGTCACAGGGCCCGTCTGCAGGGCACAAGCGCCCTCTTCAAGGCCAAAAGGCCTTTCTACATGGCTATAGTCATTTCCATACGGCACGAGCCCCTCCAGCTCTCTCCACAGGGCAACGGACCCCTATACAGGGTCACAGGCCTTTCCACAGGGCCACAACACCTTCAGCTCTCTCCACAGGACCACAGGCTCCTACTGGGCCACAGGCCTTTCCACAGTGCCACAAGCCCCTCCAGCTCTCTCCACAGGCAATCATGTTGCATGTTGTTTACTGCAAAGGACTTCATAGGCTCAAATCTTACTCCAGAGCCTTCCACAGGCCTCTCCAGCCCGCTCCACATGGCCTGTTCCTCAGGCCACAACTCCCTCCAGCTCTCTTTACATCGCCACATGCCCCTCTGCGGGGCCACAGACCCCTATACAGGGTCACAGGCCTTTCCACAGGGCCTCAACCCCTTCAGCTGTCTCCACAGGACCACAGGCTTTTCCACAGCCCACAACTCCTTCCAGCTCTCACCACAGGGCCACAGCCCTTTCCACAAGGCTAAAGGGCCTATCCATAGGGCCACATACCTTTCCACAGGGCCACAACACCCTCCAGCTCTCTCCACAGGACAAGAAGCTCTCTTTACAGGGCCATACCTCACCTCCACAGGGCCAAATGCACTTTCCACACGGCTACAACTCCCAACAGCTCTCTCCACAGAGTCACAGGGCCCGTCTGCAGGGCACAAGCGCCCTCTTCAAGGCCAAAAGGCCTTTCTACATGGCTATAGTCATTTCCATACGGCACGAGCCCCTCCAGCTCTCTCCACAGGGCAACGGACCCCTATACAGGATCACAGGCCTTTCCACAGGGCCACAACACCTTCAGCTCTCTCCACAGGACCACAGGCTCCTACTGGGCCACAGGCCTTTCCACAGTGCCACAAGCCCCTCCAGCTCTCTCCACAGGCAATCATGTTGCATGTTGTTTACTGCAAAGGACTTCATAGGCTCAAATCTTACTCCAGAGCCTTCCACAGGCCTCTCCAGCCCGCTCCACATGGCCTTTTCCTCAGGCCACAACTCCCTCCAGCTCTCTTTACATCGCCACATGCCCCTCTGCGGGGCCACAGACCCCTATACAGGGTCACAGGCCTTTCCACAGGGCCTCAACCCCTTCAGCTGTCTCCACAGGACCACAGGCTTTTCCACAGCCCACAACTCCTTCCAGCTCTCACCACAGGGCCACAGCCCTTTCCACAAGGCTAAAGGGCCTATCCATAGGGCCACATACCTTTCCACAGGGCCACAACACCCTCCAGCTCTCTCCACAGGACAAGAAGCTCTCTTTACAGGGCCATAGCTCACCTCCACAGGGCCAAATGCACTTTCCACACGGCCACAACTCCCAACAGCTCTCTCCACAGAGTCACAGGGCCCGTCTGCAGGGCACAAGCCCCCTCTTCAAGGCCAAAAGGCCTTTCTACATGGCCATAGTCATTTCCATAGGGCACGAGCCCCTCCAGCTCTCTCCACAGGGCAACAGACCCCTATACAGGATCACAGGCCTTTCCACAGGGCCACAACACCTTCAGCTCTCTCCACAGGACCACAGGCTCCTACTGGGCCACAGGCCTTTCTACAGTGCCACAAGCCCCTCCAGCTCTCTCCACAGGCAATCATGTTGCATGTTGTTTACTGCAAAGGATTTCATAGGCTCAAATCTTACTCCAGAGCCTTCCACAGGCCTCTCCAGCCCGCTCCACATGGCCTTTTCCTCAGGCCACAACTCCCTCCAGCTCTCTTTACATCGCCACATGCCCCTCTGCGGGGCCACAGACCCCTATACAGGGTCACAGGCCTTTCCACAGGGCCTCAACCCCTTCAGCTGTCTCCACAGGACCACAGGCTTTTCCACAGCCCACAACTCCTTCCAGCTCTCACCACAGGGCCACAGCCCTTTCCACAAGGCTAAAGGGCCTATCCATAGGGCCACAGACCTTTCCACAGGGCCACAACACCCTCCAGCTCTCTCCACAGGACAAGAAGCTCTCTTTACAGGGCCATAGCTCACCTCCACAGGGCCAAATGCACTTTCCACACGGCTACAACTCCCAACAGCTCTCTCCACAGAGTCACAGGGCCCGTCTGCAGGGCACAAGCGCCCTCTTCAAGGCCAAAAGGCCTTTCTACATGGCTATAGTCATTTCCATACGGCACGAGCCCCTCCAGCTCTCTCCACAGGGCAACGGACCCCTATACAGGGTCACAGGCCTTTCCACAGGGCCACAACACCTTCAGCTCTCTCCACAGGACCACAGGCTCCTACTGGGCCACAGGCCTTTCCACAGTGCCACAAGCCCCTCCAGCTCTCTCCACAGGCAATCATGTTGCATGTTGTTTACTGCAAAGGACTTCATAGGCTCAAATCTTACTCCAGAGCCTTCCACAGGCCTCTCCAGCCCGCTCCACATGGCCTTTTCCTCAGGCCACAACTCCCTCCAGCTCTCTTTACATCGCCACATGCCCCTCTGCGGGGCCACAGACCCCTATACAGGGTCACAGGCCTTTCCACAGGGCCTCAACCCCTTCAGCTGTCTCCACAGGACCACAGGCTTTTCCACAGCCCACAACTCCTTCCAGCTCTCACCACAGGGCCACAGCCCTTTCCACAAAGCTAAAGGGCCTATCCATAGGGCCACAGACCTTTCCACAGGGCCACAACACCCTCCAGCTCTCTCCACAGGACAAGAAGCTCTCTTTACAGGGCCATAGCTCACCTCCACAGGGCCAAATGCACTTTCCACACGGCTACAACTCCCAACAGCTCTCTCCACAGAGTCACAGGGCCCGTCTGCAGGGCACAAGCGCCCTCTTCAAGGCCAAAAGGCCTTTCTACATGGCTATAGTCATTTCCATACGGCACGAGCCCCTCCAGCTCTCTCCACAGGGCAACGGACCCCTATACAGGGTCACAGGCCTTTCCACAGGGCCACAACACCTTCAGCTCTCTCCACAGGACCACAGGCTCCTACTGGGCCACAGGCCTTTCCACAGTGCCACAAGCCCCTCCAGCTCTCTCCACAGGCAATCATGTTGCATGTTGTTTACTGCAAAGGACTTCATAGGCTCAAATCTTACTCCAGAGCCTTCCACAGGCCTCTCCAGCCCGCTCCACATGGCCTGTTCCTCAGGCCACAACTCCCTCCAGCTCTCTTTACATCGCCACATGCCCCTCTGCGGGGCCACAGACCCCTATACAGGGTCACAGGCCTTTCCACAGGGCCTCAACCCCTTCAGCTGTCTCCACAGGACCACAGGCTTTTCCACAGCCCACAACTCCTTCCAGCTCTCACCACAGGGCCACAGCCCTTTCCACAAGGCTAAAGGGCCTATCCATAGGGCCACATACCTTTCCACAGGGCCACAACACCCTCCAGCTCTCTCCACAGGACAAGAAGCTCTCTTTACAGGGCCATACCTCACCTCCACAGGGCCAAATGCACTTTCCACACGGCTACAACTCCCAACAGCTCTCTCCACAGAGTCACAGGGCCCGTCTGCAGGGCACAAGCGCCCTCTTCAAGGCCAAAAGGCCTTTCTACATGGCTATAGTCATTTCCATACGGCACGAGCCCCTCCAGCTCTCTCCACAGGGCAACGGACCCCTATACAGGATCACAGGCCTTTCCACAGGGCCACAACACCTTCAGCTCTCTCCACAGGACCACAGGCTCCTACTGGGCCACAGGCCTTTCCACAGTGCCACAAGCCCCTCCAGCTCTCTCCACAGGCAATCATGTTGCATGTTGTTTACTGCAAAGGACTTCATAGGCTCAAATCTTACTCCAGAGCCTTCCACAGGCCTCTCCAGCCCGCTCCACATGGCCTTTTCCTCAGGCCACAACTCCCTCCAGCTCTCTTTACATCGCCACATGCCCCTCTGCGGGGCCACAGACCCCTATACAGGGTCACAGGCCTTTCCACAGGGCCTCAACCCCTTCAGCTGTCTCCACAGGACCACAGGCTTTTCCACAGCCCACAACTCCTTCCAGCTCTCACCACAGGGCCACAGCCCTTTCCACAAGGCTAAAGGGCCTATCCATAGGGCCACATACCTTTCCACAGGGCCACAACACCCTCCAGCTCTCTCCACAGGACAAGAAGCTCTCTTTACAGGGCCATAGCTCACCTCCACAGGGCCAAATGCACTTTCCACACGGCCACAACTCCCAACAGCTCTCTCCACAGAGTCACAGGGCCCGTCTGCAGGGCACAAGCCCCCTCTTCAAGGCCAAAAGGCCTTTCTACATGGCCATAGTCATTTCCATAGGGCACGAGCCCCTCCAGCTCTCTCCACAGGGCAACAGACCCCTATACAGGATCACAGGCCTTTCCACAGGGCCACAACACCTTCAGCTCTCTCCACAGGACCACAGGCTCCTACTGGGCCACAGGCCTTTCTACAGTGCCACAAGGCCCTCCAGCTCTCTCCACAGGCAATCATGTTGCATGTTGTTTACTGCAAAGGACTTCATAGGCTCAAATCTTACTCCAGAGCCTTCCACAGGCCTCTCCAGCCCGCTCCACATGGCCTTTTCCTCAGGCCACAACTCCCTCCAGCTCTCTTTACATCGCCACATGCCCCTCTGCGGGGCCACAGACCCCTATACAGGGTCACAGGCCTTTCCACAGGGCCTCAACCCCTTCAGCTGTCTCCACAGGACCACAGGCTTTTCCACAGCCCACAACTCCTTCCAGCTCTCACCACAGGGCCACAGCCCTTTCCACAAGGCTAAAGGGCCTATCCATAGGGCCACAGACCTTTCCACAGGGCCACAACACCCTCCAGCTCTCTCCACAGGACAAGAAGCTCTCTTTACAGGGCCATAGCTCACCTCCACAGGGCCAAATGCACTTTCCACACGGCTACAACTCCCAACAGCTCTATCCACAGAGTCACAGGGCCCGTCTGCAGGGCACAAGCGCCCTCTTCAAGGCCAAAAGGCCTTTCTACATGGCTATAGTCATTTCCATACGGCACGAGCCCCTCCAGCTCTCTCCACAGGGCAACGGACCCCTATACAGGGTCACAGGCCTTTCCACAGGGCCACAACACCTTCAGCTCTCTCCACAGGACCACAGGCTCCTACTGGGCCACAGGCCTTTCCACAGTGCCACAAGCCCCTCCAGCTCTCTCCACAGGCAATCATGTTGCATGTTGTTTACTGCAAAGGACTTCATAGGCTCAAATCTTACTCCAGAGCCTTCCACAGGCCTCTCCAGCCCGCTCCACATGGCCTTTTCCTCAGGCCACAACTCCCTCCAGCTCTCTTTACATCGCCACATGCCCCTCTGCGGGGCCACAGACCCCTATACAGGGTCACAGGCCTTTCCACAGGGCCTCAACCCCTTCAGCTGTCTCCACAGGACCACAGGCTTTTCCACAGCCCACAACTCCTTCCAGCTCTCACCACAGGGCCACAGCCCTTTCCACAAGGCTAAGGGGCCTATCCATAGGGCCACATACCTTTCCACAGGGCCACAACACCCTCCAGCTCTCTCCACAGGACAAGAAGCTCTCTTTACAGGGCCATACCTCACCTCCACAGGGCCAAATGCACTTTCCACACGGCCACAACTCCCAACAGCTCTCTCCACAGAGTCACAGGGCCCGTCTGCAGGGCACAAGCCCCCTCTTCAAGGCCAAAAGGCCTTTCTACATGGCCATAGTCATTTCCATAGGGCACGAGC
The DNA here is from genome assembly GCF_046119375.1 of Phyllobates terribilis. NCBI lineage: Eukaryota > Metazoa > Chordata > Amphibia > Anura > Dendrobatidae > Phyllobates > Phyllobates terribilis. Next base: position 1,481,095 of record NW_027363034.1, read on the forward strand.
CCCTCCAGCTCTCTCCACAGGGCAACAGACCCCTATACAGGATCACAGGCCTTTCCACAGGGCCACAACACCTTCAGCTCTCTCCACAGGACCACAGGCTCCTACTGGGCCACAGGCCTTTCTACAGTGCCACAAGCCCCTCCAGCTCTCTCCACAGGCAATCATGTTGCATGCTGTTTACTGCAAAGGACTTCATAGGCTCAAATCTTACTCCAGAGCCTTCCACAGGCCTCTCCAGCCCGCTCCACATGGCCTTTTCCTCAGGCCACAACTCCCTCCAGCTCTCTTTACATCGCCACATGCCCCTCTGCGGGGCCACAGACCCCTATACAGGGTCACAGGCCTTTCCACAGGGCCTCAACCCCTTCAGCTGTCTCCACAGGACCACAGGCTTTTCCACAGCCCACAACTCCTTCCAGCTCTCACCACAGGGCCACAGCCCTTTCCACAAGGCTAAAGGGCCTATCCATAGGGCCACAGACCTTTCCACAGGGCCACAACACCCTCCAGCTCTCTCCACAGGACAAGAAGCTCTCTTTACAGGGCCATAGCTCACCTCCACAGGGCCAAATGCACTTTCCACACGGCTACAACTCCCAACAGCTCTCTCCACAGAGTCACAGGGCCCGTCTGCAGGGCACAAGCGCCCTCTTCAAGGCCAAAAGGCCTTTCTACATGGCTATAGTCATTTCCATACGGCACGAGCCCCTCCAGCTCTCTCCACAGGGCAACGGACCCCTATACAGGATCACAGGCCTTTCCACAGGGCCACAACACCTTCAGCTCTCTCCACAGGACCACAGGCTCCTACTGGGCCACAGGCCTTTCCACAGTGCCACAAGCCCCTCCAGCTCTCTCCACAGGCAATCATGTTGCATGTTGTTTACTGCAAAGGACTTCATAGGCTCAAATCTTACTCCAGAGCCTTCCACAGGCCTCTCCAGCCCGCTCCACATGGCCTTTTCCTCAGGCCACAACTCCCTCCAGCTCTCTTTACATCGCCACATGCCCCTCTGCGGGGCCACAGACCCCTATACAGGGTCACAGGCCTTTCCACAGGGCCTCAACCCCTTCAGCTGTCTCCACAGGACCACAGGCTTTTCCACAGCCCACAACTCCTTCCAGCTCTCACCACAGGGCCACAGCCCTTTCCACAAGGCTAAAGGGCCTATCCATAGGGCCACATACCTTTCCACAGGGCCACAACACCCTCCAGCTCTCTCCACAGGACAAGAAGCTCTCTTTACAGGGCCATAGCTCACCTCCACAGGGCCAAATGCACTTTCCACACGGCCACAACTCCCAACAGCTCTCTCCACAGAGTCACAGGGCCCGTCTGCAGGGCACAAGCCCCCTCTTCAAGGCCAAAAGGCCTTTCTACATGGCCATAGTCATTTCCATAGGGCACGAGCCCCTCCAGCTCTCTCCACAGGGCAACAGACCCCTATACAGGATCACAGGCCTTTCCACAGGGCCACAACACCTTCAGCTCTCTCCACAGGACCACAGGCTCCTACTGGGCCACAGGCCTTTCTACACTGCCACAAGCCCCTCCAGCTCTCTCCACAGGCAATCATGTTGCATGTTGTTTACTGCAAAGGACTTCATAGGCTCAAATCTTACTCCAGAGCCTTCCACAGGCCTCTCCAGCCCACTCCACATGGCCTTTTCCTCAGGCCACAACGCCCTCCAGCTCTCTTTACATCGCCACATGCCCCTCTGCGGGGCCACAGACCCCTATACAGGGTCACAGGCCTTTCCACAGGGCCTCAACCCCTTCAGCTGTCTCCACAGGACCACAGGCTTTTCCACAGCCCACAACTCCTTCCAGCTCTCACCACAGGGCCACAGCCCTTTCCACAAGGCTAAAGGGCCTATCCATAGGGCCACATACCTTTCCACAGGGCCACAACACCCTCCAGCTCTCTCCACAGGACAAGAAGCTCTCTTTACAGGGCCATAGCTCACCTCCACAGGGCCAAATGCACTTTCCACACGGCTACAACTCCCAACAGCTCTCTCCACAGAGTCACAGGGCCCGTCTGCAGGGCACAAGCCCCCTCTTCAAGGCCAAAAGGCCTTTCTACATGGCCATAGTCATTTCCATAGGGCACGAGCCCCTCCAGCTCTCTCCACAGGGCAACAGACCCCTATACAGGATCACAGGCCTTTCCACAGGGCCACAACACCTTCAGCTCTCTCCACAGGACCACAGGCTCCTACTGGGCCACAGGCCTTTCTACAGTGCCACAAGCCCCTCCAGCTCTCTCCACAGGCAATCATGTTGCATGTTGTTTACTGCAAAGGACTTCATAGGCTCAAATCTTACTCCAGAGCCTTCCACAGGCCTCTCCAGCCCGCTCCACATGGCCTTTTCCTCAGGCCACAACTCCCTCCAGCTCTCTTTACATCGCCACATGCCCCTCTGCGGGGCCACAGACCCCTATACAGGGTCACAGGCCTTTCCACAGGGCCTCAACCCCTTCAGCTGTCTCCACAGGACCACAGGCTTTTCCACAGCCCACAACTCCTTCCAGCTCTCACCACAGGGCCACAGCCCTTTCCACAAGGCTAAAGGGCCTATCCATAGGGCCACAGACCTTTCCACAGGGCCACAACACCCTCCAGCTCTCTCCACAGGACAAGAAGCTCTCTTTACAGGGCCATAGCTCACCTCCACAGGGCCAAATGCACTTTCCACACGGCTACAACTCCCAACAGCTCTCTCCACAGAGTCACAGGGCCCGTCTGCAGGGCACAAGCGCCCTCTTCAAGGCCAAAAGGCCTTTCTACATGGCTATAGTCATTTCCATACGGCACGAGCCCCTCCAGCTCTCTCCACAGGGCAACGGACCCCTATACAGGGTCACAGGCCTTTCCACAGGGCCACAACACCTTCAGCTCTCTCCACAGGACCACAGGCTCCTACTGGGCCACAGGCCTTTCCACAGTGCCACAAGCCCCTCCAGCTCTCTCCACAGGCAATCATGTTGCATGTTGTTTACTGCAAAGGACTTCATAGGCTCAAATCTTACTCCAGAGCCTTCCACAGGCCTCTCCAGCCCGCTCCACATGGCCTTTTCCTCAGGCCACAACTCCCTCCAGCTCTCTTTACATCGCCACATGCCCCTCTGCGGGGCCACAGACCCCTATACAGGGTCACAGGCCTTTCCACAGGGCCTCAACCCCTTCAGCTGTCTCCACAGGACCACAGGCTTTTCCACAGCCCACAACTCCTTCCAGCTCTCACCACAGGGCCACAGCCCTTTCCACAAGGCTAAAGGGCCTATCCATAGGGCCACAGACCTTTCCACAGGGCCACAACACCCTCCAGCTCTCTCCACAGGACAAGAAGCTCTCTTTACAGGGCCATAGCTCACCTCCACAGGGCCAAATGCACTTTCCACACGGCTACAACTCCCAACAGCTCTCTCCACAGAGTCACAGGGCCCGTCTGCAGGGCACAAGCGCCCTCTTCAAGGCCAAAAGGCCTTTCTACATGGCTATAGTCATTTCCATACGGCACGAGCCCCTCCAGCTCTCTCCACAGGGCAACGGACCCCTATACAGGGTCACAGGCCTTTCCACAGGGCCACAACACCTTCAGCTCTCTCCACAGGACCACAGGCTCCTACTGGGGGCCACAGGCCTTTCCACAGTGCCACAAGCCCCTCCAGCTCTCTCCACAGGCAATCATGTTGCATGTTGTTTACTGCAAAGGACTTCATAGGCTCAAATCTTACTCCAGAGCCTTCCACAGGCCTCTCCAGCCCGCTCCACATGGCCTGTTCCTCAGGCCACAACTCCCTCCAGCTCTCTTTACATCGCCACATGCCCCTCTGCGGGGCCACAGACCCCTATACAGGGTCACAGGCCTTTCCACAGGGCCTCAACCCCTTCAGCTGTCTCCACAGGACCACAGGCTTTTCCACAGCCCACAACTCCTTCCAGCTCTCACCACAGGGCCACAGCCCTTTCCACAAGGCTAAAGGGCCTATCCATAGGGCCACAGACCTTTCCACAGGGCCACAACACCCTCCAGCTCTCTCCACAGGACAAGAAGCTCTCTTTACAGGGCCATACCTCACCTCCACAGGGCCAAATGCACTTTCCACACGGCCACAACTCCCAACAGCTCTCTCCACAGAGTCATAGGGCCCGTCTGCAGGGCACAAGCCCCCTCTTCAAGGCCAAAAGGCCTTTCTACATGGCCATAGTCATTTCCATAGGGCACGAGCCCCTCCAGCTCTCTCCACAGGGCAACAGACCCCTATACAGGATCACAGGCCTTTCCACAGGGCCACAACACCTTCAGCTCTCTCCACAGGACCACAGGCTCCTACTGGGCCACAGGCCTTTCTACAGTGCCACAAGCCCCTCCAGCTCTCTCCACAGGCAATCATGTTGCATGTTGTTTACTGCAAAGGACTTCATAGGCTCAAATCTTACTCCAGAGCCTTCCACAGGCCTCTCCAGCCCGCTCCACATGGCCTTTTCCTCAGGCCACAACTCCCTCCAGCTCTCTTTACATCGCCACATGCCCCTCTGCGGGGCCACAGACCCCTATACAGGGTCACAGGCCTTTCCACAGGGCCTCAACCCCTTCAGCTGTCTCCACAGGACCACAGGCTTTTCCACAGCCCACAACTCCTTCCAGCTCTCACCACAGGGCCACAGCCCTTTCCACAAGGCTAAAGGGCCTATCCATAGGGCCACAGACCTTTCCACAGGGCCACAACACCCTCCAGCTCTCTCCACAGGACAAGAAGCTCTCTTTACAGGGCCATAGCTCACCTCCACAGGGCCAAATGCACTTTCCACACGGCTACAACTCCCAACAGCTCTCTCCACGGAGTCACAGGGCCCGTCTGCAGGGCACAAGCGCCCTCTTCAAGGCCAAAAGGCCTTTCTACATGGCTATAGTCATTTCCATACGGCACGAGCCCCTCCAGCTCTCTCCACAGGGCAACGGACCCCTATACAGGGTCACAGGCCTTTCCACAGGGCCACAACACCTTCAGCTCTCTCCACAGGACCACAGGCTCCTACTGGGCCACAGGCCTTTCCACAGTGCCACAAGCCCCTCCAGCTCTCTCAACAGGCAATCATGTTGCATGTTGTTTACTGCAAAGGACTTCATAGGCTCAAATCTTACTCCAGAGCCTTCCACAGGCCTCTCCAGCCCGCTCCACATGGCCTTTTCCTCAGGCCACAACTCCCTCCAGCTCTCTTTACATCGCCACATGCCCCTCTGCGGGGCCACAGACCCCTATACAGGGTCACAGGCCTTTCCACAGGGCCTCAACCCCTTCAGCTGTCTCCACAGGACCACAGGCTTTTCCACAGCCCACAACTCCTTCCAGCTCTCACCACAGGGCCACAGCCCTTTCCACAAGGCTAAAGGGCCTATCCATAGGGCCACATACCTTTCCACAGGGCCACAACACCCTCCAGCTCTCTCCACAGGACAAGAAGCTCTCTTTACAGGGCCATACCTCACCTCCACAGGGCCAAATGCACTTTCCACACGGCCACAACTCCCAACAGCTCTCTCCACAGAGTCACAGGGCCCGTCTGCAGGGCACAAGCGCCCTCTTCAAGGCCAAAAGGCCTTTCTACATGGCTATAGTCATTTCCATACGGCACGAGCCCCTCCAGCTCTCTCCACAGGGCAACGGACCCCTATACAGGATCACAGGCCTTTCCACAGGGCCACAACACCTTCAGCTCTCTCCACAGGACCACAGGCTCCTACTGGGCCACAGGCCTTTCCACAGTGCCACAAGCCCCTCCAGCTCTCTCCACAGGCAATCATGTTGCATGTTGTTTACTGCAAAGGACTTCATAGGCTCAAATCTTACTCCAGAGCCTTCCACAGGCCTCTCCAGCCCGCTCCACATGGCCTTTTCCTCAGGCCACAACTCCCTCCAGCTCTCTTTACATCGCCACATGCCCCTCTGCGGGGCCACAGACCCCTATACAGGGTCACAGGCCTTTCCACAGGGCCTCAACCCCTTCAGCTGTCTCCACAGGACCACAGGCTTTTCCACAGCCCACAACTCCTTCCAGCTCTCACCACAGGGCCACAGCCCTTTCCACAAGGCTAAAGGGCCTATCCATAGGGCCACATACCTTTCCACAGGGCCACAACACCCTCCAGCTCTCTCCACAGGACAAGAAGCTCTCTTTACAGGGCCATAGCTCACCTCCACAGGGCCAAATGCACTTTCCACACGGCCACAACTCCCAACAGCTGTCTCCACAGAGTCACAGGGCCCGTCTGCAGGGCACAAGCCCCCTCTTCAAGGCCAAAAGGCCTTTCTACATGGCCATAGTCATTTCCATAGGGCACGAGCCCCTCCAGCTCTCTCCACAGGGCAACAGACCCCTATACAGGATCACAGGCCTTTCCACAGGGCCACAACACCTTCAGCTCTCTCCACAGGACCACAGGCTCCTACTGGGCCACAGGCCTTTCTACAGTGCCACAAGCCCCTCCAGCTCTCTCCACAGGCAATCATGTTGCATGTTGTTTACTGCAAAGGACTTCATAGGCTCAAATCTTACTCCAGAGCCTTCCACAGGCCTCTCCAGCCCGCTCCACATGGCCTTTTCCTCAGGCCACAACTCCCTCCAGCTCTCTTTACATCGCCACATGCCCCTCTGCGGGGCCACAGACCCCTATACAGGGTCACAGGCCTTTCCACAGGGCCTCAACCCCTTCAGCTGTCTCCACAGGACCACAGGCTTTTCCACAGCCCACAACTCCTTCCAGCTCTCACCACAGGGCCACAGCCCTTTCCACAAGGCTAAAGGGCCTATCCATAGGGCCACATACCTTTCCACAGGGCCACAACACCCTCCAGCTCTCTCCACAGGAAAAGAAGCTCTCTTTACAGGGCCATACCTCACCTCCACAGGGCTAAATGCACTTTCCACACGGCCACAACTCCCAACAGCTCTCTCCACAGAGTCACAGGGCCCGTCTGCAGGGCACAAGCCCCCTCTTCAAGGCCAAAAGGCCTTTCTACATGGCCATAGTCATTTCCATAGGGCACGAGCCCCTCCAGCTCTCTCCACAGGGCAACAGACCCCTATACAGGATCACAGGCCTTTCCACAGGGCCACAACACCTTCAGCTCTCTCCACAGGACCACAGGCTCCTACTGGGCCACAGGCCTTTCTACAGTGCCACAAGCCCCTCCAGCTCTCTCCACAGGCAATCATGTTGCATGTTGTTTACTGCAAAGGACTTCATAGGCTCAAATCTTACTCCAGAGCCTTCCACAGGCCTCTCCAGCCCGCTCCACATGGCCTTTTCCTCAGGCCACAACTCCCTCCAGCTCTCTTTACATCGCCACATGCCCCTCTGCGGGGCCACAGACCCCTATACAGGGTCACAGGCCTTTCCACAGGGCCTCAACCCCTTCAGCTGTCTCCACAGGACCACAGGCTTTTCCACAGCCCACAACTCCTTCCAGCTCTCACCACAGGGCCACAGCCCTTTCCACAAGGCTAAAGGGCCTATCCATAGGGCCACAGACCTTTCCACAGGGCCACAACACCCTCCAGCTCTCTCCACAGGACAAGAAGCTCTCTTTACAGGGCCATAGCTCACCTCCACAGGGCCAAATGCACTTTCCACACGGCTACAACTCCCAACAGCTCTCTCCACAGAGTCACAGGGCCCGTCTGCAGGGCACAAGCGCCCTCTTCAAGGCCAAAAGGCCTTTCTACATGGCTATAGTCATTTCCATACGGCACGAGCCCCTCCAGCTCTCTCCACAGGGCAACGGACCCCTATACAGGGTCACAGGCCTTTCCACAGGGCCACAACACCTTCAGCTCTCTCCACAGGACCACAGGCTCCTACTGGGCCACAGGCCTTTCCACAGTGCCACAAGCCCCTCCAGCTCTCTCCACAGGCAATCATGTTGCATGTTGTTTACTGCAAAGGACTTCATAGGCTCAAATCTTACTCCAGAGCCTTCCACAGGCCTCTCCAGCCCGCTCCACATGGCCTTTTCCTCAGGCCACAACTCCCTCCAGCTCTCTTTACATCGCCACATGCCCCTCTGCGGGGCCACAGACACCTATACAGGGTCACAGGCCTTTCCACAGGGCCTCAACCCCTTCAGCTGTCTCCACAGGACCACAGGCTTTTCCACAGCCCACAACTCCTTCCAGCTCTCACCACAGGGCCACAGCCCTTTCCACAAGGCTAAAGGGCCTATCCATAGGGCCACATACCTTTCCACAGGGCCACAACACCCTCCAGCTCTCTCCACAGGACAAGAAGCTCTCTTTACAGGGCCATAGCTCACCTCCACAGGGCCAAATGCACTTTCCACACGGCTACAACTCCCAACAGCTCTCTCCACAGAGTCACAGGGCCCGTCTGCAGGGCACAAGCGCCCTCTTCAAGGCCAAAAGGCCTTTCTACATGGCTATAGTCATTTCCATACGGCACGAGCCCCTCCAGCTCTCTCCACAGGGCAACGGACCCCTATACAGGGTCACAGGCCTTTCCACAGGGCCACAACACCTTCAGCTCTCTCCACAGGACCACAGGCTCCTACTGGGCCACAGGCCTTTCCACAGTGCCACAAGCCCCTCCAGCTCTCTCCACAGGCAATCATGTTGCATGTTGTTTACTGCAAAGGACTTCATAGGCTCAAATCTTACTCCAGAGCCTTCCACAGGCCTCTCCAGCCCACTCCACATGGCCTTTTCCTCAGGCAACAACTCCCTCCAGCTCTCTTTACATCGCCACATGCCCCTCTGCGGGGCCACAGACCCCTATACAGGGTCACAGGCCTTTCCACAGGGCCTCAACCCCTTCAGCTGTCTCCACAGGACCACAGGCTTTTCCACAGCCCACAACTCCTTCCAGCTCTCACCACAGGGCCACAGCCCTTTCCACAAGGCTAAAGGGCCTATCCATAGGGCCACATACCTTTCCACAGGGCCACAACACCCTCCAGCTCTCTCCACAGGACAAGAAGCTCTCTTTACAGGGCCATACCTCACCTCCACAGGGCCAAATGCACTTTCCACACGGCCACAACTCCCAACAGCTCTCTCCACAGAGTCACAGGGCCCGTCTGCAGGGCACAAGCCCCCTCTTCAAGGCCAAAAGGCCTTTCTACATGGCCATAGTCATTTCCATAGGGCACGAGCCCCTCCAGCTCTCTCCACAGGGCAACAGACCCCTATACAGGATCACAGTCCTTTCCACAGGGCCACAACACCTTCAGCTCTCTCCACAGGACCACAGGCTCCTACTGGGCCACAGGCCTTTCTACAGTGCCACAAGCCCCTCCAGCTCTCTCCACAGGCAATCATGTTGCATGTTGTTTACTGCAAAGGACTTCATAGGCTCAAATCTTACTCCAGAGCCTTCCACAGGCCTCTCCAGCCCGCTCCACATGGCCTTTTCCTCAGGCCACAACTCCCTCCAGCTCTCTTTACATCGCCACATGCCCCTCTGCGGGGCCACAGACCCCTATACAGGGTCACAGGCCTTTCCACAGGGCCTCAACCCCTTCAGCTGTCTCCACAGGACCACAGGCTTTTCCACAGCCCACAACTCCTTCCAGCTCTCACCACAGGGCCACAGCCCTTTCCACAAGGCTAAAGGGCCTATCCATAGGGCCACAGACCTTTCCACAGGGCCACAACACCCTCCAGCTCTCTCCACAGGACAAGAAGCTCTCTTTACAGGGCCATAGCTCACCTCCACAGGGCCAAATGCACTTTCCACACGGCTACAACTCCCAACAGCTCTCTCCACAGAGTCACAGGGCCCGTCTGCAGGGCACAAGCGCCCTCTTCAAGGCCAAAAGGCCTTTCTACATGGCTATAGTCATTTCCATACGGCACGAGCCCCTCCAGCTCTCTCCACAGGGCAACGGACCCCTATACAGGGTCACAGGCCTTTCCACAGGGCCACAACACCTTCAGCTCTCTCCACAGGACCACAGGCTCCTACTGGGCCACAGGCCTTTCCACAGTGCCACAAGCCCCTCCAGCTCTCTCCACAGGCAATCATGTTGCATGTTGTTTACTGCAAAGGACTTCATAGGCTCAAATCTTACTCCAGAGCCTTCCACAGGCCTCTCCAGCCCGCTCCACATGGCCTTTTCCTCAGGCCACAACTCCCTCCAGCTCTCTTTACATCGCCACATGCCCCTCTGCGGGGCCACAGACCCCTATACAGGGTCACAGGCCTTTCCACAGGGCCTCAACCCCTTCAGCTGTCTCCACAGGACCACAGGCTTTTCCACAGCCCACAACTCCTTCCAGCTCTCACCACAGGGCCACAGCCCTTTCCACAAAGCTAAAGGGCCTATCCATAGGGCCACAGACCTTTCCACAGGGCCACAACACCCTCCAGCTCTCTCCACAGGACAAGAAGCTCTCTTTACAGGGCCATAGCTCACCTCCACAGGGCCAAATGCACTTTCCACACGGCTACAACTCCCAACAGCTCTCTCCACAGAGTCACAGGGCCCATCTGCAGGGCACAAGCGCCCTCTTCAAGGCCAAAAGGCCTTTCTACATGGCTATAGTCATTTCCATACGGCACGAGCCCCTCCAGCTCTCTCCACAGGGCAACGGACCCCTATACAGGGTCACAGGCCTTTCCACAGGGCCACAACACCTTCAGCTCTCTCCACAGGACCACAGGCTCCTACTGGGCCACAGGCCTTTCCACAGTGCCACAAGCCCCTCCAGCTCTCTCCACAGGCAATCATGTTGCATGTTGTTTACTGCAAAGGACTTCATAGGCTCAAATCTTACTCCAGAGCCTTCCACAGGCCTCTCCATCCCGCTCCACATGGCCTTTTCCTCAGGCCACAACTCCCTCCAGCTCTCTTTACATCGCCACATGCCCCTCTGCGGGGCCACAGACCCCTATACAGGGTCACAGGCCTTTCCACAGGGCCTCAACCCCTTCAGCTGTCTCCACAGGACCACAGGCTTTTCCACAGCCCACAACTCCTTCCAGCTCTCACCACAGGGCCACAGCCCTTTCCACAAGGCTAAAGGGCCTATCCATAGGGCCACATACCTTTCCACAGGGCCACAACACCCTCCAGCTCTCTCCACAGGACAAGAAGCTCTCTTTACAGGGCCATACCTCACCTCCACAGGGCCAAATGCACTTTCCACACGGCTACAACTCCCAACAGCTCTCTCCACAGAGTCACAGGGCCCGTCTGCAGGGCACAAGCGCCCTCTTCAAGGCCAAAAGGCCTTTCTACATGGCTATAGTCATTTCCATACGGCACGAGCCCCTCCAGCTCTCTCCACAGGGCAACGGACCCCTATACAGGGTCACAGGCCTTTCCACAGGGCCACAACACCTTCAGCTCTCTCCACAGGACCACAGGCTCCTACTGGGCCACAGGCCTTTCCACAGTGCCACAAGCCCCTCCAGCTCTCTCCACAGGCAATCATGTTGCATGTTGTTTACTGCAAAGGACTTCATAGGCTCAAATCTTACTCCAGAGCCTTCCACAGGCCTCTCCAGCCCGCTCCACATGGCCTTTTCCTCAGGCCACAACTCCCTCCAGCTCTCTTTACATCGCCACATGCCCCTCTGCGGGGCCACAGACCCCTATACAGGGTCACAGGCCTTTCCACAGGGCCTCAACCCCTTCAGCTGTCTCCACAGGACCACAGGCTTTTCCACAGCCCACAACTCCTTCCAGCTCTCACCACAGGGCCACAGCCCTTTCCACAAGGCTAAAGGGCCTATCCATAGGGCCACATACCTTTCCACAGGGCCACAACACCCTCCAGCTCTCTCCACAGGACAAGAAGCTCTCTTTACAGGGCCATAGCTCACCTCCACAGGGCCAAATGCACTTTCCACACGGCCACAACTCCCAACAGCTCTCTCCACAGAGTCACAGGGCCCGTCTGCAGGGCACAAGCCCCCTCTTCAAGGCCAAAAGGCCTTTCTACATGGCCATAGTCATTTCCATAGGGCACGAGCCCCTCCAGCTCTCTCCACAGGGCAACAGACCCCTATACAGGATCACAGGCCTTTCCACAGGGCCACAACACCTTCAGCTCTCTCCACAGGACCACAGGCTCCTACTGGGCCACAGGCCTTTCTACAGTGCCACAAGCCCCTCCAGCTCTCTCCACAGGCAATCATGTTGCATGTTGTTTACTGCAAAGGACTTCATAGGCTCAAATCTTACTCCAGAGCCTTCCACAGGCCTCTCCAGCCCGCTCCACATGGCCTTTTCCTCAGGCCACAACTCCCTCCAGCTCTCTTTACATCGCCACATGCCCCTCTGCGGGGCCACAGACCCCTATACAGGGTCACAGGCCTTTCCACAGGGCCTCAACCCCTTCAGCTGTCTCCACAGGACCACAGGCTTTTCCACAGCCCACAACTCCTTCCAGCTCTCACCACAGGGCCACAGCCCTTTCCACAAGGCTAAAGGGCCTATCCATAGGGCCACATACCTTTCCACAGGGCCACAACACCCTCCAGCTCTCTCCACAGGACAAGAAGCTCTCTTTACAGGGCCATACCTCACCTCCACAGGGCCAAATGCACTTTCCACACGGCCACAACTCCCAACAGCTCTCTCCACAGAGTCACAGGGCCCGTCTGCAGGGCACAAGCCCCCTCTTCAAGGCCAAAAGGCCTTTCTACATGGCCATAGTCATTTCCATAGGGCACGAGCCCCTCCAGCTCTCTCCACAGGGCAACAGACCCCTATACAGGATCACAGGCCTTTCCACAGGGCCACAACACCTTCAGCTCTCTCCACAGGACCACAGGCTCCTACTGGGCCACAGGCCTTTCTACAGTGCCACAAGCCCCTCCAGCTCTCTCCACAGGCAATCATGTTGCATGTTGTTTACTGCAAAGGACTTCATAGGCTCAAATCTTACTCCAGAGCCTTCCACAGGCCTCTCCAGCCCGCTCCACATGGCCTTTTCCTCAGGCCACAACTCCCTCCAGCTCTCTTTACATCGCCACATGCCCCTCTGCGGGGCCACAGACCCCTATACAGGGTCACAGGCCTTTCCACAGGGCCTCAACCCCTTCAGCTGTCTCCACAGGACCACAGGCTTTTCCACAGCCCACAACTCCTTCCAGCTCTCACCACAGGGCCACAGCCCTTTCCACAAGGCTAAAGGGCCTATCCATAGGGCCACAGACCTTTCCACAGGGCCACAACACCCTCCAGCTCTCTCCACAGGACAAGAAGCTCTCTTTACAGGGCCATAGCTCACCTCCACAGGGCCAAATGCACTTTCCACACGGCTACAACTCCCAACAGCTCTCTCCACAGAGTCACAGGGCCCGTCTGCAGGGCACAAGCGCCCTCTTCAAGGCCAAAAGGCCTTTCTACATGGCTATAGTCATTTCCATACGGCACGAGCCCCTCCAGCTCTCTCCACAGGGCAACGGACCCCTATACAGGGTCACAGGCCTTTCCACAGGGCCACAACACCTTCAGCTCTCTCCACAGGACCACAGGCTCCTACTGGGCCACAGGCCTTTCCACAGTGCCACAAGCCCCTCCAGCTCTCTCCACAGGCAATCATGTTGCATGTTGTTTACTGCAAAGGACTTCATAGGCTCAAATCTTACTCCAGAGCCTTCCACAGGCCTCTCCAGCCCGCTCCACATGGCCTTTTCCTCAGGCCACAACTCCCTCCAGCTCTCTTCACATCGCCACATGCCCCTCTGCGGGGCCACAGACCCCTATACAGGGTCACAGGCCTTTCCACAGGGCCTCAACCCCTTCAGCTGTCTCCACAGGACCACAGGCTTTTCCACAGCCCACAACTCCTTCCAGCTCTCACCACAGGGCCACAGCCCTTTCCACAAAGCTAAAGGGCCTATCCATAGGGCCACAGACCTTTCCACACGGCCACAACACCCTCCAGCTCTCTCCACAGGACAAGAAGCTCTCTTTACAGGGCCATAGCTCACCTCCACAGGGCCAAATGCACTTTCCACACGGCTACAACTCCCAACAGCTCTCTCCACAGAGTCACAGGGCCCGTCTGCAGGGCACAAGCGCCCTCTTCAAGGCCAAAAGGCCTTTCTACATGGCTATAGTCATTTCCATACGGCACGAGCCCCTCCAGCTCTCTCCACAGGGCAACGGACCCCTATACAGGGTCACAGGCCTTTCCACAGGGCCACAACACCTTCAGCTCTCTCCACAGGACCACAGGCTCCTACTGGGCCACAGGCCTTTCCACAGTGCCACAAGCCCCTCCAGCTCTCTCCACAGGCAATCATGTTGCATGTTGTTTACTGCAAAGGACTTCATAGGCTCAAATCTTACTCCAGAGCCTTCCACAGGCCTCTCCAGCCCGCTCCACATGGCCTGTTCCTCAGGCCACAACTCCCTCCAGCTCTCTTTACATCGCCACATGCCCCTCTGCGGGGCCACAGACCCCTATACAGGGTCACAGGCCTTTCCACAGGGCCTCAACCCCTTCAGCTGTCTCCACAGGACCACAGGCTTTTCCACAGCCCACAACTCCTTCCAGCTCTCACCACAGGGCCACAGCCCTTTCCACAAGGCTAAAGGGCCTATCCATAGGGCCACAGACCTTTCCACAGGGCCACAACACCCTCCAGCTCTCTCCACAGGACAAGAAGCTCTCTTTACAGGGCCATACCTCACCTCCACAGGGCCAAATGCACTTTCCACACGGCTACAACTCCCAACAGCTCTCTCCACAGAGTCACAGGGCCCGTCTGCAGGGCACAAGCGCCCTCTTCAAGGCCAAAAGGCCTTTCTACATGGCTATAGTCATTTCCATACGGCACGAGCCCCTCCAGCTCTCTCCACAGGGCAACGGACCCCTATACAGGATCACAGGCCTTTCCACAGGGCCACAACACCTTCAGCTCTCTCCACAGGACCACAGGCTCCTACTGGGCCACAGGCCTTTCCACAGTGCCACAAGCCCCTCCAGCTCTCTCCACAGGCAATCATGTTGCATGTTGTTTACTGCAAAGGACTTCATAGGCTCAAATCTTACTCCAGAGCCTTCCACAGGCCTCTCCAGCCCGCTCCACATGGCCTTTTCCTCAGGCCACAACTCCCTCCAGCTCTCTTTACATCGCCACATGCCCCTCTGCGGGGCCACAGACCCCTATACAGGGTCACAGGCCTTTCCACAGGGCCTCAACCCCTTCAGCTGTCTCCACAGGACCACAGGCTTTTCCACAGCCCACAACTCCTTCCAGCTCTCACCACAGGGCCACAGCCCTTTCCACAAGGCTAAAGGGCCTATCCATAGGGCCACATACCTTTCCACAGGGCCACAACACCCTCCAGCTCTCTCCACAGGACAAGAAGCTCTCTTTACAGGGCCATAGCTCACCTCCACAGGGCCAAATGCACTTTCCACACGGCCACAACTCCCAACAGCTCTCTCCACAGAGTCACAGGGCCCGTCTGCAGGGCACAAGCCCCCTCTCCAAGGCCAAAAGGCCTTTCTACATGGCCATAGTCATTTCCATAGGGCACGAGCCCCTCCAGCTCTCTCCACAGGGCAACAGACCCCTATACAGGATCACAGGCCTTTCCACAGGGCCACAACACCTTCAGCTCTCTCCACAGGACCACAGGCTCCTACTGGGCCACAGGCCTTTCTACAGTGCCACAAGGCCCTCCAGCTCTCTCCACAGGCAATCATGTTGCATGTTGTTTACTGCAAAGGACTTCATAGGCTCAAATCTTACTCCAGAGCCTTCCACAGGCCTCTCCAGCCCGCTCCACATGGCCTTTTCCTCAGGCCACAACTCCCTCCAGCTCTCTTTACATCGCCACATGCCCCTCTGCGGGGCCACAGACCCCTATACAGGGTCACAGGCCTTTCCACAGGGCCTCAACCCCTTCAGCTGTCTCCACAGGACCACAGGCTTTTCCACAGCCCACAACTCCTTCCAGCTCTCACCACAGGGCCACAGCCCTTTCCACAAGGCTAAAGGGCCTATCCATAGGGCCACAGACCTTTCCACAGGGCCACAACACCCTCCAGCTCTCTCCACAGGACAAGAAGCTCTCTTTACAGGGCCATAGCTCACCTCCACAGGGCCAAATGCACTTTCCACACGGCTACAACTCCCAACAGCTCTCTCCACAGAGTCACAGGGCCCGTCTGCAGGGCACAAGCGCCCTCTTCAAGGCCAAAAGGCCTTTCTACATGGCTATAGTCATTTCCATACGGCACGAGCCCCTCCAGCTCTCTCCACAGGGCAACGGACCCCTATACAGGGTCACAGGCCTTTCCACAGGGCCACAACACCTTCAGCTCTCTCCACAGGACCACAGGCTCCTACTGGGCCACAGGCCTTTCCACAGTGCCACAAGCCCCTCCAGCTCTCTCCACAGGCAATCATGTTGCATGTTGTTTACTGCAAAGGACTTCATAGGCTCAAATCTTACTCCAGAGCCTTCCACAGGCCTCTCCAGCCCGCTCCACATGGCCTTTTCCTCAGGCCACAACTCCCTCCAGCTCTCTTTACATCGCCACATGCCCCTCTGCGGGGCCACAGACCCCTATACAGGGTCACAGGCCTTTCCACAGGGCCTCAACCCCTTCAGCTGTCTCCACAGGACCACAGGCTTTTCCACAGCCCACAACTCCTTCCAGCTCTCACCACAGGGCCACAGCCCTTTCCACAAGGCTAAGGGGCCTATCCATAGGGCCACATACCTTTCCACAGGGCCACAACACCCTCCAGCTCTCTCCACAGGACAAGAAGCTCTCTTTACAGGGCCATACCTCACCTCCACAGGGCCAAATGCACTTTCCACACGGCCACAACTCCCAACAGCTCTCTCCACAGAGTCACAGGGCCCGTCTGCAGGGCACAAGCCCCCTCTTCAAGGCCAAAAGGCCTTTCTACATGGCTATAGTCATTTCCATACGGCACGAGCCCCTCCAGCTCTCTCCACAGGGCAACGGACCCCTATACAGGATCACAGGCCTTTCCACAGGGCCACAACACCTTCAGCTCTCTCCACAGGACCACAGGCTCCTACTGGGCCACAGGCCTTTCCACAGTGCCACAAGCCCCTCCAGCTCTCTCCACAGGCAATCATGTTGCATGTTGTTTACTGCAAAGGACTTCATAGGCTCAAATCTTACTCCAGAGCCTTCCACAGGCCTCTCCAGCCCGCTCCACATGGCCTTTTCCTCAGGCCACAACTCCCTCCAGCTCTCTTTACATCGCCACATGCCCCTCTGCGGGGCCACAGACCCCTATACAGGGTCACAGGCCTTTCCACAGGGCCTCAACCCCTTCAGCTGTCTCCACAGGACCACAGGCTTTTCCACAGCCCACAACTCCTTCCAGCTCTCACCACAGGGCCACAGCCCTTTCCACAAGGCTAAAGGGCCTATCCATAGGGCCACATACCTTTCCACAGGGCCACAACACCCTCCAGCTCTCTCCACAGGACAAGAAGCTCTCTTTACAGGGCCATAGCTCACCTCCACAGGGCCAAATGCACTTTCCACACGGCCACAACTCCCAACAGCTCTCTCCACAGAGTCACAGGGCCCGTCTGCAGGGCACAAGCCCCCTCTTCAAGGCCAAAAGGCCTTTCTACATGGCCATAGTCATTTCCATAGGGCACGAGCCCCTCCAGCTCTCTCCACAGGGCAACAGACCCCTATACAGGATCACAGGCCTTTCCACAGGGCCACAACACCTTCAGCTCTCTCCACAGGACCACAGGCTCCTACTGGGCCACAGGCCTTTCTACAGTGCCACAAGCCCCTCCAGCTCTCTCCACAGGCAATCATGTTGCATGTTGTTTACTGCAAAGGACTTCATAGGCTCAAATCTTACTCCAGAGCCTTCCACAGGCCTCTCCAGCCCGCTCCACATGGCCTTTTCCTCAGGCCACAACTCCCTCCAGCTCTCTTTACATCGCCACATGCCCCTCTGCGGGGCCACAGACCCCTATACAGGGTCACAGGCCTTTCCACAGGGCCTCAACCCCTTCAGCTGTCTCCACAGGACCACAGGCTTTTCCACAGCCCACAACTCCTTCCAGCTCTCACCACAGGGCCACAGCCCTTTCCACAAGGCTAAAGGGCCTATCCATAGGGCCACATACCTTTCCACAGGGCCACAACACCCTCCAGCTCTCTCCACAGGACAAGAAGCTCTCTTTACAGGGCCATAGCTCACCTCCACAGGGCCAAATGCACTTTCCACACGGCTACAACTCCCAACAGCTCTCTCCACAGAGTCACAGGGCCCGTCTGCAGGGCACAAGCCCCCTCTTCAAGGCCAAAAGGCCTTTCTACATGGCCATAGTCATTTCCATAGGGCACGAGCCCCTCCAGCTCTCTCCACAGGGCAACAGACCCCTATACAGGATCACAGGCCTTTCCACAGGGCCACAACACCTTCAGCTCTCTCCACAGGACCACAGGCTCCTACTGGGCCACAGGCCTTTCTACAGTGCCACAAGCCCCTCCAGCTCTCTCCACAGGCAATCATGTTGCATGTTGTTTACTGCAAAGGACTTCATAGGCTCAAATCTTACTCCAGAGCCTTCCACAGGCCTCTCCAGCCCGCTCCACATGGCCTTTTCCTCAGGCCACAACTCCCTCCAGCTCTCTTTACATCGCCACATGCCCCTCTGCGGGGCCACAGACCCCTATACAGGGTCACAGGCCTTTCCACAGGGCCTCAACCCCTTCAGCTGTCTCCACAGGACCACAGGCTTTTCCACAGCCCACAACTCCTTCCAGCTCTCACCACAGGGCCACAGCCCTTTCCACAAGGCTAAAGGGCCTATCCATAGGGCCACAGACCTTTCCACAGGGCCACAACACCCTCCAGCTCTCTCCACAGGACAAGAAGCTCTCTTTACAGGGCCATAGCTCACCTCCACAGGGCCAAATGCACTTTCCACACGGCTACAACTCCCAACAGCTCTCTCCACAGAGTCACAGGGCCCGTCTGCAGGGCACAAGCGCCCTCTTCAAGGCCAAAAGGCCTTTCTACATGGCTATAGTCATTTCCATACGGCACGAGCCCCTCCAGCTCTCTCCACAGGGCAACGGACCCCTATACAGGGTCACAGGCCTTTCCACAGGGCCACAACACCTTCAGCTCTCTCCACAGGACCACAGGCTCCTACTGGGCCACAGGCCTTTCCACAGTGCCACAAGCCCCTCCAGCTCTCTCCACAGGCAATCATGTTGCATGTTGTTTACTGCAAAGGACTTCATAGGCTCAAATCTTACTCCAGAGCCTTCCACAGGCCTCTCCAGCCCGCTCCACATGGCCTTTTCCTCAGGCCACAACTCCCTCCAGCTCTCTTTACATCGCCACATGCCCCTCTGCGGGGCCACAGACCCCTATACAGGGTCACAGGCCTTTCCACAGGGCCTCAACCCCTTCAGCTGTCTCCACAGGACCACAGGCTTTTCCACAGCCCACAACTCCTTCCAGCTCTCACCACAGGGCCACAGCCCTTTCCACAAGGCTAAAGGGCCTATCCATAGGGCCACAGACCTTTCCACAGGGCCACAACACCCTCCAGCTCTCTCCACAGGACAAGAAGCTCTCTTTACAGGGCCATAGCTCACCTCCACAGGGCCAAATGCACTTTCCACACGGCTACAACTCCCAACAGCTCTCTCCACAGAGTCACAGGGCCCGTCTGCAGGGCACAAGCGCCCTCTTCAAGGCCAAAAGGCCTTTCTACATGGCTATAGTCATTTCCATACGGCACGAGCCCCTCCAGCTCTCTCCACAGGGCAACGGACCCCTATACAGGGTCACAGGCCTTTCCACAGGGCCACAACACCTTCAGCTCTCTCCACAGGACCACAGGCTCCTACTGGGGGCCACAGGCCTTTCCACAGTGCCACAAGCCCCTCCAGCTCTCTCCACAGGCAATCATGTTGCATGTTGTTTACTGCAAAGGACTTCATAGGCTCAAATCTTACTCCAGAGCCTTCCACAGGCCTCTCCAGCCCGCTCCACATGGCCTGTTCCTCAGGCCACAACTCCCTCCAGCTCTCTTTACATCGCCACATGCCCCTCTGCGGGGCCACAGACCCCTATACAGGGTCACAGGCCTTTCCACAGGGCCTCAACCCCTTCAGCTGTCTCCACAGGACCACAGGCTTTTCCACAGCCCACAACTCCTTCCAGCTCTCACCACAGGGCCACAGCCCTTTCCACAAGGCTAAAGGGCCTATCCATAGGGCCACAGACCTTTCCACAGGGCCACAACACCCTCCAGCTCTCTCCACAGGACAAGAAGCTCTCTTTACAGGGCCATACCTCACCTCCACAGGGCCAAATGCACTTTCCACACGGCCACAACTCCCAACAGCTCTCTCCACAGAGTCACAGGGCCCGTCTGCAGGGCACAAGCCCCCTCTTCAAGGCCAAAAGGCCTTTCTACATGGCCATAGTCATTTCCATAGGGCACGAGCCCCTCCAGCTCTCTCCACAGGGCAACAGACCCCTATACAGGATCACAGGCCTTTCCACAGGGCCACAACACCTTCAGCTCTCTCCACAGGACCACAGGCTCCTACTGGGCCACAGGCCTTTCCACAGTGCCACAAGCCCCTCCAGCTCTCTCCACAGGCAATCATGTTGCATGTTGTTTACTGCAAAGGACTTCATAGGCTCAAATCTTACTCCAGAGCCTTCCACAGGCCTCTCCAGCCCGCTCCACATGGCCTTTTCCTCAGGCCACAACTCCCTCCAGCTCTCTTTACATCGCCACATGCCCCTCTGCGGGGCCACAGACCCCTATACAGGGTCACAGGCCTTTCCACAGGGCCTCAACCCCTTCAGCTGTCTCCACAGGACCACAGGCTTTTCCACAGCCCACAACTCCTTCCAGCTCTCACCACAGGGCCACAGCCCTTTCCACAAGGCTAAAGGGCCTATCCATAGGGCCACAGACCTTTCCACAGGGCCACAACACCCTCCAGCTCTCTCCACAGGACAAGAAGCTCTCTTTACAGGGCCATAGCTCACCTCCACAGGGCCAAATGCACTTTCCACACGGCTACAACTCCCAACAGCTCTCTCCACGGAGTCACAGGGCCCGTCTGCAGGGCACAAGCGCCCTCTTCAAGGCCAAAAGGCCTTTCTACATGGCTATAGTCATTTCCATACGGCACGAGCCCCTCCAGCTCTCTCCACAGGGCAACGGACCCCTATACAGGGTCACAGGCCTTTCCACAGGGCCACAACACCTTCAGCTCTCTCCACAGGACCACAGGCTCCTACTGGGCCACAGGCCTTTCCACAGTGCCACAAGCCCCTCCAGCTCTCTCAACAGGCAATCATGTTGCATGTTGTTTACTGCAAAGGACTTCATAGGCTCAAATCTTACTCCAGAGCCTTCCACAGGCCTCTCCAGCCCGCTCCACATGGCCTGTTCCTCAGGCCACAACTCCCTCCAGCTCTCTTTACATCGCCACATGCCCCTCTGCGGGGCCACAGACCCCTATACAGGGTCACAGGCCTTTCCACAGGGCCTCAACCCCTTCAGCTGTCTCCACAGGACCACAGGCTTTTCCACAGCCCACAACTCCTTCCAGCTCTCACCACAGGGCCACAGCCCTTTCCACAAGGCTAAAGGGCCTATCCATAGGGCCACATACCTTTCCACAGGGCCACAACACCCTCCAGCTCTCTCCACAGGACAAGAAGCTCTCTTTACAGGGCCATACCTCACCTCCACAGGGCCAAATGCACTTTCCACACGGCCACAACTCCCAACAGCTCTCTCCACAGAGTCACAGGGCCCGTCTGCAGGGCACAAGCGCCCTCTTCAAGGCCAAAAGGCCTTTCTACATGGCTATAGTCATTTCCATACGGCACGAGCCCCTCCAGCTCTCTCCACAGGGCAACGGACCCCTATACAGGATCACAGGCCTTTCCACAGGGCCACAACACCTTCAGCTCTCTCCACAGGACCACAGGCTCCTACTGGGCCACAGGCCTTTCCACAGTGCCACAAGCCCCTCCAGCTCTCTCCACAGGCAATCATGTTGCATGTTGTTTACTGCAAAGGACTTCATAGGCTCAAATCTTACTCCAGAGCCTTCCACAGGCCTCTCCAGCCCGCTCCACATGGCCTTTTCCTCAGGCCACAACTCCCTCCAGCTCTCTTTACATCGCCACATGCCCCTCTGCGGGGCCACAGACCCCTATACAGGGTCACAGGCCTTTCCACAGGGCCTCAACCCCTTCAGCTGTCTCCACAGGACCACAGGCTTTTCCACAGCCCACAACTCCTTCCAGCTCTCACCACAGGGCCACAGCCCTTTCCACAAGGCTAAAAGGCCTATCCATAGGGCCACATACCTTTCCACAGGGCCACAACACCCTCCAGCTCTCTCCACAGGACAAGAAGCTCTCTTTACAGGGCCATAGCTCACCTCCACAGGGCCAAATGCACTTTCCACACGGCCACAACTCCCAACAGCTGTCTCCACAGAGTCACAGGGCCCGTCTGCAGGGCACAAGCCCCCTCTTCAAGGCCAAAAGGCCTTTCTACATGGCCATAGTCATTTCCATAGGGCACGAGCCCCTCCAGCTCTCTCCACAGGGCAACAGACCCCTATACAGGATCACAGGCCTTTCCACAGGGCCACAACACCTTCAGCTCTCTCCACAGGACCACAGGCTCCTACTGGGCCACAGGCCTTTCTACAGTGCCACAAGCCCCTCCAGCTCTCTCCACAGGCAATCATGTTGCATGTTGTTTACTGCAAAGGACTTCATAGGCTCAAATCTTACTCCAGAGCCTTCCACAGGCCTCTCCAGCCCGCTCCACATGGCCTTTTCCTCAGGCCACAACTCCCTCCAGCTCTCTTTACATCGCCACATGCCCCTCTGCGGGGCCACAGACCCCTATACAGGGTCACAGGCCTTTCCACAGGGCCTCAACCCCTTCAGCTGTCTCCACAGGACCACAGGCTTTTCCACAGCCCACAACTCCTTCCAGCTCTCACCACAGGGCCACAGCCCTTTCCACAAGGCTAAAGGGCCTATCCATAGGGCCACATACCTTTCCACAGGGCCACAACACCCTCCAGCTCTCTCCACAGGACAAGAAGCTCTCTTTACAGGGCCATACCTCACCTCCACAGGGCCAAATGCACTTTCCACACGGCCACAACTCCCAACAGCTCTCTCCACAGAGTCACAGGGCCCGTCTGCAGGGCACAAGCCCCCTCTTCAAGGCCAAAAGGCCTTTCTACATGGCCATAGTCATTTCCATAGGGCACGAGCCCCTCCAGCTCTCTCCACAGGGCAACAGACCCCTATACAGGATCACAGGCCTTTCCACAGGGCCACAACACCTTCAGCTCTCTCCACAGGACCACAGGCTCCTACTGGGCCACAGGCCTTTCTACAGTGCCACAAGCCCCTCCAGCTCTCTCCACAGGCAATCATGTTGCATGTTGTTTACTGCAAAGGACTTCATAGGCTCAAATCTTACTCCAGAGCCTTCCACAGGCCTCTCCAGCCCGCTCCACATGGCCTTTTCCTCAGGCCACAACTCCCTCCAGCTCTCTTTACATCGCCACATGCCCCTCTGCGGGGCCACAGTCCCCTATACAGGGTCACAGGCCTTTCCACAGGGCCTCAACCCCTTCAGCTGTCTCCACAGGACCACAGGCTTTTCCACAGCCCACAACTCCTTCCAGCTCTCACCACAGGGCCACAGCCCTTTCCACAAGGCTAAAGGGCCTATCCATAGGGCCACAGACCTTTCCACAGGGCCACAACACCCTCCAGCTCTCTCCACAGGACAAGAAGCTCTCTTTACAGGGCCATAGCTCACCTCCACAGGGCCAAATGCACTTTCCACACGGCTACAACTCCCAACAGCTCTCTCCACAGAGTCACAGGGCCCGTCTGCAGGGCACAAGCGCCCTCTTCAAGGCCAAAAGGCCTTTCTACATGGCTATAGTCATTTCCATACGGCACGAGCCCCTCCAGCTCTCTCCACAGGGCAACGGACCCCTATACAGGGTCACAGGCCTTTCCACAGGGCCACAACACCTTCAGCTCTCTCCACAGGACCACAGGCTCCTACTGGGCCACAGGCCTTTCCACAGTGCCACAAGCCCCTCCAGCTCTCTCCACAGGCAATCATGTTGCATGTTGTTTACTGCAAAGGACTTCATAGGCTCAAATCTTACTCCAGAGCCTTCCACAGGCCTCTCCAGCCCGCTCCACATGGCCTTTTCCTCAGGCCACAACTCCCTCCAGCTCTCTTTACATCGCCACATGCCCCTCTGCGGGGCCACAGACCCCTATACAGGGTCACAGGCCTTTCCACAGGGCCTCAACCCCTTCAGCTGTCTCCACAGGACCACAGGCTTTTCCACAGCCCACAACTCCTTCCAGCTCTCACCACAGGGCCACAGCCCTTTCCACAAGGCTAAAGGGCCTATCCATAGGGCCACATACCTTTCCACAGGGCCACAACACCCTCCAGCTCTCTCCACAGGACAAGAAGCTCTCTTTACAGGGCCATAGCTCACCTCCACAGGGACAAATGCACTTTCCACACGGCCACAACTCCCAACAGCTCTCTCCACAGAGTCACAGGGCCCGTCTGCAGGGCACAAGCCCCCTCTTCAAGGCCAAAAGGCCTTTCTACGTGGCCATAGTCATTGCCATAGGGCACGAGCCCCTCCAGCTCTCTCCACAGGGCAACAGACCCCTATACAGGATCACAGGCCTTTCCACAGGGCCACAACACCTTCAGCTCTCTCCACAGGACCACAGGCTCCTACTGGGCCACAGGCCTTTCTACAGTGCCACAAGCCCCTCCAGCTCTCTCCACAGGCAATCATGTTGCATGTTGTTTACTGCAAAGGACTTCATAGGCTCAAATCTTACTCCAGAGCCTTCCACAGGCCTCTCCAGCCCGCTCCACATGGCCTTTTCCTCAGGCCACAACTCCCTCCAGCTCTCTTTACATCGCCACATGCCCCTCTGCGGGGCCACAGACCCCTATACAGGGTCACAGGCCTTTCCACAGGGCCTCAACCCCTTCAGCTGTCTCCACAGGACCACAGGCTTTTCCACAGCCCACAACTCCTTCCAGCTCTCACCACAGGGCCACAGCCCTTTCCACAAGGCTAAAGGGCCTATCCATAGGGCCACAGACCTTTCCACAGGGCCACAACACCCTCCAGCTCTCTCCACAGGACAAGAAGCTCTCTTTACAGGGCCATAGCTCACCTCCACAGGGCCAAATGCACTTTCCACACGGCTACAACTCCCAACAGCTCTCTCCACAGAGTCACAGGGCCCGTCTGCAGGGCACAAGCGCCCTCTTCAAGGCCAAAAGGCCTTTCTACATGGCTATAGTCATTTCCATACGGCACGAGCCCCTCCAGCTCTCTCCACAGGGCAACGGACCCCTATACAGGGTCACAGGCCTTTCCACAGGGCCACAACACCTTCAGCTCTCTCCACAGGACCACAGGCTCCTACTGGGCCACAGGCCTTTCCACAGTGCCACAAGCCCCTCCAGCTCTCTCCACAGGCAATCATGTTGCATGTTGTTTACTGCAAAGGACTTCATAGGCTCAAATCTTACTCCAGAGCCTTCCACAGGCCTCTCCAGCCCGCTCCACATGGCCTTTTCCTCAGGCCACAACTCCCTCCAGCTCTCTTTACATCGCCACATGCCCCTCTGCGGGGCCACAGACCCCTATACAGGGTCACAGGCCTTTCCACAGGGCCTCAACCCCTTCAGCTGTCTCCACAGGACCACAGGCTTTTCCACAGCCCACAACTCCTTCCAGCTCTCACCACAGGGCCACAGCCCTTTCCACAAGGCTAAAGGGCCTATCCATAGGGCCACATACCTTTCCACAGGGCCACAACACCCTCCAGCTCTCTCCACAGGACAAGAAGCTCTCTTTACAGGGCCATACCTCACCTCCACAGGGCCAAATGCACTTTCCACACGGCCACAACTCCCAACAGCTCTCTCCACAGAGTCACAGGGCCCGTCTGCAGGGCATAAGCCCCCTCTTCAAGGCCAAAAGGCCTTTCTACATGGCCATAGTCATTTCCATAGGGCACGAGCCCCTCCAGCTCTCTCCACAGGGCAACAGACCCCTATACAGGATCACAGGCCTTTCCACAGGGCCACAACACCTTCAGCTCTCTCCACAGGACCACAGGCTCCTACTGGGCCACAGGCCTTTCTACAGTGCCACAAGCCCCTCCAGCTCTCTCCACAGGCAATCATGTTGCATGTTGTTTACTGCAAAGGACTTCATAGGCTCAAATCTTACTCCAGAGCCTTCCACAGGCCTCTCCAGCCCGCTCCACATGGCCTTTTCCTCAGGCCACAACTCCCTCCAGCTCTCTTTACATCGCCACATGCCCCTCTGCGGGGCCACAGACCCCTATACAGGGTCACAGGCCTTTCCACAGGGCCTCAACCCCTTCAGCTGTCTCCACAGGACCACAGGCTTTTCCACAGCCCACAACTCCTTCCAGCTCTCACCACAGGGCCACAGCCCTTTCCACAAGGCTAAAGGGCCTATCCATAGGGCCACAGACCTTTCCACAGGGCCACAACACCCTCCAGCTCTCTCCACAGGACAAGAAGCTCTCTTTACAGGGCCATAGCTCACCTCCACAGGGCCAAATGCACTTTCCACACGGCTACAACTCCCAACAGCTCTCTCCACAGAGTCACAGGGCCCGTCTGCAGGGCACAAGCGCCCTCTTCAAGGCCAAAAGGCCTTTCTACATGGCTATAGTCATTTCCATACGGCACGAGCCCCTCCAGCTCTCTCCACAGGGCAACGGACCCCTATACAGGGTCACAGGCCTTTCCACAGGGCCACAACACCTTCAGCTCTCTCCACAGGACCACAGGCTCCTACTGGGCCACAGGCCTTTCCACAGTGCCACAAGCCCCTCCAGCTCTCTCCACAGGCAATCATGTTGCATGTTGTTTACTGCAAAGGACTTCATAGGCTCAAATCTTACTCCAGAGCCTTCCACAGGCCTCTCCAGCCCGCTCCACATGGCCTTTTCCTCAGGCCACAACTCCCTCCAGCTCTCTTTACATCGCCACATGCCCCTCTGCGGGGCCACAGACCCCTATACAGGGTCACAGGCCTTTCCACAGGGCCTCAACCCCTTCAGCTGTCTCCACAGGACCACAGGCTTTTCCACAGCCCACAACTCCTTCCAGCTCTCACCACAGGGCCACAGCCCTTTCCACAAGGCTAAAGGGCCTATCCATAGGGCCACAGACCTTTCCACAGGGCCACAACACCCTCCAGCTCTCTCCACAGGACAAGAAGCTCTCTTTACAGGGCCATAGCTCACCTCCACAGGGCCAAATGCACTTTCCACACGGCTACAACTCCCAACAGCTCTCTCCACAGAGTCACAGGGCCCGTCTGCAGGGCACAAGCGCCCTCTTCAAGGCCAAAAGGCCTTTCTACATGGCTATAGTCATTTCCATACGGCACAAGCCCCTCCAGCTCTCTCCACAGGGCAACGGACCCCTATACAGGGTCACAGGCCTTTCCACAGGGCCACAACACCTTCAGCTCTCTCCACAGGACCACAGGCTCCTACTGGGCCACAGGCCTTTCCACAGTGCCACAAGCCCCTCCAGCTCTCTCCACAGGCAATCATGTTGCATGTTGTTTACTGCAAAGGACTTCATAGGCTCAAATCTTACTCCAGAGCCTTCCACAGGCCTCTCCAGCCCGCTCCACATGGCCTGTTCCTCAGGCCACAACTCCCTCCAGCTCTCTTTACATCGCCACATGCCCCTCTGCGGGGCCACAGACCCCTATACAGGGTCACAGGCCTTTCCACAGGGCCTCAACCCCTTCAGCTGTCTCCACAGGACCACAGGCTTTTCCACAGCCCACAACGCCTTCCAGCTCTCACCACAGGGCCACAGCCCTTTCCACAAGGCTAAAGGGCCTATCCATAGGGCCACATACCTTTCCACAGGGCCACAACACCCTCCAGCTCTCTCCACAGGACAAGAAGCTCTCTTTACAGGGCCATAGCTCACCTCCACAGGGCCAAATGCACTTTCCACACGGCTACAACTCCCAACAGCTCTCTCCACAGAGTCACAGGGCCCGTCTGCAGGGCACAAGCGCCCTCTTCAAGGCCAAAATGCCTTTCTACATGGCTATAGTCATTTCCATACGGCACGAGCCCCTCCAGCTCTCTCCACAGGGCAACGGACCCCTATACAGGATCACAGGCCTTTCCACAGGGCCACAACACCTTCAGCTCTCTCCACAGGACCACAGGCTCCTACTGGGCCACAGGCCTTTCCACAGTGCCACAAGCCCCTCCAGCTCTCTCCACAGGCAATCATGTTGCATGTTGTTTACTGCAAAGGACTTCATAGGCTCAAATCTTACTCCAGAGCCTTCCACAGGCCTCTCCAGCCCGCTCCACATGGCCTTTTCCTCAGGCCACAACTCCCTCCAGCTCTCTTTACATCGCCACATGCCCCTCTGCGGGGCCACAGACCCCTATACAGGGTCACAGGCCTTTCCACAGGGCCTCAACCCCTTCAGCTGTCTCCACAGGACCACAGGCTTTTCCACAGCCCACAACTCCTTCCAGCTCTCACCACAGGGCCACAGCCCTTTCCACAAGGCTAAAGGGCCTATCCATAGGGCCACATACCTTTCCACAGGGCCACAACACCCTCCAGCTCTCTCCACAGGACAAGAAGCTCTCTTTACAGGGCCATAGCTCACCTCCACAGGGCCAAATGCACTTTCCACACGGCCACAACTCCCAACAGCTCTCTCCACAGAGTCACAGGGCCCGTCTGCAGGGCACAAGCCCCCTCTTCAAGGCCAAAAGGCCTTTCTACATGGCCATAGTCATTTCCATAGGGCACGAGCCCCTCCAGCTCTCTCCACAGGGCAACAGACCCCTATACAGGATCACAGGCCTTTCCACAGGGCCACAACACCTTCAGCTCTCTCCACAGGACCACAGGCTCCTACTGGGCCACAGGCCTTTCTACAGTGCCACAAGCCCCTCCAGCTCTCTCCACAGGCAATCATGTTGCATGTTGTTTACTGCAAAGGACTTCATAGGCTCAAATCTTACTCCAGAGCCTTCCACAGGCCTCTCCAGCCCGCTCCACATGGCATTTTCCTCAGGCCACAACTCCCTCCAGCTCTCTTTACATCGCCACATGCCCCTCTGCGGGGCCACAGACCCCTATACAGGGTCACAGGCCTTTCCACAGGGCCTCAACCCCTTCAGCTGTCTCCACAGGACCACAGGCTTTTCCACAGCCCACAACTCCTTCCAGCTCTCACCACAGGGCCACATCCCTTTCCACAAGGCTAAAGGGCCTATCCATAGGGCCACAGACCTTTCCACAGGGCCACAACACCCTCCAGCTCTCTCCACAGGACAAGAAGCTCTCTTTACAGGGCCATAGCTCACCTCCACAGGGCCAAATGCACTTTCCACACGGCTACAACTCCCAACAGCTCTCTCCACAGAGTCACAGGGCCCGTCTGCAGGGCACAAGCGCCCTCTTCAAGGCCAAAAGTCCTTTCTACATGGCTATAGTCATTTCCATACGGCACGAGCCCCTCCAGCTCTCTCCACAGGGCAACGGACCCCTATACAGGGTCACAGGCCTTTCCACAGGGCCACAACACCTTCAGCTCTCTCCACAGGACCACAGGCTCCTACTGGGCCACAGGCCTTTCCACAGTGCCACAAGCCCCTCCAGCTCTCTCCACAGGCAATCATGTTGCATGTTGTTTACTGCAAAGGACTTCATAGGCTCAAATCTTACTCCAGAGCCTTCCACAGGCCTCTCCAGCCCACTCCACATGGCCTTTTCCTCAGGCCACAACTCCCTCCAGCTCTCTTAACATCGCCACATGCCCCTCTGCGGGGCCACAGACCCCTATACAGGGTCACAGGCCTTTCCACAGGGCCTCAACCCCTTCAGCTGTCTCCACAGGACCACAGGCTTTTCCACAGCCCACAACTCCTTCCAGCTCTCACCACAGGGCCACAGCCCTTTCCACAAGGCTAAAGGGCCTATCCATAGGGCCACATACCTTTCCACAGGGCCACAACACCCTCCAGCTCTCTCCACAGGACAAGAAGCTCTCTTTACAGGGCCATAGCTCACCTCCACAGGGCCAAATGCACTTTCCACACGGCCACAACTCCCAACAGCTCTCTCCACAGAGTCACAGGGCCCGTCTGCAGGGCACAAGCCCCCTCTTCAAGGCCAAAAGGCCTTTCTACATGGCCATAGTCATTTCCATAGGGCACGAGCCCCTCCAGCTCTCTCCACAGGGCAACAGACCCCTATACAGGATCACAGGCCTTTCCACAGGGCCACAACACCTTCAGCTCTCTCCACAGGACCACAGGCTCCTACTGGGCCACAGGCCTTTCTACAGTGCCACAAGCCCCTCCAGCTCTCTCCACAGGCAATCATGTTGCATGTTGTTTACTGCAAAGGACTTCATAGGCTCAAATCTTACTCCAGAGCCTTCCACAGGCCTCTCCAGCCCGCTCCACATGGCCTTTTCCTCAGGCCACAACTCCCTCCAGCTCTCTTTACATCGCCACATGCCCCTCTGCGGGGCCACAGACCCCTATACAGGGTCACAGGCCTTTCCACAGGGCCTCAACCCCTTCAGCTGTCTCCACAGGACCACAGGCTTTTCCACAGCCCACAACTCCTTCCAGCTCTCACCACAGGGCCACAGCCCTTTCCACAAGGCTAAAGGGCCTATCCATAGGGCCACAGACCTTTCCACAGGGCCACAACACCCTCCAGCTCTCTCCACAGGACAAGAAGCTCTCTTTACAGGGCCATAGCTCACCTCCACAGGGCCAAATGCACTTTCCACACGGCTACAACTCCCAACAGCTCTCTCCACAGAGTCACAGGGCCCGTCTGCAGGGCACAAGCGCCCTCTTCAAGGCCAAAAGGCCTTTCTACATGGCTATAGTCATTTCCATACGGCACGAGCCCCTCCAGCTCTCTCCACAGGGCAACGGACCCCTATACAGGGTCACAGGCCTTTCCACAGGGCCACAACACCTTCAGCTCTCTCCACAGGACCACAGGCTCCTACTGGGCCACAGGCCTTTCCACAGTGCCACAAGCCCCTCCAGCTCTCTCCACAGGCAATCATGTTGCATGTTGTTTACTGCAAAGGACTTCATAGGCTCAAATCTTACTCCAGAGCCTTCCACAGGCCTCTCCAGCCCGCTCCACATGGCCTTTTCCTCAGGCCACAACTCCCTCCAGCTCTCTTTACATCGCCACATGCCCCTCTGCGGGGCCACAGACCCCTATACAGGGTCACAGGCCTTTCCACAGGGCCTCAACCCCTTCAGCTGTCTCCATAGGACCACAGGCTTTTCCACAGCCCACAACTCCTTCCAGCTCTCACCACAGGGCCACAGCCCTTTCCACAAGGCTAAAGGGCCTATCCATAGGGCCACATACCTTTCCACAGGGCCACAACACCCTCCAGCTCTCTCCACAGGACAAGAAGCTCTCTTTACAGGGCCATACCTCACCTCCACAGGGCCAAATGCACTTTCCACACGGCCACAACTCCCAACAGCTCTCTCCACAGAGTCACAGGGCCCGTCTGCAGGGCACAAGCCCCCTCTTCAAGGCCAAAACGCCTTTCTACATGGCCATAGTCATTTCCATAGGGCACGAGCCCCTCCAGCTCTCCCCACAGGGCAACAGACCCCTATACAGGATCACAGGCCTTTCCACAGGGCCACAACACCTTCAGCTCTCTCCACAGGACCACAGACTCCTACTGGGCCACAGGCCTTTCTACAGTGCCACAAGCCCCTCCAGCTCTCTCCACAGGCAATTATGTTGCATGTTGTTTACTGCAAAGGACTTCATAGGCTCAAATCTTACTCCAGAGCCTTCCACAGGCCTCTCCAGCCCGCTCCACATGGCCTTTTCCTCAGGCCACAACTCCCTCCAGCTCTCTTTACATCGCCACATGCCCCTCTGCGGGGCCACAGACCCCTATACAGGGTCACAGGCCTTTCCACAGGGCCTCAACCCCTTCAGCTGTCTCCACAGGACCACAGGCTTTTCCACAGCCCACAACTCCTTCCAGCTCTCACCACAGGGCCACAGCCCTTTCCACAAGGCTAAAGGGCCTATCCATAGGGCCACAGACCTTTCCACAGGGCCACAACACCCTCCAGCTCTCTCCACAGGACAAGAAGCTCTCTTTACAGGGCCATAGCTCACCTCCACAGGGCCAAATGCACTTTCCACACGGCTACAACTCCCAACAGCTCTCTCCACAGAGTCACAGGGCCCGTCTGCAGGGCACAAGCGCCCTCTTCAAGGCCAAAAGGCCTTTCTACATGGCTATAGTCATTTCCATACGACACGAGCCCCTCCAGCTCTCTCCACAGGGCAACGGACCCCTATACAGGGTCACAGGCCTTTCCACAGGGCCACAACACCTTCAGCTCTCTCCACAGGACCACAGGCTCCTACTGGGCCACAGGCCTTTCCACAGTGCCACAAGCCCCTCCAGCTCTCTCCACAGGCAATCATGTTGCATGTTGTTTACTGCAAAGGACTTCATAGGCTCAAATCTTACTCCAGAGCCTTCCACAGGCCTCTCCAGCCCGCTCCACATGGCCTGTTCCTCAGGCCACAACTCCCTCCAGCTCTCTTTACATCGCCACATGCCCCTCTGCGGGGCCACAGACCCCTATACAGGGTCACAGGCCTTTCCACAGGGCCTCAACCCCTTCAGCTGTCTCCACAGGACCACAGGCTTTTCCACAGCCCACAACTCCTTCCAGCTCTCACCACAGGGCCACAGCCCTTTCCACAAGGCTAAAGGGCCTATCCATAGGGCCACATACCTTTCCACAGGGCCACAACACCCTCCAGCTCTCTCCACAGGACAAGAAGCTCTCTTTACAGGGCCATAGCTCACCTCCACAGGGCCAAATGCACTTTCCACACGGCTACAACTCCCAACAGCTCTCTCCACAGAGTCACAGGGCCCGTCTGCAGGGCACAAGCGCCCTCTTCAAGGCCAAAAGGCCTTTCTACATGGCTATAGTCATTTGCATACGGCACGAGCCCCTCCAGCTCTCTCCACAGGGCAACGGACCCCTATACAGGATCACAGGCCTTTCCACAGGGCCACAACACCTTCAGCTCTCTCCACAGGACCACAGGCTCCTACTGGGCCACAGGCCTTTCCACAGTGCCACAAGCCCCTCCAGCTCTCTCCACAGGCAATCATGTTGCATGTTGTTTACTGCAAAGGACTTCATAGGCTCAAATCTTACTCCAGAGCCTTCCACAGGCCTCTCCAGCCCGCTCCACATGGCCTTTTCCTCAGGCCACAACTCCCTCCAGCTCTCTTTACATCGCCACATGCCCCTCTGCGGGGCCACAGACCCCTATACAGGGTCACAGGCCTTTCCACAGGGCCTCAACCCCTTCAGCTGTCTCCACAGGACCACAGGCTTTTCCACAGCCCACAACTTCTTCCAGCTCTCACCACAGGGCCACAGCCCTTTCCACAAGGCTAAAGGGCCTATCCATAGGGCCACATACCTTTCCACAGGGCCACAACACCCTCCAGCTCTCTCCACAGGACAAGAAGCTCTCTTTACAGGGCCATAGCTCACCTCCACAGGGCCAAATGCACTTTCCACACGGCCACAACTCCCAACAGCTCTCTCCACAGAGTCACAGGGCCCGTCTGCAGGGCACAAGCCCCCTCTTCAAGGCCAAAAGGCCTTTCTACATGGCCATAGTCATTTCCATAGGGCACGAGCCCCTCCAGCTCTCTCCACAGGGCAACAGACCCCTATACAGGATCACAGGCCTTTCCACAGGGCCACAACACCTTCAGCTCTCTCCACAGGACCACAGGCTCCTACTGGGCCACAGGCCTTTCTACAGTGCCACAAGCCCCTCCAGCTCTCTCCACAGGCAATCATGTTGCATGTTGTTTACTGCAAAGGACTTCATAGGCTCAAATCTTACTCCAGAGCCTTCCACAGGCCTCTCCAGCCCGCTCCACATGGCCTTTTCCTCAGGCCACAACTCCCTCCAGCTCTCTTTACATCGCCACATGCCCCTCTGCGGGGCCACAGACCCCTATACAGGGTCACAGGCCTTTCCACAGGGCCTCAACCCCTTCAGCTGTCTCCACAGGACCACAGGCTTTTCCACAGCCCACAACTCCTTCCAGCTCTCACCACAGGGCCACAGCCCTTTCCACAAGGCTAAAGGGCCTATCAATAGGGCCACAGACCTTTCCACAGGGCCACAACACCCTCCAGCTCTCTCCACAGGACAAGAAGCTCTCTTTACAGGGCCATAGCTCACCTCCACAGGGCCAAATGCACTTTCCACACGGCTACAACTCCCAACAGCTCTCTCCACAGAGTCACAGGGCCCGTCTGCAGGGCACAAGCGCCCTCTTCAAGGCCAAAAGGCCTTTCTACATGGCTATAGTCATTTCCATACGGCACGAGCCCCTCCAGCTCTCTCCACAGGGCAACGGACCCCTATACAGGGTCACAGGCCTTTCCACAGGGCCACAACACCTTCAGCTCTCTCCACAGGACCACAGGCTCCTACTGGGCCACAGGCCTTTCCACAGTGCCACAAGCCCCTCCAGCTCTCTCCACAGGCAATCATGTTGCATGTTGTTTACTGCAAAGGACTTCATAGGCTCAAATCTTACTCCAGAGCCTTCCACAGGCCTCTCCAGCCCGCTCCACATGGCCTTTTCCTCAGGCCACAACTCCCTCCAGCTCTCTTTACATCGCCACATGCCCCTCTGCGGGGCCACAGACCCCTATACAGGGTCACAGGCCTTTCCACAGGGCCTCAACCCCTTCAGCTGTCTCCACAGGACCACAGGCTTTTCCACAGCCCACAACTCCTTCCAGCTCTCACCACAAGGCCACAGCCCTTTCCACAAGGCTAAAGGGCCTATCCATAGGGCCACATACCTTTCCACAGGGCCACAACACCCTCCAGCTCTCTCCACAGGACAAGAAGCTCTCTTTACAGGGCCATACCTCACCTCCACAGGGCCAAATGCACTTTCCACACGGCCACAACTCCCAACAGCTCTCTCCACAGAGTCACAGGGCCCGTCTGCAGGGCACAAGCCCCCTCTTCAAGGCCAAAAGGCCTTTCTACATGGCCATAGTCATTTCCATACGGCACGAGCCCCTCCAGCTCTCTCCACAGGGCAACGGACCCCTATACAGGGTCACAGGCCTTTCCACAGGGCCACAACACCTTCAGCTCTCTCCACAGGACCACAGGCTCCTACTGGGCCACAGGCCTTTCCATAGTGCCACAAGCCCCTCCAGCTCTCTCCACAGGCAATCATGTTGCATGTTGTTTACTGCAAAGGACTTCATAGGCTCAAATCTTACTCCAGAGCCTTCCACAGGCCTCTCCAGCCCGCTCCACATGGCCTTTTCCTCAGGCCACAACTCCCTCCAGCTCTCTTTACATCGCCACATGCCCCTCTGCGGGGCCACAGACCCCTATACAGGGTCACAGGCCTTTCCACAGGGCCTCAACCCCTTCAGCTGTCTCCACAGGACCACAGGCTTTTCCACAGCCCACAACTCCTTCCAGCTCTCACCACAGGGCCACAGCCCTTTCCACAAGGCTAAAGGGCCTATCCATAGGGCCACATACCTTTCCACAGGGCCACAACACCCTCCAGCTCTCTCCACAGGACAAGAAGCTCTCTTTACAGGGCCATAGCTCACCTCCACAGGGCCAAATGCACTTTCCACACGGCCACAACTCCCAACAGCTCTCTCCACAGAGTCACAGGGCCCGTCTGCAGGGCACAAGCCCCCTCTTCAAGGCCAAAAGGCCTTTCTACATGGCCATAGTCATTTCCATAGGGCACGAGCCCCTCCAGCTCTCTCCACAGGGCAACAGACCCCTATACAGGATCACAGGCCTTTCCACAGGGCCACAACACCTTCAGCTCTCTCCACAGGACCACAGGCTCCTACTGGGCCACAGGCCTTTCTACAGTGCCACAAGCCCCTCCAGCTCTCTCCACAGGCAATCATGTTGCATGTTGTTTACTGCAAAGGACTTCATAGGCTCAAATCTTACTCCAGAGCCTTCCACAGGCCTCTCCAGCCCGCTCCACATGGCCTTTTCCTCAGGCCACAACTCCCTCCAGCTCTCTTTACATCGCCACATGCCCCTCTGCGGGGCCACAGACCCCTATACAGGGTCACAGGCCTTTCCACAGGGCCTCAACCCCTTCAGCTGTCTCCACAGGACCACAGGCTTTTCCACAGCCCACAACTCCTTCCAGCTCTCACCACAGGGCCACAGCCCTTTCCACAAGGCTAAAGGGCCTATCCATAGGGCCACATACCTTTCCACAGGGCCACAACACCCTCCAGCTCTCTCCACAGGACAAGAAGCTCTCTTTACAGGGCCATAGCTCACCTCCACAGGGCCAAATGCACTTTCCACACGGCCACAACTCCCAACAGCTCTCTCCACAGAGTCACAGGGCCCGTCTGCAGGGCACAAGCCCCCTCTTCAAGGCCA
This sequence comes from Phyllobates terribilis, assembly GCF_046119375.1. NCBI lineage: Eukaryota > Metazoa > Chordata > Amphibia > Anura > Dendrobatidae > Phyllobates > Phyllobates terribilis. The sequence continues at coordinate 1,517,766 of NW_027363034.1, forward strand.
AAAGGCCTTTCTACATGGCCATAGTCATTTCCATAGGGCACGAGCCCCTCCAGCTCTGTCCACAGGGCAACAGACCCCTATACAGGATCACAGGCCTTTCCACAGGGCCACAACACCTTCAGCTCTCTCCACAGGACCACAGGCTCCTACTGGGCCACAGTCCTTTCCACAGTGCCACAAGCCCCTCCAGCTCTCTCCACAGGCAATCATGTTGCATGTTGTTTACTGCAAAGGACTTCATAGGCTCAAATCTTACTCCAGAGCCTTCCACAGGCCTCTCCAGCCCGCTCCACATGGCCTTTTCCTCAGGCCACAACTCCCTCCAGCTCTCTTTACATCGCCACATGCCCCTCTGCGGGGCCACAGACCCCTATACAGGGTCACAGGCCTTTCCACAGGGCCTCAACCCCTTCAGCTGTCTCCACAGGACCACAGGCTTTTCCACAGCCCACAACTCCTTCCAGCTCTCACCACAGGGCCACAGCCCTTTCCACAAGGCTAAAGGGCCTATCCATAGGGCCACAGACCTTTCCACAGGGCCACAACACCCTCCAGCTCTCTCCACAGGACAAGAAGCTCTCTTTACAGGGCCATAGCTCACCTCCACAGGGCCAAATGCACTTTCCACACGGCTACAACTCCCAACAGCTCTCTCCACAGAGTCACAGGGCCCGTCTGCAGGGCACAAGCGCCCTCTTCAAGGCCAAAAGGCCTTTCTACATGGCCATAGTCATTTCCATAGGGCACGAGCCCCTCCAGCTCTCTCCACAGGGCAACAGACCCCTATACAGGATCACAGGCCTTTCCACAGGGCCACAACACCTTCAGCTCTCTCCACAGGACCACAGGCTCCTACTGGGCCACAGGCCTTTCTACAGTGCCACAAGCCCCTCCAGCTCTCTCCACAGGCAATCATGTTGCATGTTGTTTACTGCAAAGGACTTCATAGGCTCAAATCTTACTCCAGAGCCTTCCACAGGCCTCTCCAGCCCGCTCCACATGGCCTTTTCCTCAGGCCACAACTCCCTCCAGCTCTCTTTACATCGCCACATGCCCCTCTGCGGGGCCACAGACCCCTATACAGGGTCACAGGCCTTTCCACAGGGCCTCAACCCCTTCAGCTGTCTCCACAGGACCACAGGCTTTTCCACAGCCCACAACTCCTTCCAGCTCTCACCACAGGGCCACAGCCCTTTCCACAAGGCTAAAGGGCCTATCCATAGGGCCACATACCTTTCCACAGGGCCACAACACCCTCCAGCTCTCTCCACAGGACAAGAAGCTCTCTTTACAGGGCCATAGCTCACCTCCACAGGGCCAAATGCACTTTCCACACGGCTACAACTCCCAACAGCTCTCTCCACAGAGTCACAGGGCCCGTCTGCAGGGCACAAGCGCCCTCTTCAAGGCCAAAAGGCCTTTCTACATGGCTATAGTCATTTCCATACGGCACGAGCCCCTCCAGCTCTCTCCACAGGGCAACGGACCCCTATACAGGGTCACAGGCCTTTCCACAGGGCCACAACACCTTCAGCTCTCTCCACAGGACCACAGGCCTCTCCACAGTGCCACAAGCCCCTCCAGCTCTCTCCACAGGCAATCATGTTGCATGTTGTTTACTGCAAAGGACTTCATAGGCTCAAATCTTACTCCAGAGCCTTCCACAGGCCTCTCCAGCCCGCTCCACATGGCCTTTTCCTCAGGCCACAACTCCCTCCAGCTCTCTTTACATCGCCACATGCCCCTCTGCGGGGCCACAGACCCCTATACAGGGTCACAGGCCTTTCCACAGGGCCTCAACCCCTTCAGCTGTCTCCACAGGACCACAGGCTTTTCCACAGCCCACAACTCCTTCCAGCTCTCACCACAGGGCCACAGCCCTTTCCACAAGGCTAAAGGGCCTATCCATAGGGACACAGACCTTTCCACAGGGCCACAACACCCTCCAGCTCTCTCCACAGGACAAGAAGCTCTCTTTACAGGGCCATAGCTCACCTCCACAGGGCCAAATGCACTTTCCACACGGCTACAACTCCCAACAGCTCTCTCCACAGAGCCACAGGGCCCGTCTGCAGGGCACAAGCGCCCTCTTCAAGGCCAAAACGCCTTTCTACATGGCTATAGTCATTTCCATACGGCACGAGCCCCTCCAGCTCTCTCCACAGGGCAACGGACCCCTATACAGGGTCACAGGCCTTTCCACAGGGCCACAACACCTTCAGCTCTCTCCACAGGACCACAGGCTCCTACTGGGCCACAGGCCTTTCCACAGTGCCACAAGCCCCTCCAGCTCTCTCCACAGGCAATCATGTTGCATGTTGTTTACTGCAAAGGACTTCATAGGCTCAAATCTTACTCCAGAGCCTTCCACAGGCCTCTCCAGCCCGCTCCACATGGCCTGTTCCTCAGGCCACAACTCCCTCCAGCTCTCTTTACATCGCCACATGCCCCTCTGCGGGGCCACAGACCCCTATACAGGGTCACAGGCCTTTCCACAGGGCCTCAACCCCTTCAGCTGTCTCCACAGGACCACAGGCTTTTCCACAGCCCACAACTCCTTCCAGCTCTCACCACAGGGCCACAGCCCTTTCCACAAGGCTAAAGGGCCTATCCATAGGGCCACATACCTGTCCACAGGGCCACAACACCCTCCAGCTCTCTCCACAGGACAAGAAGCTCTCTTTACAGGGCCATAGCTCACCTCCACAGGGCCAAATGCACTTTCCACACGGCTACAACTCCCAACAGCTCTCTCCACAGAGTCACAGGGCCCGTCTGCAGGGCACAAGCGCCCTCTTCAAGGCCAAAAGGCCTTTCTACATGGCTATAGTCATTTCCATACGGCACGAGCCCCTCCAGCTCTCTCCACAGGGCAACGGACCCCTATACAGGGTCACAGGCCTTTCCACAGGGCCACAACACCTTCAGCTCTCTCCACAGGACCACAGGCTCCTACTGGGCCACAGGCCTTTCCATAGTGCCACAAGCCCCTCCAGCTCTCTCCACAGGCAATCATGTTGCATGTTGTTTACTGCAAAGGACTTCATAGGCTCAAATCTTACTCCAGAGCCTTCCACAGGCCTCTCCAGCCCGCTCCACATGGTCTTTTCCTCAGGCCACAACTCCCTCCAGCTCTCTTTACATCGCCACATGCCCCTCTGCGGGGCCACAGACCCCTATACAGGGTCACAGGCCTTTCCACAGGGCCTCAACCCCTTCAGCTGTCTCCACAGGACCACAGGCTTTTCCACAGCCCACAACTCCTTCCAGCTCTCACCACAGGGCCACAGCCCTTTCCACAAGGCTAAAGGGCCTATCCATAGGGCCACATACCTTTCCACAGGGCCACAACACCCTCCAGCTCTCTCCACAGGACAAGAAGCTCTCTTTACAGGGCCATAGCTCACCTCCACAGGGCCAAATGCACTTTCCACACGGCCACAACTCCCAACAGCTCTCTCCACAGAGTCACAGGGCCCGTCTGCAGGGCACAAGCCCCCTCTTCAAGGCCAAAAGGCCTTTCTACATGGCCATAGTCATTTCCATAGGGCACGAGCCCCTCCAGCTCTCTCCACAGGGCAACAGACCCCTATACAGGATCACAGGCCTTTCCACAGGGCCACAACACCTTCAGCTCTCTCCACAGGACCACAGGCTCCTACTGGGCCACAGGCCTTTCTACAGTGCCACAAGCCCCTCCAGCTCTCTCCACAGGCAATCATGTTGCATGTTGTTTACTGCAAAGGACTTCATAGGCTCAAATCTTACTCCAGAGCCTTCCACAGGCCTCTCCAGCCCGCTCCACATGGCCTTTTCCTCAGGCCACAACTCCCTCCAGCTCTCTTTACATCGCCACATGCCCCTCTGCGGGGCCACAGACCCCTATACAGGGTCACAGGCCTTTCCACAGGGCCTCAACCCCTTCAGCTGTCTCCACAGGACCACAGGCTTTTCCACAGCCCACAACTCCTTCCAGCTCTCACCACAGGGCCACAGCCCTTTCCACAAGGCTAAAGGGCCTATCCATAGGGCCACATACCTTTCCACAGGGCCACAACACCCTCCAGCTCTCTCCACAGGACAAGAAGCTCTCTTTACAGGGCCATAGCTCACCTCCACAGGGCCAAATGCACTTTCCACACGGCGACAACTCCCAACAGCTCTCTCCACAGAGTCACAGGGCCCGTCTGCAGGGCACAAGCCCCCTCTTCAAGGCCAAAAGGCCTTTCTACATGGCCATAGTCATTTCCATAGGGCACGAGCCCCTCCAGCTCTGTCCACAGGGCAACAGACCCCTATACAGGATCACAGGCATTTCCACAGGGCCACAACACCTTCAGCTCTCTCCACAGGACCACAGGCTCCTACTGGGCCACAGTCCTTTCCACAGTGCCACAAGCCCCTCCAGCTCTCTCCACAGGCAATCATGTTGCATGTTGTTTACTGCAAAGGACTTCATAGGCTCAAATCTTACTCCAGAGCCTTCCACAGGCCTCTCCAGCCCGCTCCACATGGCCTTTTCCTCAGGCCACAACTCCCTCCAGCTCTCTTTACATCGCCACATGCCCCTCTGCGGGGCCACAGACCCCTATACAGGGTCACAGGCCTTTCCACAGGGCCTCAACCCCTTCAGCTGTCTCCACAGGACCACAGGCTTTTCCACAGCCCACAACTCCTTCCAGCTCTCACCACAGGGCCACAGCCCTTTCCACAAGGCTAAAGGGCCTATCCATAGGGCCACAGACCTTTCCACAGGGCCACAACACCCTCCAGCTCTCTCCACAGGACAAGAAGCTCTCTTTACAGGGCCATAGCTCACCTCCACAGGGCCAAATGCACTTTCCACACGGCTACAACTCCCAACAGCTCTCTCCACAGAGTCACAGGGCCCGTCTGCAGGGCACAAGCGCCCTCTTCAAGGCCAAAAGGCCTTTCTACATGGCCATAGTCATTTCCATACGGCACGAGCCCCTCCAGCTCTCTCCACAGGGCAACGGACCCCTATACAGGGTCACAGGCCTTTCCACAGGGCCACAACACCTTCAGCTCTCTCCACAGGACCACAGGCTCCTACTAGGCCACAGGCCTTTCCACAGTGCCACAAGCCCCTCCAGCTCTCTCCACAGGCAATCATGTTGCATGTTGTTTACTGCAAAGGACTTCATAGGCTCAAATCTTACTCCAGAGCCTTCCACAGGCCTCTCCAGCCCGCTCCACGTGGCCTTTTCCTCAGGCCACAACTCCCTCCAGCTCTCTTTACATCGCCACATGCCCCTCTGCGGGGCCACAGACCCCTATACAGGGTCACAGGCCTTTCCACAGGGCCTCAACCCCTTCAGCTGTCTCCACAGGACCACAGGCTTTTCCACAGCCCACAACTCCTTCCAGCTCTCACCACAGGGCCACAGCCCTTTCCACAAGGCTAAAGGGCCTATCCATAGGGCCACAGACCTTTCCACAGGGCCACAACACCCTCCAGCTCTCTCCACAGGACAAGAAGCTCTCTTTACAGGGCCATAGCTCACCTCCACAGGGCCAAATGCACTTTCCACACGGCTACAACTCCCAACAGCTCTCTCCACAGAGTCACAGGGCCCGTCTGCAGGGCACAAGCGCCCTCTTCAAGGCCAAAAGGCCTTTCTACATGGCTATAGTCATTTCCATACGGCACGAGCCCCTCCAGCTCTCTCCACAGGGCAACGGACCCCTATACAGGGTCACAGGCCTTTCCACAGGGCCACAACACCTTCAGCTCTCTCCACAGGACCACAGGCTCCTACTGGGCCACAGGCCTTTCCACAGTGCCACAAGCCCCTCCAGCTCTCTCCACAGGCAATCATGTTGCATGTTGTTTACTGCAAAGGACTTCATAGGCTCAAATCTTACTCCAGAGCCTTCCACAGGCCTCTCCAGCCCGCTCCACATGGCCTTTTCCTCAGGCCACAACTCCCTCCAGCTCTCTTTACATCGCCACATGCCCCTCTGCGGGGCCACAGACCCCTATACAGGGTCACAGGCCTTTCCACAGGGCCTCAACCCCTTCAGCTGTCTCCACAGGACCACAGGCTTTTCCACAGCCCACAACTCCTTCCAGCTCTCACCACAGGGCCACAGCCCTTTCCACAAGGCTAAAGGGCCTATCCATAGGGCCACATACCTTTCCACAGGGCCACAACACCCTCCAGCTCTCTCCACAGGACAAGAAGCTCTCTTTACAGGGCCATAGCTCACCTCCACAGGGCCAAATGCACTTTCCACACGGCTACAACTCCCAACAGCTCTCTCCACAGAGTCACAGGGCCCGTCTGCAGGGCACAAGCGCCCTCTTCAAGGCCAAAAGGCCTTTCTACATGGCTATAGTCATTTCCATACGGCACGAGCCCCTCCAGCTCTCTCCACAGGGCAACGGACCCCTATACAGGGTCACAGGCCTTTCCATAGGGCCACAACACCTTCAGCTCTCTCCACAGGACCACAGGCTCCTACTGGGCCACAGGCCTTTCCACAGTGCCACAAGCCCCTCCAGCTCTCTCCACAGGCAATCATGTTGCATGTTGTTTACTGCAAAGGACTTCATAGGCTCAAATCTTACTCCAGAGCCTTCCACAGGCCTCTCCAGCCCGCTCCACATGGCCTTTTCCTCAGGCCACAACTCCCTCCAGCTCTCTTTACATCGCCACATGCCCCTCTGCGGGGCCACAGACCCCTATACAGGGTCACAGGCCTTTCCACAGGGCCTCAACCCCTTCAGCTGTCTCCACAGGACCACAGGCTTTTCCACAGCCCACAACTCCTTCCAGCTCTCACCACAGGGCCACAGCCCTTTCCACAAGGCTAAAGGGCCTATCCATAGGGCCACATACCTTTCCACAGGGCCACAACACCCTCCAGCTCTCTCCACAGGACAAGAAGCTCTCTTTACAGGGCCATAGCTCACCTCCACAGGGCCAAATGCACTTTCCACACGGCCACAACTCCCAACAGCTCTCTCCACAGAGTCACAGGGCCCGTCTGCAGGGCACAAGCCCCCTCTTCAAGGCCAAAAGGCTTTTCTACATGGCCATAGTCATTTCCATAGGGCACGAGCCCCTCCAGCTCTCTCCATAGGGCAACAGACCCCTATACAGGATCACAGGCCTTTCCACAGGGCCACAACACCTTCAGCTCTCTCCACAGGACCACAGGCTCCTACTGGGCCACAGGCCTTTCCACAGTGCCACAAGCCCCTCCAGCTCTCTCCACAGGCAATCATGTTGCATGTTGTTTACTGCAAAGGACTTCATAGGCTCAAATCTTACTCCAGAGCCTTCCACAGGCCTCTCCAGCCCGCTCCACATGGCCTTTTCCTCAGGCCACAACTCCCTCCAGCTCTCTTTACATCGCCACATGCCCCTCTGCGGGGCCACAGTCCCCTATACAGGGTCACAGGCCTTTCCACAGGGCCTCAACCCCTTCAGCTGTCTCCACAGGACCACAGGCTTTTCCACAGCCCACAACTCCTTCCAGCTCTCACCACAGGGCCACAGCCCTTTCCACAAGGCTAAAGGGCCTATCCATAGGGCCACAGACCTTTCCACAGGGCCACAACACCCTCCAGCTCTCTCCACAGGACAAGAAGCTCTCTTTACAGGGCCATAGCTCACCTCCACAGGGCCAAATGCACTTTCCACACGGCTACAACTCCCAACAGCTCTCTCCACAGAGTCACAGGGCCCGTCTGCAGGGCACAAGCGCCCTCTTCAAGGCCAAAAGGCCTTTCTACATGGCTATAGTCATTTCCATACGGCACGAGCCCCTCCAGCTCTCTCCACAGGGCAACGGACCCCTATACAGGGTCACAGGCCTTTCCACAGGGCCACAACACCTTCAGCTCTCTCCACAGGACCACAGGCTCCTACTGGGCCACAGGCCTTTCCACAGTGCCACAAGCCCCTCCAGCTCTCTCCACAGGCAATCATGTTGCATGTTGTTTACTGCAAAGGACTTCATAGGCTCAAATCTTACTCCAGAGCCTTCCACAGGCCTCTCCAGCCCGCTCCACATGGCCTTTTCCTCAGGCCACAACTCCCTCCAGCTCTCTTTACATCGCCACATGCCCCTCTGCGGGGCCACAGACCCCTATACAGGGTCACAGGCCTTTCCACAGGGCCTCAACCCCTTCAGCTGTCTCCACAGGACCACAGGCTCCTACTGGGCCACAGGCCTTTCCACAGTGCCACAAGCCCCTCCAACTCTTCTCCACAGGACAACAAGCTCTCTTTACCGGGCCATAGCTCCCATCAACAGGGCGAAATGCACTTTCTGCACCGCCACTGCCCCCTTTAGCTCTCTCCACAGAGACACAAGGCCCGTCTGCAAGGCACAAGCCCCCTCTTCAAGGCCAGAAGGCCTGTCTACATGGCCATAGTCATTTCCATAGGGCACGAGCCCCTACAGCTCTCTCCACAGGGCAACGGACCCCTATACAAGGTCACAGGCCTTTCCACAGGGCCTCAACCCCATCAGCTCTCTCCACAGGACCACTGGATCCTTCTGCCGGGCCACAAGCATTTCCACAGGGCCACAATCCCCTCAAACTCTTTTCCACATGACAACAAGCTAAGTTTACAAGGAAATAGCTCCCTTCCTCATAGCCAGCCATCATGGTGTTTGTGTTATTAAAGAAAAAAAAAATTTGAGGGCTGGCTAGAGGCAGCCGTGGACACACTATAGCCAGCCCTCATGGTGTTTGTGTTATTAAAGAAAAAAAAAATTGGGGTGCTGGCTAAAGGCAGCCATGGACACATGATAGCCAGCCCTCATGGTGTTTGTGTTATTAAAGAAAAAAAAATCGGGGGGCTGGCTAGAGGCAGCCGTGAACACACGATAGCCAGCCCTCATGGTGTTTGTGTTATTAAAGAAAAACAAAAATTGGGGGGCTGGCTAGAGGCAGCCGTGGACACACGATAGCCAGCCCTCATGGTGTTTGTGTTATTAAAGAAAAAAAAATTTGGGGGTTGGCTAGAGGCAGCCGTGGACACACGATAGCCAGCCCTCATGGTGTTTGTGTTATTAAAGAAAAAAAAAATTGGGGGGCTGGCTAGAGGCAGCCGTGAACACACGATAGCCAGCCCTCATGGTGTTTGTGTTATTAAAGAAAAAAAAAAAATTGGGGGGCTGGCTAGAGGCAGCCGTGGACACACGATAGCCAGCCCTCATGGTGTTTGTGTTATTAAAGAAAAAAAAAATTGGGGGGCTGGCTAGAGGCAGCCGTGGATACACGATAGCCAGCCCTCATGGTGTTTGTGTTATTAAAGAAAAAAAAAAATTGGGGGGCTGGCTAGAGGCAGCCGTGAACACACGATAGCCAGCCCTCATGGTGTTTGTGTTATTAAAGAAAAAAAAAATTGGGGGGCTGGCTAGAGGCAGCCGTGGACACACGATAGCCAGCCCTCATGGTGTTTGTGTTATTAAAGAAAAAAAAAATTAGGGGGCTGGCTAGAGGCAGCCGTGAACACACGATAGCCAGCCCTCATGGTGTTTGTGTTATTAAAGAAAAAAAATATTTGGGTGGCTGGCTAGAGGCAGCCGTGGACACACGATAGCCAGCCCTAATGGTGTTTGTGTTATTAAAGAAAAAAAAAATTGGGGGGCTGGCTAGAGGCAGCCGTGAACACACGATAGCCAGGCCTCATGGTGCTTGTGTTATTAAAGAAAAAAAAAACTGGGGGGCTGGCTAGAGGTAGCCGTGGATACACGATAGCCAGCCCTCATGGTGTTTGTGTTATTAAAGAAAAAAAAAATTGGGGGGCTGGCTAGAGGCAGCCGTGAACACACGATAGCCAGACCTCATGGTGTTTGTGTTATTAAAGAAAAAAAAAAAATTGGGGGGCTGGCTAGAGGCAGCCGTGAACACACGATAGCCAGCCCTCATGGTGTTTGTGTTATTAAAGAAAAAAAAATTGGGGGGCTGGCTGGAGGCAGCCATGGACACATGATAGCCAGCCCTCATGGTGTTTGTGTTATTAAAGAAAAAAAAAATTGGGGGGCTGGCTAGAGGCAGCCGTGAACACACGATAGCCAGCCCTCATGGTGTTTGTGTTATTAAAGAAAAACAAAAATTGGGGGGCTGGCTAGAGGCAGCCGTGGACACACGATAGCCAGCCCTCATGGTGTTTGTGTTATTAAAGAAAAAAAAATTGGGGGGTTGGCTAGAGGCAGCCGTGGACACACGATAGCCAGCCCTCATGGTGTTTGTGTTATTAAAGAAAAAAAAAATTGGGGGGCTGGCTAGAGGCAGCCGTGAACACACGATAGCCAGCCCTCATGGTGTTTGTGTTATTAAAGAAAAAAAAAATTGGGGGGCTGGCTAGAGGCAGCTGTGGACACACGATAGCCAGCCCTCATGGTGTTTGTGTTATTAAAGAAAAAAAAAATTAGGGGGCTGGCTAGAGGCAGCCGTGGACACACGATAGCCAGCCCTCATGGTGTTTGTGTTATTAAAGAAAAAAAAAAATTGGGGGGCTGGCTAGAGGCAGCCGTGAACACACGATAGCCAGCCCTCATGGTGTTTGTGTTATTAAAGAAAAAAAAAATTGGGGGGCTGGCTAGAGGCAGCTGTGGACACACGATAGCCAGCCCTCATGGTGTTTGTGTTATTAAAGAAAAAAAAAATTGGGGGGCTGGCTAGAGGCAGCTGTGGACACACGATAGCCAGCCCTCATGGTGTTTGTGTTATTAAAGAAAAAAAAAAATTGGGGGGCTGGCTAGAGGCAGCCGTGGACACACGATAGCCAGCCCTCATGATGCTTGTGTTATTAAAGAAAAAAAAAATTGGGGGGCTGGCTAGAGGTAGCCGTGGATACACGATAGCCAGCCCTCATGGTGTTTGTGTTATTAAAGAAAAAAAAAAATTGGGGGGCTAGCTAGAGGCATCCGTGAACACACGATAGCCAGCCCTCATGGTGTTTGTGTTATTAAAGAAAAAAAAAATTGGGGGGCTGGCTAGAGGCAGCCGTGAACACACGATAGCCAGCCCTCATGGTGTTTGTGTTATTAAAGAAAAAAAATATTTGGGGGGCTGGCTAGAGGCAGCCGTGGACACACGATAGCCAGCCCTCATGGTGTTTGTGTTATTAAAGAAAAAAAAAATTGGGGGGCTGGCTAGAGGCAGCCGTGAACACACGATAGCCAGCCCTCATGGTGTTTGTGTTATTAAAGAAAAAAAAAATTGGGGGGCTGGCTAGAGGCAGCCGTGAACACACGATAGCCAGCCCTCATGGTGTTTGTGTTATTAAAGAAAAAAAATATTTGGGGGGCTGGCTAGAGGCAGCCGTGGACACACGATAGCCAGCCCTCATGGTGTTTGTGTTATTAAAGAAAAAAAAAATTGGGGGGCTGGCTAGAGGCAGCCGTGAACACACGATAGCCAGCCCTCATGGTGTTTGTATTATTAAAGAAAAAAAAAATTGGGGGGCTGGCTAGAGGCAGCCGTGGACACACGATAGCCAGCCCTCATGGTGCTTGTGTTATTAAAGAAAAAAAAAATTGGGGGGCTGGCTAGAGGCAGCCGTGGATACACGATAGCCAGCCCTCATGGTGTTTGTGTTATTAAAGAAAAAAAAAATTGGGGGGCTGGCTAGAGGCAGCCGTGAACACACGATAGCCAGCCCTCATGGTGTTTGTGTTATTAAAGAAAAAAAAAAAATTGGGGGGCTGGCTAGAGGCAGCCGTGGACACACGATAGCCAGCCCTCATGGTGTTTGTGTTATTAAAGAAAAAAAAAATTGGGGGGCTGGCTAGAGGCAGCCGTGAACACACGATAGCCAGCCCTCATGGTGTTTGTGTTATTAAAGAAAAAAAAAATTGGGGGGCTGACTAGAGGCAGCCGTGGACACATGATAGCGAGCCCTCATGGTGTTTGTGTTATTAAAGAAAAAAAAAATTGGGGGGCTGGCTAGAGGCAGCCGTGAACACACGATAGCCAGCCCTCATGGTGTTTGTGTTATTAAAGAAAAAAAAAATTGGGGGGCTGGCTAGAGGCAGCCGTGAACACACGATAGCCAGCCCTCATGGTGTTTGTGTTATTAAAGAAAAAAAAAATTGGGGGGCTGGCTAGAGGCAGCCGTGGACACATGATAGCCAGCCCTCATGGTGTTTGTGTTATTAAAGAAAAAAAAAATTGGGGGGCTGGCTAGAGGCAGCCGTGGACACACGATAGCCAGCCCTCATGGTGCTTGTGTTATTAAAGAAAAAAAAAATTGGGGGGCTGGCTAGAGGTAGCCGTGGATACACGATAGCCAGCCCTCATGGTGTTTGTGTTATTAAAGAAAAAAAAAAATTGGGGGGCTGGCTAGAGGCAGCCGTGAACACACGATAGCCAGCCCTCATGGTGTTTGTGTTATTAAAGAAAAAAAAAATTTGGGGGCTGGCTAGAGGCAGCCGTGGACACACGATAGCCAGCCCTCATGGTGTTTGTGTTATTAAAGAAAAAAAAAATTAGGGGGCTGGCTAGAGGCAGCCGAGAACACACGATAGCCAGCCCTCATGGTGTTTGTGTTATTAAAGAAAAAAAATATTTGGGTGGCTGGCTAGAGGCAGCCGTGGACACACGATAGCCAGCCCTAATGGTGTTTGTGTTATTAAAGAAAAAAAAAATTGGGGGGCTGGCTAGAGGCAGCCGTGAACACACGATAGCCAGGCCTCATGGTGCTTGTGTAGCACCCTGAGGATTCGGCTGCTACAGGGGTATTGCACCTCAACCCAGAGGTGTGATATTCCACTCCCGGGTAAGGATGGAGTGTGGAACTGAGCTCGGTAGGCTGCATGCACTACATACATCCCATTTCCGAGGAGCAGACCGACGGTACTCCCACTTAGAAATGTGCAGGTACGACCGAGTCTGTTCCTGGCTGGAGTGGGAGGGGGGTGGTACATCCCAAGTAGTGTAGGGGCAGATAGGGGGAGCAGCCTGGGTAAAGATAGGAGCTCATTGGGTGCTGGTCACCTGAGCTCACACATAGAGGGTGTATATAAGGTGGGCACCAACTAAGAACAGGGTCAGTTGCAGAGAGGAAGTCAGAGAGCAGAGAGGAAAGACCCAGAGTGAGAGAGGAGAAGAGAGAGAGAGACCCAGAGGGGGAAACAGCAGAAAAGGACTCCAAGAACCCAACTTAAATCCCCGGGTGAAGAGTCGGCACAGGGTACCGGAACCCAAGCTGGTGGGGGCAAAAACACACCCCAGCCAGAGACCGGAGACCGTGGGCAGCGTTTGTCACGGTCACCCACCACATCCACCACGAAGGCATACCACGTGGAGGGTCAGGGAACCCGAGGCCAAGGGTCTCCCAACAGAAGGCCCGAGGGAGCTGGACCTGGGTGGATCAATAGTGGGGACGGCCAGAGAACGGACAGAAGGAGAGCTCAGGGTCACGCTCCGGACTTATTTGGGGGTTGGCTGGATCCAGAACCTGGTGGACGCAGCACGGCTCGGGAGGTCACTCGAAGCTGGAGTGACCAGAACATCAGCAGTGAGTAAACATCCTAAACTGCATAACCCGACTCTGTCTCTGATTGCCGTCTACACTGCATCACCACAACCCCCATCCTCTGCACCTGATCCCCCTGAGGCTATACCCCACCCGTTGGGGGTTATATCATCAAAGCTGCACCTACACCATCAGCCTCAGCGGACCCTGCTGCAGCGGCGGCCACAGTGACCGCAACACAACGGGTGGCGTAGTCGACATTAAGAACTTAGCAACATCTGTAGGACTGCCACACACACTGAGCTTGACACCCTGGGCACGGACCGGGTCACAGCCACTCGGAGACTACAACCCCCATCTGATCCGGCTCCGGGTATTCCCCTAAAGAATATGGCCCAGGGGGCGCGTCAACTTTGGCGTAGTCGGCAGGATTACGTGCCCACAACAACCGGGTACTGCGTGCCTGAAAGAAAGAACGAGTTTACCTCAAAAAGAAGTCTCCTGCCGGTTCCGGAGGGTCCCCGCCATCGGACCCCCTCACCAGTCGATTCCCGCCGGGTGTCCGCCATTAACAACTTTTTCCCGCCATCTGCAGAGTTTCCCGCCACTGGGAAGCGATTCCCGCCATTTCCAAAGGTTTCCCGCCTTGGAAGAGCGGACGCCATTATGGGCGTGCCAGAGGGTGGCGAGAGGCCACCTCCCATCGTGGGCCAGGACCGAAAATGGCGCCAAAAGTGGAAACCGCCCCCACCAACAGAGACTGTGATGCTAGAGGTGTCTGTCAGCGTGAAAGAACCGCCCCTGGAGCTGACAGTCACCCAGTGGCCCCGGGACCGCCCTCGAAGTGGGAGGAGACGAAAGAAAAGAACGAAGATGGGTGCCGCCTGGAGCAGTCTGGAGCGAGCGCACCCGGAGGCAGGAAGCCTGGAAAGGAGTAGCAGAGAAGCTCACCCGGAGATGGCGAGTGAGCAGAGCAGCACCGGCCCGCTGGCCAGGAGCCTGCTGGAAGAAGAGCAGAGCAGCACCGACCCGTTGGTCAGGAGCCTGCTAGAAACCACGACCCCACTAGGCCTAGTGGAGGTCCTTGCACAGCTCCCCCGAGACCGGGAGTGTGCACAGACCGCTCTAGAGGGCCTCGCAAGGAGGATGGCCCGGGTACAGCGAGAGACATTGGCGGAGTGGAGCCGAGAGATGGCCCAGCAAACCAAGACCCGGAGCACGCCAGCCAAGATGAGGAGACAGACCGCCTCTGAGGACGGCGCGGGAGGACCCAAGGCCGGAGACGGCGCCGAGAAGGGAGCCGAACGCATGGAGGCAGGTAAAGGGGACGTCTATACCCCAAATCAGGACACCGCTTGCCTGCCCCAACTCCCCGTCGTAGAGCCCGAAAGTCCCCCTGCTGTGCCCGAAAACTCCATGTCACCGACGCAGACTAGGCCCCAACCGGAAGCCGCCGCGACCCCTGTGACGTCACACGCACCGACCCCGAGCGTGACCAAGCAGGAAGTAACACCAGCCTGGTCGCAGGGCCTAGAATTCCCGGGCGTCGCATCACCAACAGCGCCCCCTACCTCCGCGGCGCCTCCGGCCTGGCCGCAAGGCCAGGTAGCCCAGGGCGCCGCCGTCCTAACGGTGCCCTTCACCTTCCAGGTGCCCCAGGCCTGGCCGCAAGGCCTGGGCAACCCGGGCGCCACCACCACCGCGCCCGCACCCGTAAAACCAAGGGTGCCGCGTCTGGGAGAGGACTTGTTTGCCCAGCACACGTGGCCGGACGGGCAGCCTTTCATCTGGCCCCAGAGGTATTATGAACTGGAGCACCAGAGGAGAGTTGGGGCCATGTGTGCACCCCTGATTCCGGCTCCGAAGCCCGTGATAAGGATCTCGCCCCCGCTTGAAGAGGCCCAATTTGAGTGGGACCCCACCGGAGAAGACCTGATGGGGTTCACTCAGGAAACCAGGGCAGCTGCAGCGGAGCGTGCTGAGTGTTGCCGACAGCAGCTCGAGGAGTTTGCGAGGGAGCGGAGAGAGAGGCGGGTCCGGGAACAACAGGCCCAAATAAGGAGCGCCGAGCAGAAGAGCCGAACCAGGAGGGACCCCCGTGCAGTGCACAGTCCCCGTACCACCGGGACTGTAATAAAGTTTAACCTGCAGCATGGGTGGGGCTTCATTAGAGACAACAACACCCCCGGCGACGTCTTTGTCACGCGCAGAGACGTGGAGTCCCATCTGCCGGAGGGGCACAGAGGTCGTGACCTTTACATCGGGGACGAGGTCACCTTTACCCGGCACAAGTGTGCCAAAGGACCTTACGCCCTCCATGTGCATTGCCTGACAGAGGAGGAGCTGCGATGTGAGGAGGAAGAGCAAGAGGATCCGGACGGGTCTGAAGCTGAGATCCCCAAAGAAGGAGCAGGAGGAAGACGTTGTTGGGTACAGCGGAGCAGGTGCTGTAAATAGTTACCCGATCGGGGTATAAAGAAACTGTTACTGCAAATATAGTCCCCGTTGGGACCAGCTGAGTGAACTGTTTACCCGTTTACCCTTAATTCCACAGGCTGAGGACTGTGAGCAGCCATTCCCTTTCCCTCCTTAACTGGCCGAGGACTGAGAGCGGCCATACCCTTGTACATAGTTGCGCTTCCTAAAGCGCCCCCTACCGGTTTTATAGGAAAACCATGTTTTCTAGAAAGACTGTCGCACTGTACCCGGTCACACGTTGCACAGTGACCGGAGGAGGAGCCAGAGGCGACGAGAAAGTTTTATATATATAATGTTTTATATATTTTATATGTTTATGAAAAATTTTGTATGTTTTTGGTGTTATGTCTTACAGCCCGAGGACGTGCTGTGATTTACCAGGGGGGAATGTAGCACCCTGAGGATTCGGCTGCTACAGGGGTATTGCACCTCAACCCAGAGGTGTGATATTCCACTCCCGGGTAAGGATGGAGTGTGGAACTGAGCTCGGTAGGCTGCATGCACTACATACATCCCATTTCCGAGGAGCAGACCGACGGTACTCCCACTTAGAAATGTGCAGGTACGACCGAGTCTGTTCCTGGCTGGAGTGGGAGGGGGGTGGTACATCCCAAGTAGTGTAGGGGCAGATAGGGGGAGCAGCCTGGGTAAAGATAGGAGCTCATTGGGTGCTGGTCACCTGAGCTCACACATAGAGGGTGTATATAAGGTGGGCACCAACTAAGAACAGGGTCAGTTGCAGAGAGGAAGTCAGAGAGCAGAGAGGAAAGACCCAGAGTGAGAGAGGAGAAGAGAGAGAGAGACCCAGAGGGGGAAACAGCAGAAAAGGACTCCAAGAACCCAACTTAAATCCCCAACGATAGCCAGCCCTCATGGTGTTTGTGTTATTAAAGAAAAAAAAAATTGGGGGGCTGGCTAGAGGCAGCCGTGGACACACGATAGCCAGCCCTCATGGTGTTTGTGTTATTAAAGAAAAAAAAAATTAGGGGGCTGGCTAGAGGCAGCCGAGAACACACGATAGCCAGCCCTCATGGTGTTTGTGTTATTAAAGAAAAAAAATATTTGGGTGGCTGGCTAGAGGCAGCCGTGGACACACGATAGCCAGCCCTAATGGTGTTTGTGTTATTAAAGAAAAAAAAAATTGGGGGGCTGGCTAGAGGCAGCCGTGAACACACGATAGCCAGGCCTCATGGTGCTTGTGTAGCACCCTGAGGATTCGGCTGCTACAGGGGTATTGCACCTCAACCCAGAGGTGTGATATTCCACTCCCGGGTAAGGATGGAGTGTGGAACTGAGCTCGGTAGGCTGCATGCACTACATACATCCCATTTCCGAGGAGCAGACCGACGGTACTCCCACTTAGAAATGTGCAGGTACGACCGAGTCTGTTCCTGGCTGGAGTGGGAGGGGGGTGGTACATCCCAAGTAGTGTAGGGGCAGATAGGGGGAGCAGCCTGGGTAAAGATAGGAGCTCATTGGGTGCTGGTCACCTGAGCTCACACATAGAGGGTGTATATAAGGTGGGCACCAACTAAGAACAGGGTCAGTTGCAGAGAGGAAGTCAGAGAGCAGAGAGGAAAGACCCAGAGTGAGAGAGGAGAAGAGAGAGAGAGACCCAGAGGGGGAAACAGCAGAAAAGGACTCCAAGAACCCAACTTAAATCCCCGGGTGAAGAGTCGGCACAGGGTACCGGAACCCAAGCTGGTGGGGGCAAAAACACACCCCAGCCAGAGACCGGAGACCGTGGGCAGCGTTTGTCACGGTCACCCACCACATCCACCACGAAGGCATACCACGTGGAGGGTCAGGGAACCCGAGGCCAAGGGTCTCCCAACAGAAGGCCCGAGGGAGCTGGACCTGGGTGGATCAATAGTGGGGACGGCCAGAGAACGGACAGAAGGAGAGCTCAGGGTCACGCTCCGGACTTATTTGGGGGTTGGCTGGAACCAGAACCTGGTGGACGCAGCACGGCTCGGGAGGTCACTCGAAGCTGGAGTGACCAGAACATCAGCAGTGAGTAAACATCCTAAACTGCATAACCCGACTCTGTCTCTGATTGCCGTCTACACTGCATCACCACAACCCCCATCCTCTGCACCTGATCCCCCTGAGGCTATACCCCACCCGTTGGGGGTTATATCATCAAAGCTGCACCTACACCATCAGCCTCAGCGGACCCTGCTGCAGCGGCGGCCACAGTGACCGCAACACAACGGGTGGCGTAGTCGACATTAAGAACTTAGCAACATCTGTAGGACTGCCACACACACTGAGCTTGACACCCTGGGCACGGACCGGGTCACAGCCACTCGGAGACTACAACCCCCATCTGATCCGGCTCCGGGTATTCCCCTAAAGAATATGGCCCAGGGGGCGCGTCAACTTTGGCGTAGTCGGCAGGATTACGTGCCCACAACAACCGGGTACTGCGTGCCTGAAAGAAAGAACGAGTTTACCTCAAAAAGAAGTCTCCTGCCGGTTCCGGAGGGTCCCCGCCATCGGACCCCCTCACCAGTCGATTCCCGCCGGGTGTCCGCCATTAACAACTTTTTCCCGCCATCTGCAGAGTTTCCCGCCACTGGGAAGCGATTCCCGCCATTTCCAAAGGTTTCCCGCCTTGGAAGAGCGGACGCCATTATGGGCGTGCCAGAGGGTGGCGAGAGGCCACCTCCCATCGTGGGCCAGGACCGAAAATGGCGCCAAAAGTGGAAACCGCCCCCACCAACAGAGACTGTGATGCTAGAGGTGTCTGTCAGCGTGAAAGAACCGCCCCTGGAGCTGACAGTCACCCAGTGGCCCCGGGACCGCCCTCGAAGTGGGAGGAGACGAAAGAAAAGAACGAAGATGGGTGCCGCCTGGAGCAGTCTGGAGCGAGCGCACCCGGAGGCAGGAAGCCTGGAAAGGAGTAGCAGAGAAGCTCACCCGGAGATGGCGAGTGAGCAGAGCAGCACCGGCCCGCTGGCCAGGAGCCTGCTGGAAGAAGAGCAGAGCAGCACCGACCCGTTGGTCAGGAGCCTGCTAGAAACCACGACCCCACTAGGCCTAGTGGAGGTCCTTGCACAGCTCCCCCGAGACCGGGAGTGTGCACAGACCGCTCTAGAGGGCCTCGCAAGGAGGATGGCCCGGGTACAGCGAGAGACATTGGCGGAGTGGAGCCGAGAGATGGCCCAGCAAACCAAGACCCGGAGCACGCCAGCCAAGATGAGGAGACAGACCGCCTCTGAGGACGGCGCGGGAGGACCCAAGGCCGGAGACGGCGCCGAGAAGGGAGCCGAACGCATGGAGGCAGGTAAAGGGGACGTCTATACCCCAAATCAGGACACCGCTTGCCTGCCCCAACTCCCCGTCGTAGAGCCCGAAAGTCCCCCTGCTGTGCCCGAAAACTCCATGTCACCGACGCAGACTAGGCCCCAACCGGAAGCCGCCGCGACCCCTGTGACGTCACACGCACCGACCCCGAGCGTGACCAAGCAGGAAGTAACACCAGCCTGGTCGCAGGGCCTAGAATTCCCGGGCGTCGCATCACCAACAGCGCCCCCTACCTCCGCGGAGCCTCCGGCCTGGCCGCAAGGCCAGGTAGCCCAGGGCGCCGCCGTCCTAACGGTGCCCTTCACCTTCCAGGTGCCCCAGGCCTGGCCGCAAGGCCTGGGCAACCCGGGCGCCACCACCACCGCGCCCGCACCCGTAAAACCAAGGGTGCCGCGTCTGGGAGAGGACTTGTTTGCCCAGCACACGTGGCCGGACGGGCAGCCTTTCATCTGGCCCCAGAGGTATTATGAACTGGAGCACCAGAGGAGAGTTGGGGCCATGTGTGCACCCCTGATTCCGGCTCCGAAGCCCGTGATAAGGATCTCGCCCCCGCTTGAAGAGGCCCAATTTGAGTGGGACCCCACCGGAGAAGACCTGATGGGGTTCACTCAGGAAACCAGGGCAGCTGCAGCGGAGCGTGCTGAGTGTTGCCGACAGCAGCTCGAGGAGTTTGCGAGGGAGCGGAGAGAGAGGCGGGTCCGGGAACAACAGGCCCAAATAAGGAGCGCCGAGCAGAAGAGCCGAACCAGGAGGGACCCCCGTGCAGTGCACAGTCCCCGTACCACCGGGACTGTAATAAAGTTTAACCTGCAGCATGGGTGGGGCTTCATTAGAGACAACAACACCCCCGGCGACGTCTTTGTCACGCGCAGAGACGTGGAGTCCCATCTGCCGGAGGGGCACAGAGGTCGTGACCTTTACATCGGGGACGAGGTCACCTTTACCCGGCACAAGTGTGCCAAAGGACCTTACGCCCTCCATGTGCATTGCCTGACAGAGGAGGAGCTGCGATGTGAGGAGGAAGAGCAAGAGGATCCGGACGGGTCTGAAGCTGAGATCCCCAAAGAAGGAGCAGGAGGAAGACGTTGTTGGGTACAGCGGAGCAGGTGCTGTAAATAGTTACCCGATCGGGGTATAAAGAAACTGTTACTGCAAATATAGTCCCCGTTGGGACCAGCTGAGTGAACTGTTTACCCGTTTACCCTTAATTCCACAGGCTGAGGACTGTGAGCAGCCATTCCCTTTCCCTCCTTAACTGGCCGAGGACTGAGAGCGGCCATACCCTTGTACATAGTTGCGCTTCCTAAAGCGCCCCCTACCGGTTTTATAGGAAAACCATGTTTTCTAGAAAGACTGTTGCACTGTACCCGGTCACACGTTGCACAGTGACCGGAGGAGGAGCCAGAGGCGACGAGAAAGTTTTATATATAATGTTTTATATATTTTATATGTTTATGAAAAATTTTGTATGTTTTTGGTGTTATGTCTTACAGCCCGAGGACGTGCTGTGATTTACCAGGGGGGAATGTAGCACCCTGAGGATTCGGCTGCTACAGGGGTATTGCACCTCAACCCAGAGGTGTGATATTCCACTCCCGGGTAAGGATGGAGTGTGGAACTGAGCTCGGTAGGCTGCATGCACTACATACATCCCATTTCCGAGGAGCAGACCGACGGTACTCCCACTTAGAAATGTGCAGGTACGACCGAGTCTGTTCCTGGCTGGAGTGGGAGGGGGGTGGTACATCCCAAGTAGTGTAGGGGCAGATAGGGGGAGCAGCCTGGGTAAAGATAGGAGCTCATTGGGTGCTGGTCACCTGAGCTCACACATAGAGGGTGTATATAAGGTGGGCACCAACTAAGAACAGGGTCAGTTGCAGAGAGGAAGTCAGAGAGCAGAGAGGAAAGACCCAGAGTGAGAGA
The DNA here is from genome assembly GCF_046119375.1 of Phyllobates terribilis. Taxonomy (NCBI): domain Eukaryota; kingdom Metazoa; phylum Chordata; class Amphibia; order Anura; family Dendrobatidae; genus Phyllobates; species Phyllobates terribilis. Next base: position 1,538,942 of record NW_027363034.1, read on the forward strand.
GGAGAAGAGAGAGAGAGACCCAGAGGGGGAAACAGCAGAAAAGGACTCCAAGAACCCAACTTAAATCCCCTCATGGTGCTTGTGTTATTAAAGAAAAAAAAAATTGGGGGGCTGGCTAGAGGCAGCCGTGAACACACGATAGCCAGCCCTCATGGTGTTTGTGTTATTAAAGAAAAAAAAAAATTGGGGGGCTGGCTAGAGGCAGCCGTGAACACACGATAGCCAGCCCTCATGGTGTTTGTGTTATTAAAGAAAAAAAAAATTGGGGGGCTGGCTAGAGGCAGCCATGGACACACGATAGCCAGCCCTCATGGTGTTTGTGTTATTAAAGAAAAAAAAAATTGGGGGGCTGGCTAGAGGCAGCCGTGAACACACGATAGTCAGCCCTCATGGTGTTTGTGTTATTAAAGAAAAAAAAAATTGGGGGGCTGGCTAGAGGCAGCCGTGGACACACGATAGCCAGCCCTCATGGTGTTTGTGTTATTAAAGAAAAAAAAAATTGGGGGGCTGGCTAGAGGCAGCCGTGGACACACGATAGCCAGCCCTCATGGTGCTTGTGTTATTAAAGAAAAAAAAAATTGGGGGGCTGGCTAGAGGTAGCCGTGGATACACGATAGCCAGCCCTCATGGTGTTTGTGTTATTAAAGAAAAAAAAAAATTGGGGGGCTGGCTAGAGGCAGCCGTGAACACACGATAGCCAGCCCTCATGGTGTTTGTGTTATTAAAGAAAAAAAAAATTGGGGGGCTGGCTAGAGGCAGCCGTGGACACACGATAGCCAGCCCTCATGGTGTTTGTGTTATTAAAGAAAAAAAAAATTAGGGGGCTGGCTAGAGGCAGCCGTGGACACACGATAGCCAGCCCTCATGGTGTTTGTGTTATTAAAGAAAAAAAAAAATTGGGGGGCTGGCTAGAGGCAGCTGTGGACACACGATAGCCAGCCCTCATGGTGTTTGTGTTATTAAAGAAAAAAAAAATTAGGGGGCTGGCTAGAGGCAGCCGTGGACACACGATAGCCAGCCCTCATGGTGTTTGTGTTATTAAAGAAAAAAAAAAATTGGGGGGCTGGCTAGAGGCAGCCGTGAACACACGATAGCCAGCCCTCATGGTGTTTGTGTTATTAAAGAAAAAAAAAATTGGGGGGCTGGCTAGAGGCAGCTGTGGACACACGATAGCCAGCCCTCATGGTGTTTGTGTTATTAAAGAAAAAAAAAATTAGGGGGCTGGCTAGAGGGAGCCGTGGACACACGATAGCCAGCCCTCATGGTGTTTGTGTTATTAAAGAAAAAAAAAATTGGGGGGCTGGCTAGAGGCAGCCGTGAACACACGATAGCCAGCCCTCATGGTGTTTGTGTTATTAAAGAAAAAAAAAATTGGGGGGCTGGCTAGAGGCAGCCGTGAACACACGATAGCCAGCCCTCATGGTGTTTGTGTTATTAAAGAAAAAAAATATTTGGGGGGCTGGCTAGAGGCAGCCGTGGACACACGATAGCCAGCCCTCATGGTGTTTGTGTTATTAAAGAAAAAAAAAATTGGGGGGCTGGCTAGAGGCAGCCGTGAACACACGATAGCCAGCCCTCATGGTGTTTGTGGTATTAAAGAAAAAAAAAAATTGGGGGGCTGGCTAGAGGCAGCCGTGGACACACGATAGCCAGCCCTCATGGTGCTTGTGTTATTAAAGAAAAAAAAAATTGGGGGGCTGGCTAGAGGTAGCCGTGGATACACGATAGCCAGCCCTCATGGTGTTTGTGTTATTAAAGAAAAAAAAAAATTGGGGGGCTGGCTAGAGGCATCCGTGAACACACGATAGCCAGCCCTCATGGTTGTTAGAACCTTGCTGTTAGGTTTTTTTTCCTTTGCTGGTCACATGACCTTGTTGGCCTATTTAATCCTGCTCCGCCCTTCTGGCTTTGCTGGACTTCATTGTATATCTACTTTCTAGCTAGCCTGTGCTCTGTATCTAACTCTGTTAGTTTGCTTGGTCTACGGACCTCTAGGTTCTATCTATTTTGTTTGTTCGTCTGTCTGCTACTATTTCTGTTAGGAGGTGTCCCATATTCCTCCCAGTCCTTAGTACTTGTAGGGATTCCCTCCCCAAATCTATAGGTCTCCGTACAGACTAGATTAGGACTTTAGCAGGTCTGATCGCAGGATCAGGTTCCCTGTTACATCGTAGGGATTCTGCTGAGTCTTATAGTAGGGACAGATCTCCTCTCTTTCCTTAGCTTTGGTAGCAGAACATAACAGTAAGTCCAGCCTGTAAATTCTCTAAGGAAAGATTTTTTTTTTGTTCCATCATGGTGTCGGTTCAGGATTTGGCTAAACACCTGCAGGGACTCTCTCTGGAAGTGGCCGAGCTCCGTCAGCACGTGAGTAACTGTCCTGGAGCATATTTCTTGGAGCCTAAGGTATGTTTGCCGGATTTATTTTTTGGTGAACATCGAGAATTTTTTTCATTTAAAAATGCTTGCTTATTGTATTTTCGTTTGAGACCCAAGTCCTCTGGGGATGAATCCCAGCGCGTAGGGTTCATAATGTCACTTTTGCGCAAAGAGCCTCAGGAGTGGGCCTTTTCTTTGCAACCTAGTGATACATGCTTCAGATCAGTGGATAGTTTTTTTTCTGCTTTAGGACTATTATATGATGATCCTGACCGTGTGGCATCAGCTGAGACTGAGTTGAGACGTTTAAAACAAGGATCAGGTAATATGGAAAAATATTGTACACATTTTCGTCGTTGGTCCACTCAAACAGGGTGGAACGATTCTGCTCTGAAAAGTCTATTTCTTGCTGGGCTCAGTGAAAAGGTTAAAGACCTGCTAATTGCTTATCCTACACCTGAGGATTTGCAACAGGCTATGCAATTAGCTATACGGGTGGACAGAAGACTGCGTGCTAGGGTTAATGAGAGCAAATCCTCTGCTATGTCAGTTTCTGGTTATGATAATGTGTGTACTAACAGTGGTGAACCGATGGAGATTGGATCGGTGGCACCTCGCTCTCAAGAAAAACACCGTCGTTTTTCAGAAGGCTTGTGTTTCTATTGCGGGAAATCTGGTCATTTGATTAAAGGCTGTGAGCTTCGTATGAAGAAAGAAAAAAAAATGGTCAGTCACGCCCGTATTGCCTGTTTAAATTCCAAGGGTATATTTTTAGCTGCTTCCACGATTGCTCAGGAAAAATTAATGGAATTTCGGGTGTTTGTTGATTGCGGGTCTACACTGAATGTTATTGATGGGGGATTCGTGGAAAAACTCAATTTAAAACCTGAACCTTTATCATCCCCCATTGCTGTGGTTTCTGTGGATGGCTCCCCTTTGAAGAATATTACTCTCAAGGTCAGTGAATTTCCTCTCACTATTAATGGTGTTCACCATGAGAAATTGGATTTGGTAGTGTTGAATAACTTGCCTTCTCCAGTAATATTGGGTTTGCCCTGGTTAAAATTTCACAATCCTGTACTGGATTGGTCTACCAGTGAAATTAAATCCTGGAGCCATAAATGTTATGACAAGTGTTGTAATGGGCGTATTGCAGCTTTGGATAGGGGAGAATTGCCTGTTCCTATTCAGGATTTTTGGAGAGTTTTTTCTGAGAAAGAATCGCAGGTTTTGCCTCCCCATAGAGACTATGATTGTTCTATTGAATTTGTCCCTGGAGCGACTCTTCCTAAAAGTCGTTTATTTAACCTTACTATTCCTGAGAGGAAGGCTTTGGAGGAATACATACAGACAAGTTTGGCCGCCGGTCACATTAGGCCCTCTAAGTCTCCTGTGGCGGTTGGATTTTTTTTTGTAAAAAAAAAGGACGGCGGTTTACGTCCTTGTCTGGATTTTCGTGAGATTAACAAAATTACGGTACGCAATCCTTACCCACTGCCATTGATTCCTGATCTGTTTAACCAGTTATTGGGGGCCAAGTGGTTCTCTAAAATTGACCTTAAGGGGGCATACAATCTGTTGCGCATGAAGGAGGGTGATGAATGGAAGACTGCTTTTAACACTCCTGTGGGTCATTTTGAGAATCTGGTTATGCCTTTTGGTCTTACTAATGCTCCTGCATTTTTTCAGAATCTTATTAATGACATCCTTAGACCTTTGATCGGTAAAAATGTGGTTGTGTATTTGGATGACATTCTGATTTATTCGCCTGATCTGGAGTCTCATTGGCGGAGCGTGCGTGAGGTATTACAGTTATTAATGGACAATTCGCTTTTTGCTAAGCTGGAGAAATGTGAGTTCGCTGTACAGAGAATTAGTTTTTTGGGCTACATTATCTCCAGCAAAGGTTTTGAGATGGATCCGGTTAAGGTTCAGGCTGTGCAGGAATGGCCTAGGCCTATTGGTTTGAAATCAATACAGAGGTTTTTGGGTTTCGCCAATTACTATAGAAAATTCATAAAAAATTTTTCTAGTATTGTCAAACCTCTGACTGATCTCACCAGGAAAGGTGCTGATGCGGTTCAGTGGTCTTCTGAGGCCATTGAAGCTTTTGTGTATCTCAAGGAGAGGTTCACCTCTGCTCCCATCCTTATGCAGCCTGATGTTACTAGGCCGTTTTTGGTTGAGGTTGATGCTTCCTCTGTGGGGGTTGGCGCAGTATTGTCGCAGGATAACGGGGATGGATTACATCCCTGTGCATTTTTTTCAAAAAAATTTTCGGAGACTGAATTGAATTACGATATTGGTAATTGGGAATTATTGGCTATTAAACTCGCATTTGAACACTGGCGCCACTTCTTGGAAGGTGCGGAATTTCCCGTTCAGGTTCTTACGGATCATAAAAATCTGATATATCTTGACGCTGCCAAGCGCCTGAATGCCCGTCAGGCTAGGTGGGCACTGTTTTTCTCGCGGTTTAATTTCTCCGTTACTTACATCCCTGGTACTAAGAATGTTAAGGCGGATGCCTTGTCTCGCAGTTTTTCTCCCATAGTCGGTGCTGAGAAAGAGGAAAACATTTTACAAGAAGGTGTTGTGATAGCTGCTTTAGACTCCGTTTTGGAAGATGAGATTCTTAAAGCTCAGGAGAATGCCCCATCTAACACTCCTCATGGGAGGTTGTTTGTGCCTGGGACCTTTAGGAGAGATTTGTTTGTTGAGTGTCACGAATCTCGGTTGGCAGGTCATCCCGGAATCTCTGAGACCAAGAGACTGGTGGGTCGCAGTTTTTGGTGGCCTGGATGGCAGAAGGAAGTCATTAAGTGGGTGCGCCAATGTACTATATGTGCTAGATCTAAGTCCTCACATACTCCTGCTGCGGGGTTGCTTTGTCCTTTGGAGGTCCCCAGTGCTCCTTGGACACATTTGGCTATGGACTTTATAACTGACCTTCCCCCCTCTGAGGGTTTTACTGTCATCTGGGTGGTCGTGGACCGTTTTAGCAAGATGTGTCACTTGGTTCCCTTCATCAAACTGCCCTGCGCTAAAACTCTCGCTAAGGCCTTTGTCAAGGAAATTGTCAGACTTCATGGCGTTCCTACTGACATTGTTTCTGATAGGGGTCCTCAGTTCGTGGCTCGTTTTTGGCGTGCCTTTTGTGACAGGTTGGGAATTCATTTGTCGTTTTCGTCCGGATATCATCCTGAATCTAATGGCCAGACAGAAAGGAAAAACCAGGATGTTGAGCAGTTCTTGCGTTGTTTTGTGGCAGACAATCAAGAGGGGTGGTCTGAGTTTCTGCCACTTGCCGAATTTGCTCTGAACAATCATACATCTTCTTCTGCTGGTTGTTCGCCTTTTTTTTGTTGTTCTGGGAGACATCCGTCGTTTGGGTCGTTCTCCAAGTTGGGATCTGCCGTGCCTGAGGAGGAGAATTTTTCCGGTGATTTGGAAAGAGTTTGGACGGATGTGCGTGGTAATCTTCAGGAGGCCAACAGAAAATCTAAAGACTACTTTGATAGGAAACGACAGGAGGTTTTGTTCGCTGTTGGTGACATGGTTTGGTTGTCCTCTAGGAATCTGCGGTTGAGGATTCCTTCTAAGAAATTGGGTCCCAAGTTTGTAGGGCCCTTTAAGGTGCTTCAGGTTGTCAACCAATCTGCTGTTAGGTTGGAGGTTCCTACCTCCTGGAGAATTAATCCGGTATTTCATGTCTCTCTGTTAAAAAAAGCTGTTGTGTCGGATGGTGACGCCTCTGCCTCTGTTCCTCCGGTGGTGGAGGACGGGGAATATGAAATTTCTCGCATCCTTGACTCTAGACGGTATAGAGGTAGTTTGCAGTATCTTGTGGCCTGGAAAGGTTTCGGACCCGAGGATAACTCTTGGGTGAGGTCAGATGATGTTTCCGCGTCCAGACTTATCAGAGCGTTTCACAGGAGATTTCCTGATAAGCCTGGTCCTAGGGGATCCGGAGGATCCTCTTAGAAGGGGGGGTACTGTTAGAACCTTGCTGTTAGGTTTTTTTTCCTTTGCTGGTCACATGACCTTGTTGGCCTATTTAATCCTGCTCCGCCCTTCTGGCTTTGCTGGACTTCATTGTATATCTACTTTCTAGCTAGCCTGTGCTCTGTATCTAACTCTGTTAGTTTGCTTGGTCTACGGACCTCTAGGTTCTATCTATTTTGTTTGTTCGTCTGTCTGCTACTATTTCTGTTAGGAGGTGTCCCATATTCCTCCCAGTCCTTAGTACTTGTAGGGATTCCCTCCCCAAATCTATAGGTCTCCGTACAGACTAGATTAGGACTTTAGCAGGTCTGATCGCAGGATCAGGTTCCCTGTTACATCGTAGGGATTCTGCTGAGTCTTATAGTAGGGACAGATCTCCTCTCTTTCCTTAGCTTTGGTAGCAGAACATAACAATGGTGTTTGTGTTATTAAAGAAAAAAAAAATTGGGGGGCTGGCTAGAGGCAGCCGTGAACACACGATAGCCAGCCCTCATGGTGTTTGTGTTATTAAAGAAAAAAAATATTTGGGGGGCTGGCTAGAGGCAGCCGTGGACACACGATAGCCAGCCCTCATGGTGTTTGTGTTATTAAAGAAAAAAAAAATTGGGGGGCTGGCTAGAGGCAGCCGTGAACACACGATAGCCAGCCCTCATGGTGTTTGTGTTATTAAAGAAAAAAAAAATTGGGGGGCTGGCTAGAGGCAGCCGTGAACACACGATAGCCAGCCCTCATGGTGTTTGTGTTATTAAAGAAAAAAAATATTTGGGGGGCTGGCTAGAGGCAGCCGTGGACACACGATAGCCAGCCCTCATGGTGTTTGTGTTATTAAAGAAAAAAAAAATTGGGGGGCTGGCTAGAGGCAGCCGTGAACACACGATAGCCAGCCCTCATGGTGTTTGTGTTATTAAAGAAAAAAAAAATTGGGGGGCTGGCTAGAGGCAGCCGTGGACACACGATAGCCAGCCCTCATGGTGCTTGTGTTATTAAAGAAAAAAAAAATTGGGGGGCTGGCTAGAGGCAGCCGTGGATACACGATAGCCAGCCCTCATGGTGTTTGTGTTATTAAAGAAAAAAAAAAATTGGGGGGCTGGCTAGAGGCATCCGTGAACACACGATAGCCAGCCCTCATGGTGTTTGTGTTATTAAAGAAAAAAAAAATTGGGGGGCTGGCTAGAGGCAGCCGTGAACACACGATAGTCAGCCCTCATGGTGTTTGTGTTATTAAAGAAAAAAAAAATTGGGGGGCTGGCTAGAGGCAGCCGTGGACACACGATAGCCAGCCCTCATGGTGTTTGTGTTATTAAAGAAAAAAAAAATTGGGGGGCTGGCTAGAGGCAGCCGTGGACACACGATAGCCAGCCCTCATGGTGCTTGTGTTATTAAAGAAAAAAAAAATTGGGGGGCTGGCTAGAGGTAGCCGTGGATACACGATAGCCAGCCCTCATGGTGTTTGTGTTATTAAAGAAAAAAAAAAATTGGGGGGCTGGCTAGAGGCAGCCGTGAACACACGATAGCCAGCCCTCATGGTGTTTGTGTTATTAAAGAAAAAAAAAATTGGGGGGCTGGCTAGAGGCAGCTGTGGACACACGATAGCCAGCCCTCATGGTGTTTGTGTTATTAAAGAAAAAAAAAATTAGGGGGCTGGCTAGAGGCAGCCGTGGACACACGATAGCCAGCCCTCATGGTGTTTGTGTTATTAAAGAAAAAAAATATTTGGGGGGCTGGCTAGAGGCAGCCGTGGACACACGATAGCCAGCCCTCATGGTGTTTGTGTTATTAAAGAAAAAAAAAATTGGGGGGCTGGCTAGAGGCAGCCGTGAACACACGATAGCCAGCCCTCATGGTGTTTGTGTTATTAAAGAAAAAAAAATTGGGGGGTTGGCTAGAGGCAGCCGTGGACACACGATAGCCAGCCCTCATGGTGTTTGTGTTATTAAAGAAAAAAAAAATTGGGGGGCTGGCTAGAGGCAGCCGTGAACACACGATAGCCAGCCCTCATGGTGTTTGTGTTATTAAAGAAAAAAAAAATTGGGGGGCTGGCTAGAGGCAGCCGTGAACACACGATAGTCAGCCCTCATGGTGTTTGTGTTATTAAAGAAAAAAAAAATTGGGGGGCTGGCTAGAGGCAGCCGTGGACACACGATAGCCAGCCCTCATGGTGTTTGTGTTATTAAAGAAAAAAAAAATTGGGGGGCTGGCTAGAGGCAGCCGTGGACACACGATAGCCAGCCCTCATGGTGCTTGTGTTTTTAAAGAAAAAAAAAATTGGGGGGCTGGCTAGAGGTAGCCGTGGATACACGATAGCCAGCCCTCATGGTGTTTGTGTTATTAAAGAAAAAAAAAAATTGGGGGGCTGGCTAGAGGCAGCCGTGAACACACGATAGCCAGCCCTCATGGTGTTTGTGTTATTAAAGAAAAAAAAAATTGGGGGGCTGGCTAGAGGCAGCTGTGGACACACGATAGCCAGCCCTCATGGTGTTTGTGTTATTAAAGAAAAAAAAAATTAGGGGGCTGGCTAGAGGCAGCCGTGGACACACGATAGCCAGCCCTCATGGTGTTTGTGTTATTAAAGAAAAAAAATATTTGGGGGGCTGGCTAGAGGCAGCCGTGGACACACGATAGCCAGCCCTCATGGTGTTTGTGTTATTAAAGAAAAAAAAAATTGGGGGGCTGGCTAGAGGCAGCCGTGAACACACGATAGCCAGCCCTCATGGTGTTTGTGTTATTAAAGAAAAAAAAATTGGGGGGTTGGCTAGAGGCAGCCGTGGACACACGATAGCCAGCCCTCATGGTGTTTGTGTTATTAAAGAAAAAAAAAATTGGGGGGCTGGCTAGAGGCAGCCGTGAACACACGATAGCCAGCCCTCATGGTGTTTGTGTTATTAAAGAAAAACAAAAATTGGGGGGCTGGCTAGAGGCAGCTGTGGACACACGATAGCCAGCCCTCATGGTGTTTGTGTTATTAAAGAAAAAAAAAATTAGGGGGCTGGCTAGAGGCAGCCGTGGACACACGATAGCCAGCCCTCATGGTGTTTGTGTTATTAAAGAAAAAAAAAATTGGGGGGCTGGCTAGAGGCAGCCGTGAACACACGATAGCCAGCCCTCATGGTGTTTGTGTTATTAAAGAAAAAAAAAAATTGGGGGGCTGGCTAGAGGCAGCCGTGGACACACGATAGCCAGCCCTCATGGTGCTTGTGTTATTAAAGAAAAAAAAAACTGGGGGGCTGGCTAGAGGTAGCCGTGGATACACGATAGCCAGCCCTCATGGTGTTTGTGTTATTAAAGAAAAAAAAAATTGGGGGGCTGGCTAGAGGCAGCCGTGAACACACGATAGCCAGGCCTCATGGTGCTTGTGTTATTAAAGAAAAAAAAAACTGGGGGGCTGGCTAGAGGTAGCCGTGGATACACGATAGCCAGCCCTCATGGTGTTTGTGTTATTAAAGAAAAAAAAATTGGGGGGCTGGCTAGAGGCAGCCGTGAACACACGATAGCCAGCCCTCATGGTGTTTGTGTTATTAAAGAAAAAAAAAAATTGGGGGGCTGGCTAGAGGCAGCCGTGAACACACGATAGCCAGCCCTCATGGTGTTTGTGTTATTAAAGAAAAAAAAAATTGGGGGGCTGGCTAGAGGCAGCCATGGACACATGATAGCCAGCCCTCATAGTGTTTGTGTTATTAAAGAAAAAAAAAATTGGGGGGCTGGCTAGAGGCAGCCGTGAACACACGATAGCCAGCCCTCATGGTGTTTGTGTTATTAAAGAAAAACAAAAATTGGGGGGCTGGCTAGAGGCAGCCGTGGACACACGATAGCCAGCCCTCATGGTGTTTGTGTTATTAAAGAAAAAAAAATTGGGGGGTTGGCTAGAGGCAGCCGTGGACACACGATAGCCAGCCCTCATGGTGTTTGTGTTATTAAAGAAAAAAAAAATTGGGGGGCTGGCTAGAGGCAGCCGTGAACACACGATAGCCAGCCCTCATGGTGTTTGTGTTATTAAAGAAAAAAAAAATTGGGGGGCTGGCTAGAGGCAGCCGTGGACACACGATAGCCAGCCCTCATGGTGTTTGTGTTATTAAAGAAAAAAAAAATTGGGGGGCTGGCTAGAGGCAGCTGTGGACACACGATAGCCAGCCCTCATGGTGTTTGTGTTATTAAAGAAAAAAAAAATTAGGGGGCTGGCTAGAGGCAGCCGTGGACACACGATAGCCAGCCCTCATGGTGTTTGTGTTATTAAAGAAAAAAAAAAATTGGGGGGCTGGCTAGAGGCAGCCGTGAACACACGATAGCCAGCCCTCATGGTGTTTGTGTTATTAAAGAAAAAAAAAATTGGGGGGCTGGCTAGAGGCAGCTGTGGACACACAATAGCCAGCCCTCATGGTGTTTGTGTTATTAAAGAAAAAAAAAATTAGGGGGCTGGCTAGAGGCAGCCGTGGACACACGATAGCCAGCCCTCATGGTGTTTGTGTTATTAAAGAAAAAAAATATTTGGGGGGCTGGCTAGAGGCAGCCGTGGACACACGATAGCCAGCCCTCATGGTGTTTGTGTTATTAAAGAAAAAAAAAATTGGGGGGCTGGCTAGAGGCAGCCGTGAACACACGATAGCCAGCCCTCATGGTGTTTGTGTTATTAAAGAAAAAAAAATTGGGGGGCTGGCTAGAGGCAGCCGTGAACACACGATAGCCAGCCCTCATGGTGTTTGTGTTATTAAAGAAAAACAAAAATTGGGGGGCTGGCTAGAGGCAGCTGTGGACACACGATAGCCAGCCCTCATGGTGTTTGTGTTATTAAAGAAAAAAAAAATTAGGGGGCTGGCTAGAGGCAGCCGTGGACACACGATAGCCAGCCCTCATGGTGTTTGTGTTATTAAAGAAAAAAAAAAATTGGGGGGCTGGCTAGAGGCAGCCGTGAACACACGATAGCCAGCCCTCATGGTGTTTGTGTTATTAAAGAAAAAAAAAATTGGGGGGCTGGCTAGAGGCAGCTGTGGACACACGATAGCCAGCCCTCATGGTGTTTGTGTTATTAAAGAAAAAAAAAATTAGGGGGCTGGCTAGAGGCAGCCGTGGACACACGATAGCCAGCCCTCATGGTGTTTGTGTTATTAAAGAAAAAAAAAAATTGGGGGGCTGGCTAGAGGCAGCCGTGAACACACGATAGCCAGCCCTCATGGTGTTTGTGTTATTAAAGAAAAAAAAAATTGGGGGGCTGGCTAGAGGCAGCCGTGAACACACGATAGCCAGCCCTCATGGTGTTTGTGTTATTAAAGAAAAAAAAAAATTGGGGGGCTGGCTAGAGGCAGCCGTGGACACACGATAGCCAGCCCTCATGGTGCTTGTGTTATTAAAGAAAAAAAAAACTGGGGGGCTGGCTAGAGGTAGCCGTGGATACATGATAGCCAGCCCTCATGGTGTTTGTGTTATTAAAGAAAAAAAAAATTGGGGGGCTGGCTAGAGGCAGCCGTGAACACACGATAGCCAGGCCTCATGGTGTTTGTGTTATTAAAGAAAAAAAAAACTGGGGGGCTGGCTAGAGGTAGCCGTGGATACACGATAGCCAGCCCTCATGGTGTTTGTGTTATTAAAGAAAAAAAAAATTGGGGGGCTGGCTAGAGGCAGCCGTGAACACACGATAGCCAGCCCTCATGGTGTTTGTGTTATTAAAGAAAAAAAAAAAATTGGGGGGCTGGCTAGAGGCAGCCGTGAACACACGATAGCCAGCCCTCATGGTGTTTGTGTTATTAAAGAAAAAAAAAATTGGGGGGCTGGCTAGAGGCAGCCATGGACACATGATAGCCAGCCCTCATGGTGTTTGTGTTATTAAAGAAAAAAAAAATTGGGGGGCTGGCTAGAGGCAGCCGTGAACACACGATAGCCAGCCCTCATGGTGTTTGTGTTATTAAAGAAAAACAAAAATTGGGGGGCTGGCTAGAGGCAGCCGTGGACACACGATAGCCAGCCCTCATGGTGTTTGTGTTATTAAAGAAAAAAAAATTGGGGGGTTGGCTAGAGGCAGCCGTGGACACACGATAGCCAGCCCTCATGGTGTTTGTGTTATTAAAGAAAAAAAAAATTGGGGGGCTGGCTAGAGGCAGCCGTGAACACACGATAGCCAGCCCTCATGGTGTTTGTGTTATTAAAGAAAAAAAAAATTGGGGGGCTGGCTAGAGGCAGCCGTGGACACACGATAGCCAGCCCTCATGGTGTTTGTGTTATTAAAGAAAAAAAAAATTGGGGGGCTGGCTAGAGGCAGCCGTGAACACACGATAGTCAGCCCTCATGGTGTTTGTGTTATTAAAGAAAAAAAAAATTGGGGGGCTGGCTAGAGGCAGCCGTGGACACACGATAGCCAGCCCTCATGGTGTTTGTGTTATTAAAGAAAAAAAAAATTGGGGGTCTCGGGGGAGCTGTGCTAGGACCTCCACTAGTCCTAGTGGGGTCGTTGTTTCCAGCAGGCTCCTGACCAACGGGTCGGTGCTGCTCTGCTCTCCTACAGTCGTCTCTAGCAGGCTCCTGGCCAGCGGGCCGGTGCTGCTCTGCTTTCTCGCCATCTTCGGGTAAGCTCCTCCGATACTCTTCTCCAGGCTTCTTGCCTCCGGGTGCGCTCGCTCTAGACTGCTCCAGGCGGCACCCATCTTCGTTCTTTTCTTTCTGAGGTAAACTTGCACTTTTCTTCAGGCACGCAGTACCCGGGTGTTGCGGGCACGTAATCCTGCCGACTACGCCAAAGTTGACGCGCCCCCTGGGACATATTCCTTTTTGAGGGGAATACCCGGCACCGGATCAGATGGGGGGTTGTAGTCTCCGAGCGGCTGTGACCCGGCCCGTGCCCAGGGCGTCAAACTCAGTGTTATGTGGCAGTCCTACAGATGTTATTAAGAGTTCTTTTGTGTCGACTACGCCACCCGTTGTGATGCGGTCACTGTGGCCGCCGCTGCAGCAGGGTCCGCTGAGGCTGATGGTGGGTGCGCAGCTTGGTGGGATAACCCCCAACGGGAGGGGTATAGCCTCAGGGGGGACAGGTGCAGAGGATGGGGGTTGTGGTGGTGCAGTGCAGACGGCAATGAAGACAGAGTCGAGTTGTGCAGTTAAGGGTGTTTACTTACTGCAGATGTTGTACTGGTCACTCCAGCTTCGAGTGACCACCCGAGCCGTGCTGCGTCCACCAGGTCCTGGATCCAGCCAACCCCCAAACAAGTCCGGAGCGTGGCCCTGAGCTCTCCTTCTGTCCCGTTCTCTGGCCGTCCCCACCAGTGATCCACCTAGGTCCAGCTCCCTCGGGCCTTCTGTTGGGACACCCTTGGCCTTGGGTTCCCTGACCCTTCATGTAGTGTGCCTTCGGGGTGGATGTGATGGGTGGCCGTGGCAGATGCTGTCCACGGCCTCCGGTCTCTGGCTAGGGTGTGTTTTCTGCCCCCGCCAGTTTGGGATCCGGTACCCTGTGCCGACTCTTCACCCGGGGATTTAATTTGGGTTCTTGGAGTCCTCTTTTCTGTTTCCCCCTCTGGGTCTCTCTTCTCCTCTCTCACTCTGGGTCTCTCTTCTCCTCTGCTTGCTGACTTGTTCTCTGCATCTGACCCTGTTCTTAGTTGGTGCCCACCTTATATACACCCTCTATGTGTGAGCTCAGGTGACCAGCACCCAATGAGCTCCTATCTTTACCCAGGCTGCTCCCCCTATCTGCCCCTACACTACATGGGATGTTCCAACCCCCTCCCACTCCAGCCAAGGACAGACTCGGTCGTACCTGCACATTTCTAAGTGGGAGTACCGTTGGTCTGCCCTCCGGAAATGGGATGTATGTAGTGCATGCAGCCTACCGAGCTCAGTTCCACACTCCATCCTTACCCGGGAGTGGAATATCACACCTCTGGGTTGAGGTGCAATACCCCTGTAGCAGCCGAATCCTCAGGGTGCTACATTCCCCCCTGGTAAATCACAGCACGTCCTCGGGCTGTAAGACATAAACACCAAACATACATTTTTTTTTTTTTCATAAACATATAAAACAACATATATTAGCAAATAAAACATTCTCGTCGCCTCTGGCTCCTCCTCCGGTCACTGTGCAACGTGTGACCGGGTAAAGTGCGACAGTCTTTCTAGAAAAATGGTTTTTCCTATAAAACCGGTAGGGGGCGCTTTAGGAAGCGCAACTATATACAGGGGAAGTTGGCCGCTCTCAGTCCTCGGCCAGGTAAAGGGAAGGGAATGGCTGCTCACAGTCCTCAGCCTGTGGGATTAAGGGTAAACGGGTGAACAGTTCACTCAGCTGGTCCCAACGGGGACTATATTTGCAGTAACAGTTTCTTTATACCCCGATCGGGTAACTATTTACATCTCTTCACTACCGTACTCAACGACGGCGTCCTCCTGCTCTTTCTTTGTGGACTGTTTCAGTTTCAGACCCGTTCGGGCACGTATGTTGGGCGAACAGATCTTCTCCCAGATTCGGCACTCTTGGTTTTATGGGCGCGGTGGTGGTGGCGCCCGGGTTGCCCGGGCCTTGCGGCCAGGCCTGGGGTATCTGGAAGGTAAAGGGCACCGTAAGGACGGCGGCGCCCTGGGCTACTTGGCCCTGCGACCAGGCCGGGGGCTCCGCGGAGGTAGGGGGCGCTGTTGGTATTGCGGCGCCCGGGGGTACTAGGCCTTGCGACCAGGCTGGTGGTACCTCCTGCTTGGTCACGCTCGGGGTCGAGGCGTGTGACGTCACAGGGGTCGCGGCTCCCGTTTGAGGCCTAGTCTGCGGCGGTGACGTTGCAGCGACGGGCACGGCAGGATAGACTTCGGGCTCTGCGACGGGGAGCTGGGGCAGGTACGCGGTTTCCCGGTGTGGGGTATAGACGTCCCCTTTACCTGCCTCCACTCGTTCGGCTCCCTTCTCGGCGCCGTCTCCGGCCTTCAGTCCTCCCGCGCCATCCTCAGAGGCGGTCTGTCTCCTCGTCTCGGGTGGCGTGCTCCGCTGACAGGTCTCGGTCTGCTGGGCCATCTCACGGCTCCACTCCGCCAACGTCTCTCGCTGCACCCGGGCCATCCTCCTTGCGAGGCCCTCCAGAGCGGTCTGTGCACACTCCCGGTCTCGGGGGAGCTGTGCTAGGACCTCCACTAGTCCTAGTGGGGTCGTTGTTTCCAGCAGGCTCCTGACCAACGGGTCGGTGCTGCTCTGCTCTCCTACAGTCGTCTCTAGCAGGCTCCTGGCCAGCGGGCCGGTGCTGCTCTGCTTTCTCGCCATCTTCGGGTAAGCTCCTCCGATACTCTTCTCCAGGCTTCTTGCCTCCGGGTGCGCTCGCTCTAGACTGCTCCAGGCGGCACCCATCTTCGTTCTTTTCTTTCTGAGGTAAACTTGCACTTTTCTTCAGGCACGCAGTACCCGGGTGTTGCGGGCACGTAATCCTGCCGACTACGCCAAAGTTGACGCGCCCCCTGGGACATATTCCTTTTTGAGGGGAATACCCGGCACCGGATCAGATGGGGGGTTGTAGTCTCCGAGCGGCTGTGACCTGGCCCGTGCCCAGGGCGTCAAACTCAGTGTTATGTGGCAGTCCTACAGATGTTATTAAGAGTTCTTTTGTGTCGACTACGCCACCCGTTGTGATGCGGTCACTGTGGCCGCCGCTGCAGCAGGGTCCGCTGAGGCTGATGGTGGGTGCGCAGCTTGGTGGGATAACCCCCAACGGGAGGGGTATAGCCTCAGGGGGGACAGGTGCAGAGGATGGGGGTTGTGGTGGTGCAGTGCAGACGGCAATGAAGACAGAGTCGAGTTGTGCAGTTAAGGGTGTTTACTTACTGCAGATGTTGTACTGGTCACTCCAGCTTCGAGTGACCACCCGAGCCGTGCTGCGTCCACCAGGTCCTGGATCCAGCCAACCCCCAAACAAGTCCGGAGCGTGGCCCTGAGCTCTCCTTCTGTCCCGTTCTCTGGCCGTCCCCACCAGTGATCCACCTAGGTCCAGCTCCCTCGGGCCTTCTGTTGGGACACCCTTGGCCTTGGGTTCCCTGACCCTTCATGTACAGTCATGGCCAAAAGTTTTGAGAATGACACCAAAATTATATTTTCACATGATCTGCTGGCCTCTGGTTTTTATTAGTGTTTGTCTGATGTTTATATCACATACAGAAATATAATTGCAATCATATTATGAGTACCAATAGGTTATATTGACAGTTAGAATGAGTTAATGCAGCAAGTCAATATTTGCAGTGCTGCCCCTTCTTCTTCAAGACCTCTGTAATTCTCCCTGGCATGCTCTCAATCAACTTTTGGACCAAATCCTGACTGATAGCAGTCCATTCTTGCATAATCAATGCTTGCATTTTGCCAGAATTTGTTGGTTTTTGTTTGTCCACCCGTCTCTTGATGATTGACCACAAGTTCTCAATGGGATTAAGATCTGGGGAGTTACCAGGCCATGGACCCAAAATCTCTATGTTTTGTTCCATGAGCCATTTAGTTATCACCTTTGCTTTATGGCAAGGTGCTCCATCATGCTGGAAAAGGCATTGTTGGGCGCCAAACTGCTCTTGGACGGTTGGGAGAAGTTGCTCTTGGAGGACATTCTGGTACCATTCTTTATTCATGGCTGTGTTTTTAGGCAAGACTGTGAGTGAGCCGATTCCCTTGGCTGAGAAGCAACCCCACACATGAATGGTTTCAGGATGCTTTACAGTTGGCATGAGACAAGACTGGTGGTAGCGCTCACCTCTTCTTCTCCGAATAAGCTGTTTTCCAGATGTCCCAAACAATCGAAAAGGGGATTCATTAGAGAAAATGACTTTGCCCCAGTCCTCAGCAGTCCACTCCCTGTACCTTTTGCAGAATATCAGTCGGTCCCTGATGTTTTTTCTTGAGAGAAGTGGCTTCTTTGCTGCCCTCCTTGAAACCAGCCCTTGCTCAAAGAGTCTCCGCCTCACAGTGCGTGCAGAAGCACTCACACCAGCCTGCTGCCATTCCTGAGCTAGCTCGGCACTGCTGGTAGTCTGATCCCACAGCTGAAACAGTTTTAAGATACGGTCCTGGCGCTTTCTGGTCTTTCTTGGGCGCCCTGGAGCCTTTTTGACATCAATGGAAGCTCTCTCCTTGAAGTTCTTGATGATGCGATAGATTGTTGACTGAGGTGCAATTTTTGTAGCTGCGATACTCTTCCCTGTTAGGCCATTTTTGTGCAGTGCAATGATGGCTGCACGTGTTTCTTTAGAGATAACCATGGTTAACTGAAGAGAAACAATGATACCAAGAACCAGCCTCCTTTTAAAGTGTCCAGTGATGTCATTCTTACTTAATCATGACTGATTGATCGCCAGCCCTGTCCTCATCAACACCCACACCTGTGTTAATGGATCAATCACTAAAACGATGTTAGCTGCTCCTTTTAAGGCAGGACTGCAATGATGTTGAAATGTGTTTTGGTGGTTAAAGTTCATTTTCTGGGCAAATATTGACTTTGCAAGTACAGTAATTGCTGTTAAGCTGATCACTCTTTGACATTCAGGAGTATATGCAAATTGCCATTACAAAAAATGAAGCAGTAAACTTTGGAAAAATTACTATTTGTCTCATTCTCAATACTTTTGGCCATGACTGTAGTGTGCCTTCGGGGTGGATGTGATGGGTGGCCGTGGCAGATGCTGCCCACGGCCTCCGGTCTCTGGCTAGGGTGTGTTTTCTGCCCCCGCCAGTTTGGGATCCGGTACCCTGTGCCGACTCTTCACCCGGGGATTTAATTTGGGTTCTTGGAGTCCTCTTTTCTGTTTCCCCCTCTGGGTCTCTCTTCTCCTCTCTCACTCTGGGTCTCTCTTCTCCTCTGCTTGCTGACTTGTTCTCTGCATCTGACCCTGTTCTTAGTTGGTGCCCACCTTATATACACCCTCTATGTGTGAGCTCAGGTGACCAGCACCCAATGAGCTCCTATCTTTACCCAGGCTGCTCCCCCTATCTGCCCCTACACTACATGGGATGTTCCAACCCCCTCCCACTCCAGCCAAGGACAGACTCGGTCGTACCTGCACATTTCTAAGTGGGAGTACCGTTGGTCTGCCCTCCGGAAATGGGATGTATGTAGTGCATGCAGCCTACCGAGCTCAGTTCCACACTCCATCCTTACCCGGGAGTGGAATATCACACCTCTGGGTTGAGGTGCAATACCCCTGTAGCAGCCGAATCCTCAGGGTGCTACATTTGTGTTATTAAAGAAAAAAAAAATTGGGGGGCTGGCTAGAGGTAGCCGTGGATACACGATAGCCAGCCCTCATGGTGTTTGTGTTATTAAAGAAAAAAAAAAATTGGGGGGCTAGCTAGAGGCATCCGTGAACACACGATAGCCAGCCCTCATGGTGTTTGTGTTATTAAAGAAAAAAAAAATTGGGGGGCTGGCTAGAGGCAGCCGTGAACACACGATAGCCAGCCCTCATGGTGTTTGTGTTATTAAAGAAAAAAAATATTTGGGGGGCTGGCTAGAGGCAGCCGTGGACACACGATAGCCAGCCCTCATGGTGTTTGTGTTATTAAAGAAAAAAAAAATTGGGGGGCTGGCTAGAGGCAGCCATGAACACACGATAGCCAGCCCTCATGGTGTTTGTGTTATTAAAGAAAAAAAAAATTGGGGGGCTGGCTAGAGGCAGCCGTGAACACACGATAGCCAGCCCTCATGGTGTTTGTGTTATTAAAGAAAAAAAATATTTGGGGGGCTGGCTAGAGGCAGCCGTGGACACACGATAGCCAGCCCTCATGGTGTTTGTGTTATTAAAGAAAAAAAAAATTGGGGGGCTGGCTAGAGGCAGCCGTGAACACACGATAGCCAGCCCTCATGGTGTTTGTATTATTAAAGAAAAAAAAAATTGGGGGGCTGGCTAGAGGCAGCCGTGGACACACGATAGCCAGCCCTCATGGTGCTTGTGTTATTAAAGAAAAAAAAAATTGGGGGGCTGGCTAGAGGCAGCCGTGGATACACGATAGCCAGCCCTCATGGTGTTTGTGTTATTAAAGAAAAAAAAAATTGGGGGGCTGGCTAGAGGCAGCCGTGAACACACGATAGCCAGCCCTCATGGTGTTTGTGTTATTAAAGAAAAAAAAAAATTGGGGGGCTGGCTAGAGGCAGCCGTGGACACACGATAGCCAGCCCTCATGGTGTTTGTGTTATTAAAGAAAAAAAAAATTGGGGGGCTGGCTAGAGGCAGCCGTGAACACACGATAGCCAGCCCTCATGGTGTTTGTGTTATTAAAGAAAAAAAAAATTGGGGGGCTGGCTAGAGGCAGCCGTGGACAAATGATAGCGAGCCCTCATGGTGTTTGTGTTATTAAAGAAAAAAAAAATTGGGGGGCTGGCTAGAGGCAGCCGTGAACACACGATAGCCAGCCCTCATGGTGTTTGTGTTATTAAAGAAAAAAAAAATTGGGGGGCTGGCTAGAGGCAGCCGTGAACACACGATAGCCAGCCCTCATGGTGTTTGTGTTATTAAAGAAAAAAAAAATTGGGGGGCTGGCTAGAGGCAGCCGTGGACACATGATAGCCAGCCCTCATGGTGTTTGTGTTATTAAAGAAAAAAAAAATTGGGGGGCTGGCTAGAGGCAGCCGTGGACACACGATAGCCAGCCCTCATGGTGCTTGTGTTATTAAAGAAAAAAAAAATTGGGGGGCTGGCTAGAGGTAGCCGTGGATACACGATAGCCAGCCCTCATGGTGTTTGTGTTATTAAAGAAAAAAAAAAATTGGGGGGCTGGCTAGAGGCAGCCGTGAACACACGATAGCCAGCCCTCATGGTGTTTGTGTTATTAAAGAAAAAAAAAATTGGGGGGCTGGCTAGAGGCAGCCGTGGACACACGATAGCCAGCCCTCATGGTGTTTGTGTTATTAAAGAAAAAAAAAATTAGGGGGCTGGCTAGAGGCAGCCGTGAACACACGATAGCCAGCCCTCATGGTGTTTGTGTTATTAAAGAAAAAAAATATTTGGGTGGCTGGCTAGAGGCAGCCGTGGACACACGATAGCCAGCCCTAATGGTGTTTGTGTTATTAAAGAAAAAAAAAAATTGGGGGGCTGGCTAGAGGCATCCGTGAACACACGATAGCCAGCCCTCATGGTGTTTGTGTTATTAAAGAAAAAAAAAATTGGGGGGCTGGCTAGAGGCAGCCGTGAACACACGATAGCCAGCCCTCATGGTGTTTGTGTTATTAAAGAAAAAAAAAAATTGGGGGGCTGGCTAGAGGCAGCCGTGAACAAAATGCTTCATTTCTGCATCGTGGTTACATAGCCTTAGTGTTATTAAAGCAAAAAAAATTTGAGAGTTGGCTATATACATTATATGCCCAATATGAGGGCTGGATGCAGGTAATCCAGGACAACCAGCAGCCAGCTCTCATGCTTGCGTGCACATTAGAAAGAGAAACATTGCCATCTGGTGTTTTTACAATCCTAAAATAAAAAATTAAAAAGTTGGACAACATTGCCACCCGGTGGAGTTTCCTCAGAACACACAATGTCAACAAAAAAGTCAATGAGGGCTGGCTATTGGTCAATCAGGTAAGTGATTTAGCCAACCCTAATGTTACATTTTTTTGCATTTTTATTGCGTAGACCCCCTCAGGAGCGATATTTCAGGCCGCAGAGCGCGCAGTTTCGAGCAAAAATTTTGCCTTAACCCTGAAAAAAATTTAGCGCATCCCACCGCGTGCGTAAGCGTCCCAAATGCCAAAAAACAAATTTCCCCCATCAGTCCCTATATATTACTATAGCACAGAAGGTCATACTACCATATTGACTCTTTAGTCCAGTTCCAATGTATCAAGGTCAAGCCTGTTGCCCAAATGCAACAGATGTTGCATTCCGGCAACAAAAGTCGGCCATCTTGTGTCCCATTTGCAACAAAAGGTCATCCTTTGTTGTCTTTCGGCAACATTTAAGGTCAAGCCTGTTGCAAACGGGACACGAAGCCTCTGATTTTGACCAAAGGTGCACCTCATCACACACACACACACACATCATACAATGACATCTGCCTCCACACACAAACAGACATCACACAATGACTTCTGCCCACACACACACAAACAGACATCACACAATGACATCTGCCCACACACACACACACACATACAAACAGACATCACACAATGACATCTGCCCACACACACACACATCACACAATGACATCTGCCCACACACACATACAAACAGACATCACACAATGACATCTGCCCACACACACACACACACACACAGACATCACACAATGACATCTACCCCCCACACACACACATACAAACAGACATCACACAATGACATCTGCCCACACACACACACACATCACACAAACAGACATCACACAATGACATCTGCCCCCACACACACACAGACATCACACAATGACATCTGCCCCCACACACACACAAACAGACATCACACAATGACATCTGCCCACACACACACACAAACAGACATCACACAATGACATCTGCCCACACACACACAAACAGACATCACACAATGACATCTGCCCACACACACACACACACAAACAGACATCACACAATGACATCTGCCCACACACACACACAAACAGACATCACACAATGACATCTGCCCCCACACACACACACACAGACATCACACAATGACATCTACCACCACACACACAAACAGACATCACACAATGACATCTGCCTACACACACACAAACAGACATCACACAATGACATCTGCCCACACACACACACACACACACACACAAACAGACATCACACAATGACATCTGCCCACACACACACACAAAGACATCACACAAACAGACATCACACAATGACATCTGCCCACACACACACACAAACAGACATCACACAATGACATCTACCCCCCCACACACACAAACAGACATCACACAATGACATCTGCCCACACACACACACACAGACATCACACAAACAGACATCACACAATGACATCTGCCTACACACACACACACACACAGACATACACACACAAACAGACATCACACAATGACATCTGCCCACACACACACACATACACACACACACACACACACACACACACACACACACACATACATACACACACACACATACATACACACACACACATACATACATACACACACACACACACTCACTCACCATCCCCCGGCTCGGCTCCAGTCCTCCTGGCTCCTGCTCCTCTCCCGTGGTAAGTAGCAGTGCAGGTCGGGCGCGCACTGCGTGACGTCACAGCTAGGAAACACGGCCGCGCACAGGGCCGTGTCTCCTAGCAGTGACGCGGCCGGGCCAGCACAGGGAAGTTAACTGCTGCAGTGCTGGCCCGGCCGATGAAGAAGTAGCGGCGGCTGCTGCTGGGGGAGCGGTACGGGGCCCCTCCTCCCGGGCCCCCCCTCCCGCCACCGCTACCGGTATGTGCCGCGGCGGCCCGCACATATAATGAGGTCAATCCGGCATTAGACACCCCGCCCCGGAGCCGCGGGCCCTCTGCAGGCTCGGGGCCCTGGGCGGTCGCCCGGATTGCCCTCATTATAATCCGCCTATGAGTGGGGGCCATCTTCACAAGTGAATAGGAGCATGCGGCTCCCTCTCTGGGGGGCTGTCAAAACCCCATCGATTTGATATTGATACCCAATGCTGATGTTATCAATATCAAAGTAGAGGACAATCCCTTTAATTCCCATTAGGTTCACATTTAATAACCCCAAGAAATGCAACGTAATCTCTCAACTAAGACAATAGCACCCCGTGTCACTTACATATTGATGCTGATGGTGAAGTTCTTAAAGGTGATTGGCAGTCTGTACTCCACATCTTTCTGAATTTCAGTAATACTGGAAAGATAAAAAAAAGAAAACATTAATGATGACAATTCTACAAACTGCTGTGTCCCAAAAGAAAACACAACAGGTGGATATGTGTAAACCTAACCGATGCTCCAGTATTGTGGGTGCTGGAGCGTGCAGTCTCACAAGACACGATTTGTCTACCATCTTGAATTGGAGGTGCCCCAGCCCCCAATAATGATCTAGGTCTGATTCGGCAGAACAGCATGAGGTCCGGCAAATCTGACCGCTTTATGGATACAACATGCTCCATATTACGACCACAAGAAAAAAGCCAAATAAAGAAGTGTGAGAACAGGACGGCGATGGGTGTACGGAGGATGGCAGAGAGATGACTGCAGAACGCAGCATAAAGCACTCAGACATTAATCATCCCTGACAAAACATAATACAAGTCCTGCTTCATGCTGGGTACGCTTCTCAGGTAACCCTATACTGAAGGACTTGTACTGTTCATAGACCTAACATACAACACATTACATACAAGTTATCCCGCATCAAGAGACACATGACATTTTGTAATGGTTTGGAAATAATAACCATCCTAGACATCAAGTTCCCCTTTGAGAGGTCACAAGGTAATATCCGATGGCTCTAAAATGGAATCTGCCACCAGGTTTTGCTATCCCATCTGCATGATGTAAGGGCAGAAACCTGATTCCAGAAATGTGTCCCTTATTTTGCTGCAGTTTTGATAAATTTTAGTTTTATCTACTGCAGATCTAGCAGTGCTCTGAATGCTGAGCTCCATATAACCGGCTGCACCACTGATTGGCAGCTTTCTGTGTACACTGTGCATAGGCAGAAGGCTGCTATACAGACCTTGTGAAAAATGAGAAAAGAGAAAGGGAGAAAAAGCGCGCCATGTACCACCTGAGGAAGATAGTTCACTATCGAAACGCTTTGTGGAAAGGGCTCATTAAATTTATTTTTTAGTCCTAAAATTTTTTTCACTTCTAGTGTTCATTCTTTTAGCGCCCTATAGACCGCTTTTTTATTTAATTTGGACCACTCCTGAAAAATGAGGGATACCTGGTTGCAGGTTTACTAGTCTTCTAGTCACAACCTCCTACTGATAAAACAAAGATTTTATCAAAACACCAGCAAGCAGCCCAGAAAGTGACACATCGCTGGAATCAGGGTCTCTGTCTCTACATCATGCTGCTCTCGGAATATATGGCAAAAACCTAGTGACAGATTCCCTTTAAGCTCTCATCTCTAGTGATCAGGACCCTAGAATTTTCTTCTGAGGTGGGTTTCCCTTTAGCTCTGCACCTACCTAGCGTCACTGCATGGCTGCGGAAATAAAAAAATAAAAAAATAAATCTTTCTGAATTCTGAAGAGAAGGAGCAGTTGTGGAGTGTCAATATAATAGATGTAGAGAAGTGGGATGACGGCGGCCTGTGCTGAGCATTGCCCGGCTGATCGGGTGATGACTGATGGGTCACATGAATGAGTTATTACAGCAGAAACCGCACCCGTCCTGATAACTATTCCTGCAAGGAACCGGCCGTCCCTAACCCTGCAGCTACATAATAGAGATGCAAAGAAACAAGGAGAAAGAAAGGATGCAATGACAGGGATCACCAAGGAATAGCAAAAATATAGAATTTTATTAAAGACTAAACATACAAGACATGTTAAAAAAAACAACTAAAAAGCAACAATTGCCCCAATGAATAACAAAACCATTGCAAGGTACTGATATGGTTAATCCTCACATATATATGCCCAACTAGTCACAGAAAATCTGAATATATGACTACAGACTGCCCACCACAATATAATAAAGAGCAAGGCAGCAGCAAAGTATCTATTCACAAAGGCAATAATATCCAAATAAGCCTATAAAAATAGTGCCCATTATATAACCCCACAATGAAACCTGCCGCTGACACAATCGCCCCAAATGTGAAACAATACAATTGGATTGCTAAAAGAGCAAGCTAACGCTGTTAGGTCGGGCAGTAGAAAAAAATGATGTAACTACACCTGAACCATCAGGCAACCTACAGAAATGTGCATGGAGGATGTTGTTTTTACATAAGAGTTATGTATACAGAAAAGCTATATGTCCTATACAGGAAAAGTGTGGGATGAGGAGCTTACAAGACCACTAAAGTAAGACATTCACAAGCTCCTTCTGTATACTCCCTGGTGCCGGGGGTCCGACCCCACTGATCTTACACTGAGAATGTATGGAACTCCTGTAATGTCACCCTTCTTTTCTACAATGTAATCAAGGCAGATTTATATGTCTGAACAAGACTTGTATCGACCCATAAAAGAAAAGAGCCCCAGCTCCACCATACTGAATCCCTGCACAGCGACGCTATCAGCCGTGCAGGGACACAACGCAGCTGCCGTCACTTATATAATGGCCGAATGTGCAGGGGAAAGCCACAACGGACCTCATTGTTCTGAAGGCTGCAGCGTATCCGAGCTATATGTGATACTACTCTGACATAGGGAAAGGGACAAAAACCCTTCAAATAGCAGGGAGTGACGTCTGATTAATATTTAGATTTGTATTGAACATAAAACCACAATCTTAGGACCATTACATACATTACCAGACTACTTTATAGATGATCAATTGCCAGCACAAGTTATATTACGCCCAAAATATCTCTGCAGCACCACCAAATTGCTGTATGAAAAATATGAGGAGTTATAGAAGTGTATTATCTGTACAGGTCCATATATCAGCCACTATTATGTGAAATATGTAATAAAATACACTATTATACATTATTAATGTTCTGTCCCTTTAAAATTCTGTCACCATGGTAACGACAGTCATACTCAGCCAATAGGATTGCTCGGTTTGAATTTGAAAAAAAAAAAACCTCCTATGTGGTCAGTTTGTTCCATCTCATCTGAGTGTGAAGACAGACACCTGCGATCAGCGAGAGATTCTAGGTATAAGACGTGATATAATCTAATGGACGGAGCCACATCCCATCACACGCACTCAGCGACCACAACTGACAGGAATCAGCCCATTTACCAGAGAAGTCATTATTCCCCAACACATGATACGCTGAGACACCAGTGGGGGGCGCCACACTCATCACATCTCCCATCTGGAAGGATCCAGCGATCACTTCTAATGGGGGTCACTGCCCTTTTTTGGTGATTGCTGGAGTTTCCCGCGGTCGGACCCCACTGATCTATCAGTCGTCACCGAGCCCAGGGATAAGGGGATGACTTGTTCCATCTGATAATTCCCCTTTAATGAAGCTCAGATACAGAACAGTAAATATCCTACACATTTCCCAATTTGCCCTTTCCCCTGCAGAGCCCCCGAATTATTTATAGCCAATGTTTCTAAGACCAAAGAAATATCAGCCAATCACCAAACCCTCTGCTGACGCCTCCTGAGGTTTTATAGATTTTGGAGACATTTCTACAAGAGAAGATATCAGCGGACACCATGGGGATGGAGTATTCTGCCAGCGTTGGACCCGGTAGTATCCATCACTCACTCACCGTTCTCTATACTCTTGTTACATGGGTCTCTGGGGTTTTCATTAAACAGACTCATCTGTGGGGACATTTTCTTTCCTTTAATGCATATACTTGGTGGTAAATATTTTTCTGAGTTTTATTGAAAATTGTGCACAGTTTGCCTCCTGTACCCTCTGTGCTGTACTGTCTATTGCTGGCTGCAGAACTAGTTAACTGAGAATCCATCAGTGAGCTCCTTCTGACAGTCTTAACATACATACGTCCTCTTTGTACGGTGAGGATTGCTCCTAATATCTGGTTGTGTTTTCTGCAGATTACATCAGTCCTGAGGAACAGCTGAGGAGACTGGCATATTGTGTGAAGTTTCTCCCTTCTCCCCTCTACAAGAAGGAGGTCAGTGAGACGACTCAGGGCAACGCTACGGCCTCTTCTATAAGGTAGCTGTGTATTCGGATCTTCCTTGTAGCCTCCTAACTTCATCTCTTCTCTTCCAGCGCCTTATGCCGACCAACCCCATTGCCCAAAGAAGATGCATCGAAGAGTATAAAGCCAGGGAGAAAAGGAAGAGGGAAGAAAGGCGCAAGGAACTAAAAGAACGGCGCAAGTACCTGGATGAAGAGGAAGACGAGGAAGAAGAGAAGGAAGAAGAGGAGAAAGCAGCAAAGAAGATAAAGCTGGACATCATGGATTTAAGACAGAAGACACTAAAAGAACTGTGCGCCTACCTGGATGAAGAGGAAGAAGAGGAAGAAGAGAAAGAAGAGAAAGAAGAGAAAGCAAAGAAGATGAAACTCCACATCAAGATCCCTAGGGGGGAAGTGACGGCCAAAGGCCAGAAAAGAAGACAACCGATCCCAACAACAAGAAGGAAGAAGGAGAACCAGACCAACTTCCGCCAGTACATCAACCGGTATTTGAGAGGAAAGAGGAACATCATGTGGACCATCCTGCTGGAACCTCTCTGCCGATAACATCACATACGGCAATACCGGCTGGTAAGTATCAGACCACCAAATAACAGCAGGATAGTGTAATATAGTGGTAGTGTATCAGTATTAGTGTAATAAGAGTAATAATACTAGTGATAATAGTAAGAAAGAAATAAAATAGTAATAAAATAACAGTAGTAATAGTAGTAGGTAGAATAGCAGTGTGATCCAGGGTCCAAGGACTGATCGCCTTTTCTCGGGGTCAAGAAGGAATTTTTCCCCTGTGACACAAATTGGCTGAAGGTGTCCAGGGGTTTTTGCCTTCTTCTGGATCAATACTGTAGTTATAGGGTAGTATTAGTAGTGATAGGAAAGAATAATAATAATGTAAAAATATAGCAGGTTATTAATAATAAGAAGAATATTAAATAGCTATATTTATAAAAATAAAAACATAAATTAAAATAACTCCAGTAGTACAATAAGTAATATATTAATTATACAACTAATAATAACATTATTAGGTTTGATCCAGGGTCCTAGGACTGATCGCCTTTTCTCGGGGTCAAGAAGGAATTTTTCCTCAGTGACACAAATTGGCTGAAGGTGTCCTGGGGTTTTTGCCTTCTTCTGGATCAACACTCTAGGTATAGGGTAGTATTAGTAGTGATAGGAAAGTAGAATAATACTGTAATAAGATAGCAGGATGTTAATAATAGTAAGAATATAAAAATAATTATAGTGTTGTTTTGATTATTTTAAGTAGTTATAGAAAAGTTAGAATAGCAAAGTAATAAGATAGCAGGACATAAATAATATATAATCTATAAAAAGTACAAAAACCTAAATTAAAATACTAATAACTGCAGTAGCAGTACAATTAGTTGTGTAATATTAATAAGAATTATTAATAACTAGTAATAACATTATTAGATTTGATCCAGGGTCCTAGGACTGATCGCCTTTTCTCGGGGTCAAGAAGGAATTTTTCCCCTGTGACACAAATTGGCTGAAGGTGTCCTGGGGTTTTTGCCTTCTTCTGGATCAACACTAAGTATAGGGATTTTAGTAATACCATTATCATAAACACAAGAGTAATAAAAAATTATAAAACTAATTAAAAAATGAATTATAACAGGTACAATTGATTGCATTAGTACAGTAATAATAAACATTAAAAATGGTGGTCCCAGTTAGTAAGTTAGTGTAGTGTTAGTGTAGGGACCCATCTGAAGAGGTCGCCTTGACGGTGGCAGATGGGCTCGCACAATTTGCTCAAAGTGTGCGCTAAGAACCTCATATTTCTATGTACAGGAGATCTAGCAGTAATACCATTCAGGAGATAGGTATTTGTGTACACACATTTTGTTATATACTTTTGCGCCGCACACAGGGCAGGTATACAGGTACAGGATGCTCATATGTAGTGAGAGTGTTGCAGTAATATTATAACTGGGCCTTAAGGGTAAAATGTTGATAACTACAGGTCCTGGAAACACATCAGAAACTAGAACCTGTAAGTAACTGGTTCCCTGCTAGTGATTAATATGTAAAGGGCAGTCTGGTACCAGGACCCGCGTTATAGGACACATTATCATCAGGCAGGTGCAGTCAGGACTCTTACAAGATCTGCGGCAGTCGTGTGGCGGTATAACACAGTCCCGCTCCTGCCTCAGGCGCCAGCAGTGGAGCCAACCCTGATCCTGGCAGCTTAACCCCTTATATGACACAGTCAGTGGCTTTCACAGCATTTAGGCACTTAAGACTGGAGAGGGAGGCGCGATCATGGTGCCGATGAGTTTCTATGGCAGCCGAGATCTAACAATGGACCCCATGATGGCCATCTTACTGCTCTTATTAGTCCCGGCTGAGGAGAGGTCTATGAGGACACCAGTCAGAGTTATGTCGCCTGCTCTGCAGCTATTAGAAATATCTAGGGCTGATTAGTTTGCTATCTGTAAATCGGATCTAGCCCTGCCCCCCCAGCAGCA
This sequence comes from Phyllobates terribilis, assembly GCF_046119375.1. Taxonomy (NCBI): domain Eukaryota; kingdom Metazoa; phylum Chordata; class Amphibia; order Anura; family Dendrobatidae; genus Phyllobates; species Phyllobates terribilis. Next base: position 1,568,537 of record NW_027363034.1, read on the forward strand.
CTGGGCTACCACTGGTGTGATCAGGGCTATTGGGCTCCTAGATTGGGCAGAGGAGCTCAGTCTTCAGCAGGAGCTGGCTGAGGAGAGCGGAGCGACTTGCATGGGGCTGCTGCACAAGAAGCAGCTCACAAGGTGGAGATTTATCCAGAGACGTGGTACTCGGGCTGTCATCTGCTTTGCAAGCTGCATAGTCGCTGCCTCCTAGGACCCGAACTTCACCCCTAACAGGCACAGCAGAGCTCGGACAGCTGCAAGTGCCGGAGAGTGGCTGATTAGTGACTGCTGTGTCTCCTGCACTCAGATAAGAGCGGTACAGAGCGGGGGCTCAGTAATGGTGAATACGGGAAGTGTCCACCCCTCACATGCCCTATATGTGGCCCCCAGAGGTAAAGTCTTCCCTGTACCCAGCGCCTCCTCCCGCCTTCACTGCTGGCGTGCGCCATTGCTTAGAGGGGATGTCTGAAGATAACAAGTTACATACATAGTAACATAGTTTTTAAGGTTGAAGGAAGACTAAGTCCATCTAGTTCAACCCACAGCCTAACATGTTGATCCAGAGGAAGGCAAAAAAAAACCCTGTGGCAAACACTAAGCTCCACATTGGGGAAAAAAATTCCTTCCCGACTCCATACGACAATCAGACTAGTTCCCTGGATCAACGCCCTATCATGGAATCTAGTTTTTGCAACCTGTAATATTATACTTTTCAAGAAAGGAATCCATGCCCTTCTTAAATTTTATTAGTGAATCACTCATTACAACATCATGAGGCAGAGAGCTCCATAGTCTCACTGCTCTTACAGTAAAGAATCCCCGTCTGTGATTATGATTAAACCTTCTTTCCTCCAGACGTAGAAGATGCCCCCTTGTCCCCGTCGCTGGCCTCAGAGTAAAAAGATCAGTAGAAAGGTCTTTGTACTGTCCCCTCATATACTTGTACATAGTAATAAGATCACCCCTAAGCCTTCGTTTTTCCACAGTAAATAACCCCAAGTGTAATAACCTGTCTTGGTATTGCAGACCCCCCAGTCCTCTAATAACCTTGGTCGCTCTTCTCTGCACCCGCTCTAGTTCAGCTATGTCTTTCTTATACACCGGAGACCAGAACTGTACACAGTATTCTAAGTGTGGTCGCACTAATGACTTGTATAGAGGTAAAATTATCTTCTCCTCATGAGCATCTATGCCTCTTTTAACGCATCCCATTATTTTATTTGCCTTTGCAGCAGCTGCCTGACACTGGCCACTAAACATGAGCTTGTCGTCCACCAATACACCCAGGTCTTTTTCAGTGACAGATTTATCCAGTGTTTTACAATTAAGCATATAATTATACATTTTATTTCCTCTGCCCAAGTGCATTACCTTACATTTATCCCCATTAAAGCTCATTTGCCATTTATCAGCCCAAGCTTCTAGTTTACATAGATCCTCCTGTAATATAAAATTGTCCTCCTCTGTATTGATTACCCTGCAGAGTTTAGTGTCATCTGCAAATATTGAAATAGTACTCTGTATGCCCCCTACAAGGTCATTAATAAATATGTTAAAAAGAAGGGGGCCCAATACTGACCCCTGTGGTACCCCACTGTTAAATGAGACCTAGTCTGAGTGTTTTCCATTAATAACCACCCTTTGTTTCCTATCACTGAACCAATTCTTAACCCACATACATATATTTTCCCCTATCCCCATTGTTCTCATTTTATGTATCAACCTTTTGTGTGGAACCGTATCAAAAGCTTTTGAAAAGTCCATATACACAACATCCACTGCATTTCCTTGGTCCAGTCCAGAACTTGCCTCCTCATAAAAACTGATCAGATTAGTCTGACAGGAACGGTCCCTTGTAAACCCATGTTGATATTGGGTCATGAGGCTATTCTTCTTCAGATACTCTATTATAGAATCTCTTAGGAAACCCTCCAGGATTTTACCCACAGTAGAGGTTAAGCTTACCGGCCTATAATTTCCAAGTTCGGTTTCTGTCCCCTTTTTGAATATTGGCACCACATTTGCTATACGCCAGTCCTGTGGTACAGACCCTGTTATTATGGAATCTTTAAAGATTAAAAATAATGGTCTATCTATGACATTACTTAATTCCTGCAGTACTCGCGGGTGTATCCCATCCGGGCCTGGGGATTTGTCAACTTTAGTTATCACTTATCCACAGGCTCAGTGATCACTTACTGATCGTGGGGTCTGACCACTGCGAACCATCGTCTGATCGGGAAGGAACGGAAAGTCAGGGAACAACTGCAGCTCCATTCATTCTCTATGGGGCTCTGGAAAAAGCCGAGCTCAGCACTTGGATGCCACATAAGGAATGAATGGAGCAGATCCTGGAGTAATAACATGTCCTCCTCAGCTTTCTGTCTGTGTAAGTGGCTCAGCCCTCGTCTCCCCTTCTGTTCCCGACTTCTGTTTTGTTCCCTGTGGACTTTCTCTCAGTCCTCTGCAGCCATTATGTGTGTAGACAACTTCAAAAAGAAAAAGTAGCAGAACATCAGTCATCTAATAATCCACGATATTCAGGGGGGAAAACAAAACGGTGATGTTCTTACACAGTCGCCTCCTCTTGAGCTGATGAAGATGTCGGTGGCAGCACATTGCGGTTTGTGTTCTCTGCCTGAATATCGCGGATTATGTGACGTCCTGCAGCTTCTCATCATCCATGTTGGGCTGTTGGACGACGTGTGGACGCTCGGCTTGTTGGATTCTTGTGTTACTACCAGCACTGACTTTATATTGTGACTCCTGTGCCGATTCCCATTTCTAATTGCAGCGTGTTATACCAGCACGTGACGGCTGCCACAATCACGTGACGGCTGCCACAATCACATGACGGCTGCCACAATCACGTGACGGCTGCTACAATCACGTGACGACTGTAGCGTCGGCGTCCCTGCCTCCTGCTAGGCTGGGACGCCGTTCCCCTCACCTCTCCGCTCCGTGCCCGGCGTCTTCCTCCCGCTCTGCTGGCAGCGCACGCTGCTTCCCGGTCAAGGTGCTTAGGGCGCGCGCTCCCTCTCTCTTAAAGGGGCCGCGCGCGCCGTCCTAAGGAGTCCCCGGCCAATGGCCGGAGGACCTCACCATATATAAGGCACCTCCTCCAAAATGGAGGTGCCCGAGCTCTGTTGTTGCAAAGCCTTTCAACTCTGCTTCAGCCCTCAGGTCCCGTTGCCTGATACCTGCCTGATATCTGCCTGATTTCTTACCTGCTTGCAATCCTGTGGTCCGACAGTCTGCCTACCAGCACCTGCCAGTCTGTCTATGGATCAGTCCGCCTGCGGACCAGGAACTACCTGCCAGATACCTACCTGCCTGTCCAGAGACTCTTACCCGCTCACCTGGGAGCGCTCACCTGGGAGCGCTCACCTGGGAGTGCTTACCTGCTACCCGCCTGCTAGCCTACCTGGAGGCTTAGCCGTCACTTGCTGTGACCACCTGCCTGACCAGAGACTCTCACCCGCTCACCTGGGAGCGCTCTCCTGCTACCTGCCTGCTAGCCTACCTGGAGGCTTAGCAGTCACTTGCTGTGACCACCTGCCTGTCCAGAGACTCTTACTCGCTCACCTGGGAGCACTCACCTGCTACCTGCCTGCTAGCCTACCTGGAGGCTTAGCCGTTACTTGCCGTGACCACCCGCCTGTCAAGAGACTGTCCCCGTCACTTGCCGTGACCACCCGCCTGTCAAGAGACTGTCCCCGTCACTTGCTGTGACCGCCCTGCCCTTCTACCCTGAGACTGTCCTTGTCACTTGCAGTGTCTACCTACCCGCCTTCCCTGGGAGCCACCCGCTTCCTTACAAGGACTACCCTTTGTATAGTAGCTCAGAGGTTCCACCTCCCACACCCGTTACAGTTTGCTCAGGCCATGGAACCCGGTGGCACCCAAGCTCCCTCGCTCTCGGACCTATGTCATGAACTTTCCCGTCAGAGGTCCCAACAGGAGTCCATCCTGAGTCACCTGCGTAGGTGACCACTAAGCGTAACTATGTGTGGTCGTAACCATGGATGCCTAAGCTCCTGCAATGCCTTGCACATGGGGTAAGCAACATTGCTAATCAGAAGGACTATACTACATTTCTAATTGGAGGTATTTGCTAATATTATTATTACACCTACTACATATTGGGATAGGATCTTGGAGATAGGAATACCCCTTTAACTTCCCCAACAATCAGTTGTCTGGGCCCCCATACACATTTGAGTTTCAGCTGAATCTGTCAATATCGGTGGGATAGGTCAACATTAGTCTAATATGTATGGTGGGCCTTCAGTTAGATATTTTGGTTCTAATACAGCTAAATATACCAGTAGAGTTTATACCATGGGCTCTGTGCTGCTTTATAATGGTCACCCCAGAGTTTGAAGCCCCCGTAGATCCCAGTATACCACACAATAGAACATTTGCTGCATTTTACAACAGTTTGGCTTTTGTAGATCCTTATTTCCATAAAGAACGGATGCAGCCAAATATCCCAGAATACTAAGAATTATTCAGGAATGGTTCCTTGAATAGTCAGGTATTTTCTTTTTTTCCTCGATGTCCTGGAAAGAGGTGAAGGCTCAACAGGAGAAGCTCCGAGATGATCATTCCATCATAATGTGTCATTGTCGAGTCTTCAGATGTGGTCCTCTCCCCGCGTGGGGTTTTCCTTTTAGGAGGAAGCTTTATATTTACCACGTCAGTGTTATGCATTGTTACTTATTTTTATGTTATGTGAATGTTTTATACACGAGAACATTGATCACTGAGCCTTTATTATAGAATTCTCGGTAAAGCTACTAAATATAGCCTAATGATTGTTATAGCAGAAGATGGAGTCCCTCAAGTTTAAAGGCCCCATCTATGCTATATAAGTCTGACAGTTATTTTAGGTAAAAAAACAGCAAGCTGAAATGTTCCTTCTTGTATCAATAGCGTGTCCTTGCTAAAAAGATAACGTGATTCTCCCTGGCCAGATGTTTCTTCTTGTAGTAATAATGTGTTCTTGCAGAAAGATGAAATGACCTTGCTAACTAGATAAGTCTAATTAAATATTTTAAAGCATACAGAAACTGTTTTTTTTTACTTGTTCAGCTAAACTGTATAATCGAACCATATATGGCAAATCCGTTTCCTGCCTTTAGGGTGTATATTAGCCCTGTGTTTTGTAATAAAGTTTTTAGAGTATGTTTAGACACAAACATCCTGTCCTGTGTCTTCATTCTCTCCGATCTCGTAATCCAAAGGATAGAAGACCCAAAATTCAGTGACGACAGCTGGCGCCTCGAACAGGGACCTTGAGTTAATCTACCCAAGGGTGCTCGACCGGTCCGAGACGTGGGACGAGTGAAGCTCTCTGTTGGTGATATATACATTGCTGAGGTAAGAATAACTGTTATATTCTACCTAATTATATCACTGCATAGAAGAGACTCCCTCACCCCCGAGCGGTCGGCTCCCCAGGTAATTCAACAGATTGTTGTCTGGCTCAGGTCCCTTTGAACCAGTAGAATCCCTCAGATAAATTGACAGTCCTGCCTTCTATCCTTTGGAGAATTTAATGAAAGTATGGATCCGATGATTGTGTTGTGGATGTGTCCCGGGATTGATGTTTTTGGTCTGTTTTTCTGGTTGGCGTATAAGTCCTAGAGAGGCTAGTAGTGGAATGGTTCAGAAACCTTTGTGGCCCATTGTCTAAGTGACTGAGGAGTCTCTTCTAGGTGAGGAGAACCGAAAAAAATGGGGAACCAAAATGCCAAGGAAGGCATTATAGCCAAAGACTTAGTGGTACGCAGAGAAGGGAAACAGGCACTGATTGGAATTGACAAAATATTGTGTAAAGCGGGAATGAATGAGAATGGAGAGATGAATGGAGAGAAATGGAAATCCTTCTTTAACTCCTATCATGGATGGTTGAAAGATAAGGGTCTGTTGAAGACAGTAGATGTATGGATGAATGCATGCGCTTATTTTGAAGGAAAGATTGAAGAATTAGGAGACGGACGTTACAGACTGACAAAAACTGGAATGACAGATTTTCCTCCCTGTCCGCTCCCGACGTCACCCCCACCCCAGTACCAGAATTCCCAGGAACCTAAATGTTGGGTTTGCCCCAGATGTTGACAACAGAACCCCTTGACAGTAGACATCTGTGTGGCATGTGGAGGACCGAGACACCACCCAGCTAGTCTATTCCCAATGAGGACGGTAGTTGTGCCAGGAGCACCAGCAGCAGCAGCAGCAGGAGGGGATGCAGTGGTTCCAGGTCAGGAAGCTCGTACAATGTTAATGTATAGACCATGGAGTCCTTCAGAGCAGTTGGCACTGATCTCCCAGCTGCCAGATCCGTCCCAGTCCCCTATGGGTTTTGCTAGAATGATCACCACCATACAGGATACGTATCATGCCACTAGAATAGATCTGCAGGGGGTAATTAAGGGAAAATTGGCAGATGAAGCCCGCTATGATAGGTTGATAGATGAGACAAAAAAACAGTATGCCAATAGGACCGGACCCGTAGATGCAGAATCTAATGATGCAGCAGCTGGAGTCCTATTCGCAGCAGCGTTGGTAAAAGCATGTCAAGACAGGCAAGCAGAAAAGCAAGTTACACTAGAAGATAGAGTGCAGGGAAAGGAGGAAGATCCTAAGGATTATTTCTATGCACTAAAGAAAACCTGGTCAGAAATGGGGTTCAACCCCGGGAATAAGACTAGTGAGAGGGTATTAGCAAGTGCTTTCATGAATGGACTAAAGAAAGAGATTGCAGAGAAGGTAAAAGCAAGTAGACCGGACTGGAGATCAGTGAAGGCAGAAGATTTAGCTAGAATAGCTCAGGGGGCACAGCATGACATAGCGCAGGCAAAAAGAGCTGCCAGAATACATATAGTAGAGACGACCCCCAGAAACAACAGAGGCAGAGGACAGACTGAAGGAGAAGGACAGAGACTATGTTACGGATGTAAAAAGCCAGGACATTTTAGAAAGAACTGTAGGACCAACCCGTATCCAAATGCTCAGAGTACGGGTCCTCCAGCCAACCAAACAACGCCCCCATAGGATGAGGGAAGCTTGCACATGAACCCCTTCATCTCCTTACCCCCAACTCCAAGTTGTATAGTGCAGGTGAACCAACGAGGGGGACATGACATAGATTTCCAAGTAGATACGGGGGCCGACAATTCAGTAATTACGCAAGGTGATTGGCCATATACTGACACTGATTTTTCACATCATGTCATTGCCACCCCCTTCAATTCCCCGTCTGTCCTGCTTCCTGTCACTAAAAGAATTCCCCTGCAAATTCAAGGAGCTACTGTACATAGCCAGCTCATGGTATCGCCCCGAGGCCAATGTAACCTTTTGGGAAATGATGTGTTGTCCCAATTACAAGCACATATTGAGTATCATCCCGATGGCACTGTCACCATGACCCCAGGTTTAAAACCAAGTACCCTTTGCAAAATTATGTCACTAGATATTGCCAGCATAGAAGAGACAAATGAGTTTCCCCCGATATTGGAGCAGGCTGTACCACATGATTTTTGGGCCTCAGGCAAAACAGATGTTGGTAGGTTAAGAGTTCAACCAGTAATGGTGAAATTAAAACCAGGAGCCATCTTGCCTCAACAGAAGCAGTATCCCCTTAGCTCGGCTCAGGAGAATGCCATAGCCCAGCAGGTCCAAAAATTACTACAGAGAGGAGTCCTAGTCAAAACCCAGTCCCCTTGCAACACTCCCCTGTTCCCAGTAAAGAAAAAGAGCGTGCCAGGACAACCAGCCGCATATAGAATGGTCCATGACCTCCGGTTGGTTAACAAAGCCACAGAACTTCTAACACCAGTTGTGCCCAACCCGCATACTCTTCTGTCACAGATACCTTCTAATTCTCTTTGCTTTTCAGTGGTTTATTTGGCAAATGCATTTTTCAGTGTACCATTACATCCTGACTGCCAGTACCTGTTTGCTTTCACATTCCAGGGTAGTCAATATACATGGACAGTGTTGCCACAGGGTGCCCAGAATTCACCCACAATGTACACTGCAAGCCTGCAGGAAATACTGGAGGGATGGTCTGAACCACATATCGTTGTTCTGCAATATGTCGATGACCTGCTCATTTGTGCCCCCTCCAGGAAACAATGTCATAGTGCAACTATATCGCTTATGTTGTTTCTCTATCACGCTGGCTGCAAGGCATCGAAAGATAAGCTTCAGTTTTGTAAATCTTCAGTCACCTTTTTGGGACATTGCATTACACCAGGAGCTCGTCATTTAACAAATGCACGCAAATAAGCAGTACAGGCATTCACCGTCCCCATTAATGTTGCAGCCCTCAGAACTTTTCTTGGACTTGTTTCCTATTGCAGACAGTGGATTCATGCCATCTCTGTTTTAATGCAGCCCCTCTATGACTGTCTTACCCCAACACCTTTTGTACTAACATCAGAGGCAATAGACTGTTTTTATTCTCTCAAGAACCGTATTTTGGCCGCTCCAGCTTTGGGTACCCCTAATTATGAGCTCCCATTTACTCTGTACCTTCATGAACAAGCTGGACATGCAGCAGGAGTTTTAACTCAAACACACGGTGATAATCAGAGACCTGTTGCCTACTTTCGTGGCAGATTGGATGCGGTAGCCAGAGGTGCACCATCCTGTGTACGTGCTCTGCATGCTGTTGGACTATTACTCCATAAATCCGCAGACATTGTTCTTGACCACCCACTCACCGTTCTAACACCTCATGATGTCTACACTATATTGAATCAAGTGCAACCCGCTCACCTCTCAGCAGCACGTCATCTCAGGTTACAATGTGCACTGTTAATGCCTCCCAATGTTTCTTTACAGAGGTGTACTACCCTGAATCCAGCAACTTTGTTACCTCTCTCGGATCTAAAGGAGGAGTCAGGTACTGTGCTTTTTAAGGAAGATCCAAGAGAGGAAGTTCCTCATGACTGTGTACAAATGATGGCACAAGAAACGGCAGGTTTACCTACTGGATTTGAACATGAATTACAAAATGCAGATTTTGAATTTTTTGTAGATGGATCCCGTCATCAGGACGATTCAGGTACCTTCCATACTGGATATGCAGTTGTCTCCCTCAATGCAGTAATCAAGGCAGAACCAATGCTCCCACACCAGTCGGCTCAAGAAGCTGAACTTAGGGCCCTAACCGAGGCCTGTAAACTAGCGGAAGGTAGTATTGTTAACATTTACACAGATTCTAGGTACGCATTCGGTATATCGCATGATTTTGGTCCAATATGGAAGTCAAGAGGTTTCCTGACGGCAGCAGGACACCCCATTAAGAATGCTGATGCAGTCCAGCAGTTAATTGATGCGCTACAACTACCTAAACAAGTATCTGTCATAAAGGTAAGAGCACATACCAGACGCACCGACCAGGTAAGCAGAGGAAATGCGATGGCAGATGCAGCGGCAAAAACAGCAGCCTGTAAGCCGCAACAAGGGTCAACAGTACGTCAGTTAAGTGCCCCTAAAAACCCCTTTGTGTCGGAGGACATCTTATCCCAAATGCAGGCTCAGGCTCAAAAGGAGGAGGTTGATAAGTGGTTAAAGGAAGGTGCATGCCTGAATGAAGCAAATGGGGTATGGGGGAAAGGGACACGACGATGACTTCCAAGGGCACTGTACCCAGCAGCTGCCCAGATACTACATGGGCCGACACACCAATCTAAAACGGGTGTGATGAGTGTGATGCAGAAACATTGGGTGGCACCAGGATTCTCCACCTGTATTGAAAACCTGGTACAAGGGTGCATGATATGTGCTACACATAATCAGGGTAGAGTAGTTAAAACACCACCCAAACACACCCCCCGGCCCCTCTATCCATTCGAGAGACTGCAAATTGATTATATTCAGCTGCCAAAGTCAGGATCATGGGAATATGTGTTGGTTTGTATTGATTTGTTCTCAGGATGGCCAGAGGCTTTCCCGATTGCCAAAGCCACGGCTGCGGCAACCGCAAAGAAACTGCTTGCGGAGGTGGTCTGCAGGTATGGGGTACCAGAGGTAATTGAGAGTGACAGAGGTACACACTTCACAGGTGAAATAATGAATGAAGTCATGTCAGCTCTAGGAATTCAACAAGCATTCCATACCCCATATCACCCACAAAGTAGTGGTAAAGTGGAAAGACTGAATGGGACATTGAAATTAAAAATTCAGAAAGCCATGGCTGAGACAGGAAAACCATGGCCGGACTGTTTACCACTTGCTCTGTTTTCAGTAAGATACACGCCTAATAGAAAGACTGGACTCTCTCCATATGAGATATTGTTTGGCAACGTACCCAGCCTAGGGTGTTTCTATCCGCAAGCATTAGAAATGAACAACCATGTGCTAAGTTCCTATGTGAGGACTTTACACAAAAAGATTAAGCAAGTACATGATAATGTCTTCAGTTCTCTTCCAGATCCAGATCAAGACTCTAGCAGCCATACGCTGCAACCTGGAGACTGGGTGGTTATAAAAAGACACGTGAGGAAAAGCCTAGATCCACGGTTTGATGGACCCTTTCAAGTTCTGCTGACCACAAGCACAGCCGTTAAGTTAGAGGGAAAAGAGACCTGGATCCACGCGTCCCATTGCAAAAAGATACTAGGAGAACCAGCGGACAAAGACTGATGACATTGTTTATACTTACCTGCATCCTTGCGACCACAGGTGCATGGACTAGGTTAGGCACCATGGATGGAGACGACAATAGATTCATTAGACACCATCTTGCTCTAATCGAAGGACTAAAGGAGCAAAACCAGACCATTGCTAATTGTTGGATATGTACACATGCCCCTGTGACGTCCTTTAGCATACCCTTTCTCGCTGTCCCAGTCTCATGGGAAGAGATAAACTTTTGAGTGAACTGTTCAGATACTTTGGCCAATAATTCCACACAGAGATTTTCCTTTCTAAATCCCGCAAATTGGTTTAAAGGTATTGGTGGGTGGTTGGCTGGTATAGTACAAGCTATTTTACAGGTTTTGCTAATGTGTCTTGCGGTTTATTTGGTTTTTAAGCTTTTTTTAATGTGTATTCAGCGTTGTACTAAAAGAAAACATAGAAATTCGTATTGATAAATGAAGGAACAAAAGGATGGAATGTTATAGCAGAAGATGGAGTCCCTCAAGTTTAAAGGCCCCATCTATGCTATATAAGTCTGACAGTTATTTTAGGTAAAAAAACAGCAAGCTGAAATGTTCCTTCTTGTATCAATAGCGTGTCCTTGCTAAAAAGATAACGTGATTCTCCCTGGCCAGATGTTTCTTCTTGTAGCAATAATGTGTTCTTGCAGAAAGATGAAATGACCTTGCTAACTAGATAAGTCTAATTAAATATTTTAAAGCATACAGAAACTAGTTTTTTTCGCTTGTTCAGCTAAACTGTATAATCGAACCATATATGGCAAATCCGTTTCCTGCCTTTAGGGTGTATATTAGCCCTGTGTTTTGTAATAAAGTTTTTAGAGTATGTTTAGACACAAACATCCTGTCCTGTGTCTTCATTCTCTCCGAGCTCGTAATCCAAAGGATAGAAGACCCAAAATTCAGTGACATGATAATATACAATCACGTTTGTTGTACTTGCGGAATTTTATTCTAGTGGTTTCCTGCTTCCTGACTAATTGTGATTTAGATTAAATACTATCTGACCACGGTCACTTGTGAGGTCCGAGTACTATCTACGTCTTATACGAGTGTTGATCATGTTAAGGAATATATCAGCTAGAAATTTCTGTAATTATTAAAACCAGACATTTATATTCTTTTTTATCAATAGGTTTTTAATTTCTGATTGTCAAGATTTTTCTAATTGTATTCTCTCTAAATGATCAGGCGGCAATATTACCTGAGCTGATAAGCCTTACAGTGGATATATGGACCATTTTAGACTGTGGATGTTCACTGGGTTATAGTCATGCTCTCTGACCTGTGCAGAGGTCATTGTGCAGAGAGGGGGGAGAAGGTCAGCTGAGACCATCGCCTTTTGTGAATGGTGGATCCTGTATTATCTATATGACAAGATGTTACCTTTTATTTTAATCCTGCCTGTGATGATAATAAGATGGCTGCTGAGAATCTCTACAGAACAGGCAGGGTAAGCCAATGCTGAGACTTAATATGCATTTACACTGAAAGATTATAAACGAGAGCTGCTGAGAAGTGGAGTGTAAATAGGCTATAGGGTAAAACGAGAAAAAGACGGATTTTGGTAAGACCTTACCTGTAAAATCCTTTTCAGCGAAGGAAGGAAGGGAGACACAGATCCATTACTAGTGGGGGTAGGCGGAGCCCCACAGGATAGTTCACCTCAGATTTAGAAAAAGTGACAACCGGCCCCTCCAGCTTAGGCTCCTCCTACTCCCATGTTCTCCAGTCCGTACACAAGCTAAGGAAGAGCAGACAACACCAGGGGAACAACACAACCCCTTCTGAAAATTCATAAATGTGAGAGAACAGGTTATGTATATAACAGCATGAAAACACACAGTCCCAGGCACTACTTACTGGACCTGACAACTGCGATGAGCTGGCAATGCTGGAACAGAGCCCTAGTGCGCCAACCCGAGACCAGATGACCGCCATCAGGAGGGAGTCGCGTCGCATCTAGAAAAACCATAATACACTTCTGCCATGGGAGGGTGCTGTGTCTCCCTTCCTTCCTTCGCTGAAAAGGATTTTACAGGTAAGGTCTTACCAAAATCCGTCTTTCAGCAGCAGAAGGGAAGGAAGGGAGACACAGATCCATTACTAGTGGGAAGTCCCAAAGCAGTCCAAAACTCAAGGGTGGGAAACAGTGGCAGGATCGCCAACACCCCAACAACTTAGGCAAGTGCGCAACAAGCGCCGAACAAAAAATAAAGAGATAACCTAAACCACTGCCGCCTGCAGGACCCTGCGTCCCAAGGCCGCATTGGTGGAAGCACTCACGTTCACTTTATAAAATTTAGTAAAAGTGTGAACGGAGCACCAGGTAGCCGCCCGGCAGAGCTGCGCTGCCGAAGCCCCATGACGAAAAGCCCACGACGAACCAACAGCTCTCGTGGAATGAGCTTGAACCTTAACCGGACAAGGCTCGCCCTTGAGCCGGTACGCCTCCAGGATAGCCGAACATATCCACCGAGCTATAGTGTCCTTGGAAGCCCGCTGACCACGGCGACGACCAGCAGGAATCACAAACAGAGAATCCGATTTTCGAAACCCTTGCGTGATTGAAAGATAGAACTTCAATGCCCGCACCAAATCAAACGAGTGCAAGGCCCGCTCCTTCAGACTCTTTGGTTTCGGACAGAGGGAAGGCAACAGGATGTCCTGATTGAGGTGGAAAACGCGACACCACTTTAGGTAAAAAATCTCCACGGGTACGAAGCGCCACACGATCCGGGTGGAATTCCAAAAAAGGGGGCGAGCAAGACAGTGCCGCCAACTCCGAAACCCTTCTTAAAGAGGTGACCGCCACCAGGAAGGCCACCTTCCAAGAAAGCAAGTAAAGCGTAGCTGAATCCATAGGCTCAAACGGCCCATGCTGAAGAGTCTCCAAAACTAAATTGAGCCGCCAAGGAGCGACAACCGCCCTCCGAGGCGGAAACTGATGTGCAACCCCGCGAAAAAATAAACGCACATCCCTGCGTGAGGCAATAGCCTTCCGAAAAAGCCCGGATAGCGCAGAGACCTGACCCCGCAAGGTACTAACTGCTAGACCCTTGACCAGACCACATTGCAGAAAGGCCAAGAAGTTGGGAATGGAAAAAACCCTCGGGTTCCTTGACGATCCAGAACACCATGAATAGAAGGCCTCCCAAGTTCTGTGATAAATACTAGTCGTAGCTGGACCTCTGGCCGCCCGCAAGGTGGCAATGACCTCGGACGAAAACCCACGACGGGTCAAGATTTCGGTCTCAAGAGCCACGCCGTCAAACGAAGTGACTTCAGGTCCGGATGACGAATGGGCCCTTGAGTTAACAGGTCCGGGCGAAGAGGCAGTGGAAACGGAGGCGCTGCCAGAAGAGACACCAGCGTTGAATACCACACCCTCCGCGGCCAATCCGGCGCCACCAAAATCACCGATACTCGTTCGAGATTGATCCGCCTGATCACCAGAGGAAGTAAGGATACCGGCGGAAACACATAGATCAGCTCGAACTGGTCCCACGGGGCCACTAGAGCATCTACCGCCACAGCCTCCGGGTCCCTGTACCTGGACATGATTGTCGGAATCTTGGCGTTCAGCCTGGATGCCATCAAGTCCACTTGGGGAGTCCCCCAACGGGAGCACAGCAGAGTAAAAACCTCCGGATGAAGACTCTATTCTCCGGGATCTACCCGCTCACGACTGAGGAAGTCCGCCGAGATATTCAGCACACCAGGGATGTGAAACGCGGAGATGACTGGAACCCTGAACTCGGCCCAAAGCAGGATCCGAGAGACCTCCATCATGAGTCTGGAACTCCTCGTCCCGCCCTGATGGTTGATATACGCGACAGCTGTCGCATTGTCCGTCTGAATCCGGACCGGCAGACCGCTCAAAGGGACCGTCCAATGTCGGAGGCAGAGAAATATTGCTCTCAACTCCAGAATGTTGATTGGCAGAGACGACTCCTCTGACGACCAGACCCCCTGAACCCAGAGGTCGTTCCAAACCCCCCCCCCAGCCAGTCAGGCTGGCATCGGTGGTAATCACCGACCACCGTGGGAGAAGAAGGGATTTCCCCAGGGATAGAGCCTCCAGACGTAACCACCATCCAAGAGACTCTCGCACCCTGCGGGAGATGACGACACAGCGATCCAGCGAAGTCGGCGATCGGTCCCAACGGGTCAGAATAAGATCTTGGAGATCCCGGGAATGAAATTGTGCAAACGGCACCGCTTCCATTGCTGCCACCATCAGACCCAGAAGGCGCATGCACTTCCGAAGGGACATCGCCCTCACCGACCTCATAGCCTGGACGTGGTGACGAAGGTTCGCTTGTTTGTCCGGAGGGAGGGACACCACTGCCCGTACGGTGTCGAAATGCATCCCCAAGAACAGGATTGACTGCGACGGCTCCAATGACGACTTCTTCCAATTGACCAGCCACCCGAAGTCTTCCAGGTGCTGAAGGGAGAGATCGCGAGCTGTCACTGCCTCCTCCGCTGTGGGCGCCACAATTAACAGGTCGTCCAGGTAGGGGAGAATCGGAACTCCTTGCTTTCGAAGGAGCGCCATGAGCGGCGCCAGAACCTTTGTAAAAACTCTGGGCGCCGAGACCATCCCGAAAGGTAGGGCCACAAATTGGTAATGGGCCTGCCCTACGGCGAAACGCAGGAAGCACTGGTGAGCCCTGCCAACAGGGACATGCAAATAGGCGTCGCGGATGTCGATCGACACCAAAAAATCGTACTGCGACAAGGCCGCCACGACGGAGCGAAGAGACTCCATACGGAATTTCCGGATTCGGACATGAAGATTCAAATCCTTGAGGTCCAGAATGGGATGAAACTTGTCCTCCTTTTTTGGGGACCACAAAAAGGTTAGAGTAAAAACCCCCTTTCCCGGTCCTCCTGCGGAAACGGAACCACTACACCCTGCTGCAGAAGAGAGTTGACCTCCCGCAGCAGAGCAGCAGCCAGCTTGGGCACGGACGGGATGCGAGACTGACGAAACCTGTCCGGGGGTAGAGAGTGAAACTCTATGAAATAGCCCGCTGACACAACCCGTGTCACCCAGGCGTCCGATTCGTGGGACGCCCAAACCGACCCGAATTGTAGCAGCCGACCTCCCACCCGAGAGCCCTCGAGAGGGATCCTGGCGTCAGTCCGCCTTAGCGGGCTTTTTGTCAGCCTCCCTTTTGTCCCGACGGAAATGCTGTTTCCAGGGAGTACGGGATTTCTGGGTGGACTTCTTACCGGAAGACGAGGGACGACCCAATCTCCAAGAGGGCTGATCGAATCGTCCCCTGGGTCGAAAGGACCGACGACCACTACCGGCACTTGACCTGTCAGACGTAGAGGCCGCTGCTTTCCGCTGTGGCAAAGCCACATCCTTGGCCTTAGCAATCAGCTCCGTGAGGTCCGAACCAAAAAGCAGACCGCCCTTGTACGCCAGAGTAAGCAAACCTTGTTTGGATACTGCGTCTCCAGTCCACTGTTTGAGCCACAGTGCTCTACTGACTGTGACGGCCGAGGCTTGAGCCCTGGACAGAAACAAAGTAGTATCCAGCACTGCGTCTCTGCTATATCGGGCCACCTCTTCCAACAGCTGGAAGAGCCTTTCCACATCAGACAGCGGAGTCCCATCTTGCCATGCTGACCGCAGCTGATCCAACCATCTCAGGGAAGCCTCACCAGTATAATGTTAGGTGTCAGGCATGTGCTGGGCATGAAATTGGGTCAGAATCATCTGTGGATTCTGTGGTCTCCCATTCTGGTCCAGCCAGGGCAGACACTGCTCAGCATCACCATCTGGCCCAACGCCTAACTAGTGCACTAGATGTACAGGCTGTCCCCACATGGCCCCCAAGGCCGCTCGGAATCCATGACCCACGGCCTCGTAGATGGACTTCGCCGCTAACTCCGTCCTTCTGTCCAGCGGATCCTGTAGACTCGCCTTCCCTTTAACCGGAAGCAAAGAAGATTTGCTCAGCTGAGACAATGGCACGTCCACTTCAGGAGAGGGGACCCAATTAGCGATCGTCTCTGTGGAGCAGGGATACAGGGCATCAAAAAACCGCATCCCTTGGAAGCGCTTATCCGGACACAGGCATTCTCTCTCCACCGCCTCGTTAAGTTCATCGTGCGCTGGCAGTGTCGAACGAGCCCGACGCGACTCCTGATACAGCCGGGCCGACTTGCCCGGCCTCGTCACCTCTTCAGACAGCTATAACACTTCCCGCATGGCTCCAATAAGAGCATCCACGTGGCCTGAAAGCGAAGCCGAGCGACCCTGCCGATCCTCTTCATCAGAATCGGAGATCTCACCAGCAGAGCTTGTCGGTGAATCCGAAGCCTTTGATGCGCTGCGCGGAGGAGACAGCGCCACCACAGGCCTGTGGCGCTTCTTGCCCCGCGCCGGTAGGGACTTAGCTGATACCCAGTGACCCAGGAGGTCAGACAGACTGTCAATGGAGCGAGTGAGCGCTTTAACATCACTGAGGCCCCTGACCAGAGACGAACCTGACGCCGTCAACCCCGGCATATCAGATACGCGTGACCGATCCTGAAGCGGGCCGGGAGAGAGGTCCGCGCCGCCTGGACCCTGATCCGACATGCCCCCTACTCAGTAGCGAGCGTCGCGGAAAGAGCAGTAATAACCCCTTACAAGAGCACAGTAACCGGGGAAGTGAGATCCTGCTATCACAGCCTGTTCCCACAAAACAATTTACCAAGCACTGAAGGGTTAAAGATTCTCCTTAGAGGGAGAAAAGCTACCCCAGCATTGCAGAAAAAAGGTTTTCTGATGATGGCCAGAAGGGGTTAATGCTGCTGAACACGCAATGCACCTTGCCTTAAAAGGACTAAGGTGTGCATGCAGCAGAGAAGACAGCAGCGTTCTGTGCTGTAGAGATGAGACAAACAGATGACTCACCAGCTTCCTGGAGCCTGTGTGTGAGAGCGGAGAGCAGGGGGGAGGGAGAGGACAGCGCTGAGCTCCGTGAGGCAATGGCCGTTTGCAGAGCCGAAGAGAAGGAAGGCAGGAGGGGGGCGGGGACTGCCCAGCGCGCGCTTTCCAGGCGCTTCCTGTCTGCACAGACGATGGCAGGCAGCCAAGAACATAAGCCACGCCCCCCGTTACACTAAAGGAGCCCGCGCTCCTCTGACCCGCTCCCCTGCTAACAGCAGCGGTGATGTGCATTCTCCAGTATTACACCTCTGCCTGAAAAGACAAAAGGTGCAGTCACCATAAGACAGTAACACACACACACACACAGGGCACTTACCCAGCTGAGCGCCACAGGGACCCCCAGGGATGTGTGACGCCATGGCCCTTCGCTCCCCCCCACGGCGGAGCTCGCAGGGACCCCTAGATGCAGTGTGCGTCTCCGCCAGGGAGCACCCTGTATCCCCCGGGGCCGGCAGGCTTATGCGGGGACCTCCTTAGGGGGTACGCAGATCCGCCAGGGGAGGGCCAGGGGTCCCAGCAGCGCTGAGACCCCCTGAGACCTCTAGACCACGGGGGTCCAGGTCTCCTGGTAAAAATAAAAAATTCTTCTGAGGAGCTGCAAAGCTTACGCCTTCTGAACGTTCAACGCACATCATTTAGCATGGTTTTCCTGTGTAAACAGGCTTCTAAACCTCCGACAATCAGTAAATATTTACCAGTTAGTGGTGGTTTACTGCCACTAATCTGTCTGTGTAAATGGAGTATTAGTGGGCAAAGCAAAAATTCCAAGATTTTAGGATTTTATTTTTATATGTAACCTCTCACCGCATTAGGATGTGAATGAACATCCTGAGAAGGAGCCTGCGTGTGTGGAGGTGGCTCAGGAACTCCACAAGAAGCTGATGGTGTCTGTTAACTATTTTGAATGTGCGCTGTTAATCGATGGGTTACCACAGCAGCCGGGGGCCAGCTTAAGCAGAGGCGTTCATAGAAATCATGGGGCCCCATACCAAGAGTCTATATTGATGGACTAGGCAGGGTTAAAACATATTGATGCAGTCACACAAGGGCCTACTTTCCAACTTTTAAATACAGGGAGAGGACATGTTTTGTGGCTTGGACACAGAAATAATGCCCCTGCTACTGATTCCTCTTGTTTGCACACACTGATACCATTTTAATAAACCCCATAGAGTATGCTGCCCTCCACACACGGTGCGATACCTCGGAGTGAATCTCCTGTCATAATTTTCTCCCACAGTAGTCCTTACATGGACAACATGATGACCCCATGGCAAACCCCACCAGTATAATGCACCTACACTACTCCCCCCCCCCACACACACACACAGTATGATGCTCTTACAGCCCCCCACACATATACACACACAGTATGATGTCTTCCACAGTTCGCTCACACAGTATGATGGCCCCCAACAGTTCGCTCACACAGTATGATGGCCGCCCCACATCATGTATGATGGATCCCACAGTATACGCTTTTCTTGTTGCCAAAATAAAAAAAAACTCCGCACAGAGGGCCCGATCTAGTGACGTCATTGCACCTGCAGTGCTGAGACTTCGAGCACAGACGTACAGGCTGAATGATGAGGAACAAAGGCCATCTTTCAAAGAATGATATGCGGAAGAAGAAAGCCCTGTAGCATCAGGCTTTCCCAGCTAATGAGCGCCATAGTGGCCACGTGGTCTACCGCTATGGGCAAAATGCCTTTACCTTTAAGGCCCATCTTAGTACTTTTTACAGCAGACTGAGTGCCATAGGCAACCATGATTTCTAGTAAATACCGCAATACTGTGGTATTACAGTATATATAAGCAATCCAAGGATCACATGTTTAAGTCCACTAATGGGTACAAAAAAAATGAAAAAAAAATAAAAAGTCAAAATATAAAAAATAGATAATTTTTAACTATCCCACGTTTTCCCTATTAAAAACAAAGAAACGGAAAAAAAAACATTTGGTATCGCCACATCCGTAAAAGTCAGATGTATCAAAGTATGGAATTATGGTAATTAACCTTTAATGTAAACATTGCAGAAAAAAAAAATCAAAATGCCAAAATTGTGGGTTCTTTGTCACCTCACTTAACAAAAAAAATCCAATACAAAGCTAGCAAAACGTTATATGTGCTCCAAATTGGTATCAATAAAAACGTCAGCTCCATAAACACAAAAAGCGCTTAAATAAAAAACTCCCTGGTTCTTAGAGAGTTAAAATAGCGATCACAAGACGTTATGTCACCAAACTCATTAAGGCCTAGTACATTAATGGTGCCACAGGAACGGGCAACAGCGAAAAATGTTATTTGCAAATCTACTTTCAGCGTATGTATGTTGGCCCTTGAGGACATTGCACACGCTGCTGCCAATTCATAGTTTTCCATGAACGTTTATTTTGTGCATAGGGTAAAAGAATACATAAAAGATATTTCTTATAGATGGCAGCTAGCGTTATATTACTCCTGGTTTAGGAGCTGTGACTCTCACAATCCCTCCAGGTGAGCACCTCAAATTATTTCTTTCCCCCTCCACTGTTTTTTTTCCCTATGTTCTGTGCGCTCTATTCCCTAAACAGCTCCATTTTCAATGGACAAATCATGATGTCTAGAGATCTCAATATTCTCCTTGTCAGAGGTGCCCCCATGAGGGTTGTCAGAAGATCTCAAAAACAGCAGGTGTTGTGGGGTGTGCCTGGCATACAATAGTTAGTGCCTACCAGGGTAGAACATCCGGTGAGCAGGTGGCGGAGTCATGGGCGCCCAAGGCTCATTGATACTTGTGTGGAACGAAAGGTACAGTAGCCCCAGCTGGTCCGGTGCTGCAGAAGAAATACTGTGGCACATATTGCTGAAAAATTAAGTTTTGGCTATGAAGAAAAGATGTCAGGATAAAGTATTGCAGCTTATTACATATGGAGATGCACACTGGTCATTGTCATGCTGACCCGGTTACAGCCAAAAGCACCTACAAGGGTATATGGGCATCAGAACTGAACCATAGAGTAATAGAAGAAAGGGTTCTGGTCTGATGAATCATGTTTTCTTGTACATCACGTAGATGGGTAGAGGTGTATAACTTACCTGGGGAGAAACATGGCCTCCAGGCGCACCTTAGGAAGAAGGCAAACTCCGGGGAAGTAATCTATAGTTGTATGTGCCAAACATTACATTTTATCACCCTTTTGGAATTTTTTTATATAAAGTGACCAACCCCAATATAATAAATAATACAGAATTTTACAATTTCATTGTACAATTTTTAAGTCATATCCGCACTTGGAGTATCCTACACAACCCTATATATATATATATATATATATATATATATATATATATACAGTCATGGCCAAAAGTATTGAGAATGAGACAAATAGTAATTTTTCCAAAGTTTACTGCTTCATTTTTTGTAATGGCAATTTGCATATACTCCTGAATGTCAAAGAGTGATCAGCTTAACAGCAATTACTGTACTTGCAAAGTCAATATTTGCCCAGAAAATGAACTTTAACCCTCAAAACACATTTCAACATCATTGCAGTCCTGCCTTAAAAGGAGCAGCTAACATCGTTTTAGTGATTGATCCATTAACACAGGTGTGGGTGTTGATGAGGACAGGGCTGGCGATCAATCAGTCATTATTAAGTAAGAATGACATCACTGCACACTTTAAAAGGAGGCTGGTTCTTGGTATCATTGTTTCTCTTCAGTTAACCATGGTTATCTCTAAAGAAACACGTGCAGCCATCATTGCACTGCACAAAAATGGCCTAACAGGGAAGAGTATCGCAGCTACAAAAATTGCACCTCAGTCAACAATCTATCGCATCATCAAGAACTTCAAGGAGAGAGCTTCCATTGTTGTCAAAAAGGCTCCAGGGCGCCCAAGAAAGACCAGCAAGCGCCAGGACCGTATCTTAAAACTGTTTCAGCTGTGGGATCGGACTACCAGCAGTGCCGAGCTTGCTCAGGAATGGCAGCAGGCTGGTGTGAGTGCTTCTGCACGCACTGTGAGGCGGAGACTCAAACACCATGAGGGCTGGCTATCGTGTGTCCACAGCTGCCTCTAGCCAGCCCCCCAATTTTTTTTTTCTTTAATAACACAAACACCATGAGGGCTGGCTATCGTGTGTTCACGGCTGCCTCTAGCCAGCCCCCCAATTTTTTTTTTTCTTTAATAACACAAACACCATGAGGGCTGGCTATCGTGTGTCCACGGCTGCCTCTAGCCAGCCCCCTAATTTTTTTTTTCTTTAATAACACAAACACCATGAGGGCTGGCTATCGTGTGTTCACGGATGCCTCTAGCCAGCCCCCCAATTTTTTTTTTTCTTTAATAACACAAACACCATGAGGGCTGGCTATCGTGTATCCACGGCTACCTCTAGCCAGCCCCCCAATTTTTTTTTTCTTTAATAACACAAGCACCATGAGGGCTGGCTATCGTGTGTCCACGGCTGCCTCTAGCCAGCCCCCCAATTTTTTTTTTTCTTTAATAACACAAACACCATGAGGGCTGGCTATCGTGTGTTCACGGCTGCCTCTAGCCAGCCCCCCAATTTTTTTTTTCTTTAATAACACAAACACCATGAGGGCTGGCTATCGTGTGTCCACGGCTGCCTCTAGCCAGCCCCCCAAATATTTTTTTTCTTTAATAACACAAACACCATGAGGGCTGGCTATCGTGTGTTCACGGCTGCCTCTAGCCAGCCCCCCAATTTTTTTTTTCTTTAATAACACAAACACCATGAGGGCTGGCTATCGTGTGTTCACGGCTGCCTCTAGCCAGCCCCCCAATTTTTTTTTTTCTTTAATAACACAAGCACCATGAGGGCTGGCTATCGTGTGTCCACGGCTGCCTCTAGCCAGCCCCCTAATTTTTTTTTTCTTTAATAACACAAACACCATGAGGGCTTGCTATCGTGTGTCCACAGCTGCCTCTAGCCAGCCCCCCAATTTTTTTTTTCTTTAATAACACAAACACCATGAGGGCTGGCTATCGTGTGTTCACGGCTGCCTCTAGCCAGCCCCCCAATTTTTTTTTTTCTTTAATAACACAAACACCATGAGGGCTGGCTACCGTGTGTCCACGGCTGCCTCTAGCCAGCCCCCTAATTTTTTTTTTCTCTAATAACACAAACACCATGAGGGCTGGCTATCGTGTGTCCACAGCTGCCTCTAGCCAGCCCCCCAATTTTTTTTTTCTTTAATAACACAAACACCATGAGGGCTGGCTATCGTGTGTTCACGGCTGCCTCTAGCCAGCCCCCCAATTTTTTTTTTTCTTTAATAACACAAACACCATGAGGGCTGGCTATCGTGTATCCACGGCTACCTCTAGCCAGCCCCCCAATTTTTTTTTTCTTTAATAACACAAGCACCATGAGGGCTGGCTATCGTGTGTCCACGGCTGCCTCTAGCCAGCCCCCCAATTTTTTTTTTCTTTAATAACACAAACACCATGAGGGCTGGCTATCGTGTGTCCACGGCTGCCTCTAGCCAGCCCCCCAATTTTTTTTTTCTTTAATAACACAAACACCATGAGGGCTGACTATCGTCTGTTCACGGCTGCCTCTAGCCAGCCCCCCAATTTTTTTTTTCTTTAATAACACAAACACCATGAGGGCTGGCTATCGTGTGTCCACGGCTGCCTCTAGCCAGCCCCCCAATTTTTTTTTTCTTTAATAACACAAACACCATGAGGGCTGGCTATCGTGTGTTCACGGCTGCCTCTAGCCAGCCCCCCAATTTTTTTTTTCTTTAATAACACAAACACCATGAGGGCTGGCTATCGTGTGTCCACGGCTGCCTCTAGCCAGCCCCCTAATTTTTTTTTTCTTTAATAACACAAACACCATGAGGGCTGGCTATCGTGTGTCCACAGCTGCCTCTAGCCAGCCCCCCAATTTTTTTTTTCTTTAATAACACAAACACCATGAGGGCTGGCTATCGTGTGTTCACGGCTGCCTCTAGCCAGCCCCCCAATTTTTTTTTTTCTTTAATAACACAAACACCATGAGGGCTGGCTATCGTGTATCCACAGCTACCTCTAGCCAGCCCCCCAATTTTTTTTTTCTTTAATAACACAAGCACCATGAGGGCTGGCTATCGTGTGTCCACGGCTGCCTCTAGCCAGCCCCCCAATTTTTTTTTTCTTTAATAACACAAACACCATGAGGGCTGGCTATCGTGTGTCCACGGCTGCCTCTAGCCAGCCCCCCAATTTTTTTTTTCTTTAATAACACAAACACCATGAGGGCTGACTATCGTCTGTTCACGGCTGCCTCTAGCCAGCCCCCCAATTTTTTTTTCTTTAATAACACAAACACCATGAGGGCTGGCTATCGTGTGTCCACGGCTGCCTCTAGCCAGCCCCCCAATTTTTTTTTACTTTAATAACACAAACACCATGAGGGCTGGCTATCGTGTGTTCACGGCTGCCTCTAGCCAGCCCCCCAATTTTTTTTTTCTTTAATAACACAAACACCATGAGGGCTGGCTATCGTGTGTCCACGGCTGCCTCTAGCCAACCCCCAAATTTTTTTTTCTTTAATAACACAAACACCATGAGGGCTGGCTATCGTGTGTCCACGGCTGCCTCTAGCCAGCCCCCCAATTTTTGTTTTTCTTTAATAACACAAACACCATGAGGGCTGGCTATCGTGTGTTCACGGCTGCCTCTAGCCAGCCCCCCAATTTTTTTTTTCTTTAATAACAGAAACACCATGAGGGCTGGCTATCATGTGTCCATGGCTGCCTCTAGCCAGCCCCCCAATTTTTTTTTCTTTAATAACACAAACACCATGAGGGCTGGCTATCGTGTGTTCACGGCTGCCTCTAGCCAGCCCCCCAATTTTTTTTTTTTCTTTAATAACACAAACACCATGAGGGCTGGCTATCGTGTGTCCACAGCTGCCTCTAGCCAGCCCCCCAATTTTTTTTTTCTTTAATAACACAAACACCATGAGGGCTGGCTATCGTGTGTTCACGGCTGCCTCTAGCCAGCCCCCCAATTTTTTTTTTTCTTTAATAACACAAACACCATGAGGGCTGGCTATCGTGTATCCACGGCTACCTCTAGCCAGCCCCCCAATTTTTTTTTTCTTTAATAACACAAGCACCATGAGGGCTGGCTATCGTGTGTCCACGGCTGCCTCTAGCCAGCCCCCCAATTTTTTTTTTCTTTAATAACACAAACACCATGAGGGCTGGCTATCGTGTGTCCACGGCTGCCTCTAGCCAGCCCCCCAATTTTTTTTTTCTTTAATAACACAAACACCATGAGGGCTGACTATCGTCTGTTCACGGCTGCCTCTAGCCAGCCCCCCAATTTTTTTTTTCTTTAATAACACAAACACCATGAGGGCTGGCTATCGTGTGTTCACGGATGCCTCTAGCCAGCCCCCCAATTTTTTTTTTTCTTTAATAACACAAACACCATGAGGGCTGGCTATCGTGTATCCACGGCTACCTCTAGCCAGCCCCCCAATTTTTTTTTTCTTTAATAACACAAGCACCATGAGGGCTGGCTATCGTGTGTCCACGGCTGCCTCTAGCCAGCCCCCCATTTTTTTTTTTTCTTTAATAACACAAACACCATGAGGGCTGGCTATCGTGTGTTCACGGCTGCCTCTAGCCAGCCCCCCAATTTTTTTTTCTTTAATAACACAAACACCATGAGGGCTGGCTATCGTGTGTCCACGGCTGCCTCTAGCCAGCCCCCCAAATATTTTTTTTCTTTAATAACACAAACACCATGAGGGCTGGCTATCGTGTGTTCACGGCTGCCTCTAGCCAGCTCCCCAATTTTTTTTTTCTTTAATAACACAAACACCATGAGGGCTGGCTATCGTGTGTTCACGGCTGCCTCTAGCCAGCCCCCCAATTTTTTTTTTTCTTTAATAACACAAACACCATGAGGGCTGGCTATCGTGTGTCCACGGCTGCCTCTAGCCAGCCCCCTAATTTTTTTTTTCTTTAATAACACAAACAGCATGAGGGCTGGCTATCGTGTGTCCACAGCTGCCTCTAGCCAGCCCCCCAATTTTTTTTTTCTTTAATAACACAAACACCATGAGGGCTGGCTATCGTGTGTTCACGGCTGCCTCTAGCCAGCCCCCCAATTTTTTTTTTTCTTTAATAACACAAACACCATGAGGGCTGGCTATCGTGTGTCCACGGCTGCCTCTAGCCAACCCCCTAATTTTTTTTTTCTTTAATAACACAAACACCATGAGGGCTGGCTATCGTGTGTCCACAGCTGCCTCTAGCCAGCCCCCCAATTTTTTTTTTCTTTAATAACACAAGCACCATGAGGGCTGGCTATCGTGTGTCCACAGCTGCCTCTAGCCAGCCCCCCAATTTTTTTTTTCTTTAATAACACAAACACCATGAGGGCTGGCTATCGTGTGTCCACGGCTGCCTCTAGCCAGCCCCCCAATTTTTTTTTTCTTTAATAACACAAACACCATGAGGGCTGACTATCGTCTGTTCACGGCTGCCTCTAGCCAGCCCCCCAATTTTTTTTTTCTTTAATAACACAAACACCATGAGGGCTGGCTATCGTGTGTCCACGGCTGCCTCTAGCCAGCCCCCCAATTTTTTTTTTCTTTAATAACACAAACACCATGAGGGCTGGCTATCGTGTGTTCACGGCTGCCTCTAGCCAGCCCCCCAATTTTTTTTTTCTTTAATAACACAAACACCATGAGGGCTGGCTATCGTGTGTCCACGGCTGCCTCTAGCCAACCCCCAAATTTTTTTTTCTTTAATAACACAAACACCATGAGGGCTGGCTATCGTGTGTTCACGGCTGCCTCTAGCCAGCCCCCCAATTTTTTTTTTTTCTTTAATAACACAAACACCATGAGGGCTGGCTATCGTGTGTTCACGGCTGCCTCTAGCCAGCCCCCCAATTTTTTTTTTCTTTAATAACACAAACACCATGAGGGCTGGCTATCGTGTATCCACGGCTACCTCTAGCCAGCCCCCCAATTTTTTTTTTCTTTAATAACACAAGCACCATGAGGCCTGGCTATCGTGTGTTCACGGCTGCCTCTAGCCAGCCCCCCAATTTTTTTTTTCTTTAATAACACAAACACCATAAGGGCTGGCTATCGTGTGTCCACGGCTGCCTCTAGCCAGCCACCCAAATATTTTTTTTCTTTAATAACACAAACACCATGAGGGCTGGCTATCGTGTGTTCACGGCTGCCTCTAGCCAGCCCCCCAATTTTTTTTTTTCTTTAATAACACAAACACCATGAGGGCTGGCTATCGTGTATCCATGGCTACCTCTAGCCAGCCCCCCAATTTTTTTTTTCTTTAATAACACAAGCACCATGAGGGCTGGCTATCGTGTGTCCACGGCTGCCTCTAGCCAGCCCCCCAATTTTTTTTTTCTTTAATAACACAAACACCATGAGGGCTGGCTATCGTGTGTCCACGGCTGCCTCTAGCCAGCCCCCCAATTTTTTTTTTCTTTAATAACACAAACACCATGAGGGCTGACTATCGTCTGTTCACGGCTGCCTCTAGCCAGCCCCCCAATTTTTTTTTTCTTTAATAACACAAACACCATGAGGGCTGGCTATCGTGTGTCCACGGCTGCCTCTAGCCAGCCCCCCAATTTTTTTTTTCTTTAATAACACAAACACCATGAGGGCTGGCTATCGTGTGTTCACGGCTGCCTCTAGCCAGCCCCCCAATTTTTTTTTTCTTTAATAACACAAACACCATGAGGGCTGGCTATCGTGTGTCCACGGCTGCCTCTAGCCAGCCCCCCAATTTTTTTTTCTTTAATAACACAAACACCATGAGGGCTGGCTATCGTGTGTCCACGGCTGCCTCTAGCCAGCCCCCCAATTTTTTTTTTCTTTAATAACACAAACACCATGAGGGCTGACTATCGTCTGTTCACGGCTGCCTCTAGCCAGCCCCCCAATTTTTTTTTTCTTTAATAACACAAACACCATGAGGGCTGGCTATCGTGTGTCCACGGCTGCCTCTAGCCAGCCCCCCAATTTTTTTTTTCTTTAATAACACAAACACCATGAGGGCTGGCTATCGTGTGTTCACGGCTGCCTCTAGCCAGCCCCCCAATTTTTTTTTTCTTTAATAACACAAACACCATGAGGGCTGGCTATCGTGTGTCCACGGCTGCCTCTAGCCAACCCCCTAATTTTTTTTTCTTTAATAACACAAACACCATGAGGGCTGGCTATCGTGTGTCCACGGCTGCCTCTAGCCAGCCCCCCAATTTTTGTTTTTCTTTAATAACACAAACACCATGAGGGCTGGCTATCGTGTGTTCACGGCTGCCTCTAGCCAGCCCCCCAATTTTTTTTTTCTTTAATAACACAAACACCATGAGGGCTGGCTATCATGTGTCCATGGCTGCCTCTAGCCAGCCCCCCAATTTTTTTTTTCTTTAATAACACAAACACCATGAGGGCTGGCTATCGTGTGTTCACGGCTGCCTCTAGCCAGCCCCCCAATTTTTTTTTTTTCTTTAATAACACAAACACCATGAGGGCTGGCTATCGTGTGTTCACGGCTGCCTCTAGCCAGCCCCCCAATTTTTTTTTTCTTTAATAACACAAACACCATGAGGGCTGGCTATCGTGTATCCACGGCTACCTCTAGCCAGCCCCCCAATTTTTTTTTTCTTTAATAACACAAGCACCATGAGGCCTGGCTATCGTGTGTTCACGGCTGCCTCTAGACAGCCCCCCAATTTTTTTTTTCTTTAATAACACAAACACCATAAGGGCTGGCTATCGTGTGTCCACGGCTGTCTCTAGCCAGCCACCCAAATATTTTTTTTCTTTAATAACACAAACACCATGAGGGCTGGCTATCGTGTGTTCACGGCTGCCTCTAGCCAGCCCCCCAATTTTTTTTTTTCTTTAATAACACAAACACCATGAGGGCTGGCTATCGTGTATCCACGGCTACCTCTAGCCAGCCCCCCAATTTTTTTTTTCTTTAATAACACAAGCACCATGAGGGCTGGCTATCGTGTGTCCACGGCTGCCTCTAGCCAGCCCCCCAATTTTTTTTTTCTTTAATAACACAAACACCATGAGGGCTGGCTATCGTGTGTCCACGGCTGCCTCTAGCCAGCCCCCCAATTTTTTTTTTCTTTAATAACACAAACACCATGAGGGCTGACTATCGTCTGTTCACGGCTGCCTCTAGCCAGCCCCCCAATTTTTTTTTTCTTTAATAACACAAACACCATGAGGGCTGGCTATCGTGTGTCCACGGCTGCCTCTAGCCAGCCCCCCAATTTTTTTTTTCTTTAATAACACAAACACCATGAGGGCTGGCTATCGTGTGTTCACGGCTGCCTCTAGCCAGCCCCCCAATTTTTTTTTTCTTTAATAACACAAACACCATGAGGGCTGGCTATCGTGTGTCCACGGCTGCCTCTAGCCAGCCCCCCAATTTTTTTTTTCTTTAATAACACAAACACCATGAGAGCTGGCTATCGTGTGTCCACGGCTGCCTCTAGCCAGCCCCCCAATTTTTTTTTTCTTTAATAACACAAACACCATGAGGGCTGACTATCGTCTGTTCACGGCTGCCTCTAGCCAGCCCCCCAATTTTTTTTTTCTTTAATAACACAAACACCATGAGGGCTGGCTATCGTGTGTCCACGGCTGCCTCTAGCCAGCCCCCTAATTTTTTTTTTCTTTAATAACACAAACACCATGAGGGCTGGCTATCGTGTGTCCACGGCTGCCTCTAGCCAGCCCCCTAATTTTTTTTTTCTTTAATAACACAAACACCATGAGGGCTGGCTATCGTGTGTCCACAGCTGCCTCTAGCCAGCCCCCCAATTTTTTTTTTCTTTAATAACACAAACACCATGAGGGCTGGCTATCGTGTGTCCACAGCTGCCTCTAGCCAGCCCCCCAATTTTTTTTTTCTTTAATAACACAAACACCATGAGGGCTGGCTATCGTGTGTTCACGGCTGCCTCTAGCCAGCCCCCCAATTTTTTTTTTTTCTTTAATAACACAAACACCATGAGGGCTGGCTATCGTGTGTCCACAGCTGCCTCTAGCCAGCCCCCCAATTTTTTTTTTCTTTAATAACACAAACACCATGAGGGCTGGCTATCGTGTGTTCACGGCTGCCTCTAGCCAGCCCCCCAATTTTTTTTTTTCTTTAATAACACAAACACCATGAGGGCTGGCTATCGTGTATCCACGGCTACCTCTAGCCAGCCCCCCAATTTTTTTTTTCTTTAATAACACAAGCACCATGAGGGCTGGCTATCGTGTGTCCACGGCTGCCTCTAGCCAGCCCCCCAATTTTTTTTTTCTTTAATAACACAAACACCATGAGGGCTGGCTATCGTGTGTCCACGGCTGCCTCTAGCCAGCCCCCCAATTTTTTTTTTCTTTAATAACACAAACACCATGAGGGCTGACTATCGTTTGTTCACGGCTGCCTCTAGCCAGCCCCCCAATTTTTTTTTTCTTTAATAACACAAACACCATGAGGGCTGGCTATCGTGTGTTCACGGATGCCTCTAGCCAGCCCCCCAATTTTTTTTTTCTTTAATAACACAAACACCATGAGGGCTGGCTATCGTGTATCCACGGCTACCTCTAGCCAGCCCCCCAATTTTTTTTTTCTTTAATAACACAAGCACCATGAGGGCTGGCTATCGTGTGTCCACGGCTGCCTCTAGCCAGCCCCCCAATTTTTTTTTTCTTTAATAACACAAACACCATGAGGGCTGGCTATCGTGTGTTCACGGCTGCCTCTAGCCAGCCCCCCAATTTTTTTTTTCTTTAATAACACAAACACCATGAGGGCTGGCTATCGTGTGTCCACGGCTGCCTCTAGCCAGCCCCCCAAATATTTTTTTTCTTTAATAACACAAACACCATGAGGGCTGGCTATCGTGTGTTCACGGCTGCCTCTAGCCAGCCCCCCAATTTTTTTTTTCTTTAATAACACAAGCACCATGAGGGCTGGCTATCGTGTGTCCACGGCTGCCTCTAGCCAGCCCCCCAATTTTTTTTTTCTTTAATAACACAAACACCATGAGGGCTGGCTATCGTGTGTTCACGGCTGCCTCTAGCCAGCCCCCCAATTTTTTTTTTCTTTAATAACACAAACACCATGAGGGCTGGCTATCGTGTGTCCACGGCTGCCTCTAGCCAGCCCCCCAAATATTTTTTTTCTTTAATAACACAAACACCATGAGGGCTGGCTATCGTGTGTTCACGGCTGCCTCTAGCCAGCCCCCCAATTTTTTTTTTCTTTAATAACACAAACACCATGAGGGCTGGCTATCGTGTGTCCATGGCTGCCTCTAGCCAGCCCCCCAAATATTTTTTTTCTTTAATAACACAAACACCATGAGGGCTGGCTATCGTGTGTTCACGGCTGCCTCTAGCCAGCCCCCCAATTTTTTTTTTCTTTAATAACACAAACACCATGAGGGCTGGCTATCGTGTGTTCACGGCTGCCTCTAGCCAGCCCCCCAATTTTTTTTTTTCTTTAATAACACAAACACCATGAGGGCTGGCTATCGTGTGTCCACGGCTGCCTCTAGCCAGCCCCCTAATTTTTTTTTTCTTTAATAACACAAACACCATGAGGGCTGGCTATCGTGTGTCCACAGCTGCCTCTAGCCAGCCCCCCAATTTTTTTTTTCTTTAATAACACAAACACCATGAGGGCTGGCTATCGTGTGTTCACGGCTGCCTCTAGCCAGCCCCCCAATTTTTTTTTTTCTTTAATAACACAAACACCATGAGGGCTGGCTATCGTGTGTCCACGGCTGCCTCTAGCTAACCCCCTAATTTTTTTTTTCTTTAATAACACAAACACCATGAGGGCTGGCTATCGTGTGTCCACAGCTGCCTCTAGCCAGCCCCCCAATTTTTTTTTTCTTTAATAACACAAACACCATGAGGGCTGGCTATCGTGTGTTCACGGCTGCCTCTAGCCAGCCCCCCAATTTTTTTTTTTCTTTAATAACACAAACACCATGAGGGCTGGCTATCGTGTATCCACGGCTACCTCTAGCCAGCCCCCCAATTTTTTTTTTCTTTAATAACACAAGCACCATGAGGGCTGGCTATCGTGTGTCCACGGCTGCCTCTAGCCAGCCCCCCAATTTTTTTTTTCTTTAATAACACAAACACCATGAGGGCTGGCTATCGTGTGTCCACGGCTGCCTCTAGCCAGCCCCCCAAATTTTTTTTTCTTTAATAACACAAACACCATGAGGGCTGACTATCGTCTGTTCACGGCTGCCTCTAGCCAGCCCCCCAATTTTTTTTTTCTTTAATAACACAAACACCATGAGGGCTGGCTATCGTGTGTCCACGGCTGCCTCTAGCCAGCCCCCCAATTTTTTTTTTCTTTAATAACACAAACACCATGAGGGCTGGCTATCGTGTGTTCACGGCTGCCTCTAGCCAGCCCCCCAATTTTTTTTTTCTTTAATAACACAAACACCATGAGGGCTGGCTATCATGTGTCCATGGCTGCCTCTAGCCAGCCCCCCAATTTTTTTTTTCTTTAATAACACAAACACCATGAGGGCTGGCTATCGTGTGTTCACGGCTGCCTCTAGCCAGCCCCCCAATTTTTTTTTTTTCTTTAATAACACAAACACCATGAGGGCTGGCTATCGTGTGTTCACGGCTGCCTCTAGCCAGCCCCCCAATTTTTTTTTTCTTTAATAACACAAACACCATGAGGGCTGGCTATCGTGTATCCACGGCTACCTCTAGCCAGCCCCCCAATTTTTTTTTTCTTTAATAACACAAACACCATGAGGGCTGGCTATCGTGTGTTCACGGCTGCCTCTAGCCAGCCCCCCAATTTTTTTTTTCTTTAATAACACAAACACCATGAGGGCTGGCTATCGTGTATCCACGGCTACCTCTAGCCAGCCCCCCAATTTTTTTTTTCTTTAATAACACAAGCACCATGAGGGCTGGCTATCGTGTGTCCACGGCTGCCTCTAGCCAGCCCCCCAATTTTTTTTTTCTTTAATAACACAAACACCATGAGGGCTGGCTATCGTGTGTCCACGGCTGCCTCTAGCCAGCCCCCCAATTTTTTTTTTCTTTAATAACACAAACACCATGAGGGCTGACTATCGTCTGTTCACGGCTGCCTCTAGCCAGCCCCCCAATTTTTTTTTTCTTTAATAACACAAACACCATGAGGGCTGGCTATCGTGTGTCCACGGCTGCCTCTAGCCAGCCCAATTTTTTTTTTCTTTAATAACACAAACACCATGAGGGCTGGCTATCGTGTGTTCACGGCTGCCTCTAGCCAGCCCCCCAATTTTTTTTTTCTTTAATAACACAAACACCATGAGGGCTGGCTATCGTGTGTCCACGGCTGCCTCTAGCCAGCCCCCTAATTTTTTTTTTCTTTAATAACACAAACACCATGAGGGCTGGCTATCGTGTGTCCACAGCTGCCTCTAGCCAGCCCCCCAATTTTTTTTTTCTTTAATAACACAAACACCATGAGGGCTGGCTATCGTGTGTTCACGGCTGCCTCTAGCCAGCCCCCCAATTTTTTTTTTCTTTAATAACACAAACACCATGAGGGCTGGCTATCGTGTATCCACGGCTACCTCTAGCCAGCCCCCCAATTTTTTTTTTCTTTAATAACACAAGCACCATGAGGGCTGGCTATCGTGTGTCCACGGCTGCCTCTAGCCAGCCCCCCAATTTTTTTTTTCTTTAATAACACAAACACCATGAGGGCTGGCTATCGTGTGTCCACGGCTGCCTCTAGCCAGCCCCCCAATTTTTTTTTTCTTTAATAACACAAACACCATGAGGGCTGACTATCGTCTGTTCACGGCTGCCTCTAGCCAGCCCCCCAATTTTTTTTTTCTTTAATAACACAAACACCATGAGGGCTGGCTATCGTGTGTTCACGGCTGCCTCTAGCCAGCCCCCCAATTTTTTTTTTCTTTAATAACACAAACACCATGAGGGCTGGCTATCGTGTGTCCACGGCTGCCTCTAGCCAACCCCCAAATTTTTTTTTCTTTAATAACACAAACACCATGAGGGCTGGCTATCGTGTGTCCACGGCTGCCTCTAGCCAGCCCCCCAATTTTTGTTTTTCTTTAATAACACAAACACCATGAGGGCTGGCTATCGTGTGTTCACGGCTGCCTCTAGCCAGCCCCCCAATTTTTTTTTTCTTTAATAACACAAACACCATGAGGGCTGGCTATCATGTGTCCATGGCTGCCTCTAGCCAGCCCCCCAATTTTTTTTTTCTTTAATAACACAAACACCATGAGGGCTGGCTATCGTGTGTTCACGGCTGCCTCTAGCCAGCCCCCCAATTTTTTTTTTTCTTTAATAACACAAACACCATGAGGGCTGGCTATCGTGTATCCACGGCTACCTCTAGCCAGCCCCCCAATTTTTTTTTTCTTTAATAACACAAGCACCATGAGGGCTGGCTATCGTGTGTCCACGGCTGCCTCTAGCCAGCCCCCCAATTTTTTTTTTCTTTAATAACACAAACACCATGAGGGCTGGCTATCGTGTGTCCACGGCTGCCTCTAGCCAGCCCCCCAATTTTTTTTTTCTTTAATAACACAAACACCATGAGGGCTGACTATCGTCTGTTCACGGCTGCCTCTAGCCAGCCCCCCAATTTTTTTTTTCTTTAATAACACAAACACCATGAGGGCTGGCTAACACGGCTGCCTCTAGCCAGCCCCCCAATTTTTTTTTTCTTTAATAACACAAACACCATGAGGGCTGACTATCGTCTGTTCACGGCTGCCTCTAGCCAGCCCCCCAATTTTTTTTTTCTTTAATAACACAAACACCATGAGGGCTGGCTATCGTGTGTCCACGGCTGCCTCTAGCCAGCCCCCCAATTTTTTTTTTCTTTAATAACACAAACACCATGAGGGCTGGCTATCGTGTGTTCACGGCTGCCTCTAGCCAGCCCCCCAATTTTTTTTTTCTTTAATAACACAAACACCATGAGGGCTGGCTATCGTGTGTCCACGGCTGCCTCTAGCCAGCCCCCCAATTTTTTTTTTCTTTAATAACACAAACACCATGAGGGCTGGCTATCGTGTGTCCACGGCTGCCTCTAGCCAGCCCCCCAATTTTTTTTTTCTTTAATAACACAAACACCATGAGGGCTGACTATCGTCTGTTCACGGCTGCCTCTAGCCATCCCCCCAATTTTTTTTTTCTTTAATAACACAAACACCATGAGGGCTGGCTATCGTGTGTCCACGGCTGCCTCTAGCCAGCCCCCCAATTTTTTTTTTCTTTAATAACACAAACACCATGAGGGCTGGCTATCGTGTGTTCACGGCTGCCTCTAGCCAGCCCCCCAATTTTTTTTTTCTTTAATAACACAAACACCATGAGGGCTGGCTATCGTGTGTCCACGGCTGCCTCTAGCCAGCCCCCTAATTTTTTTTTTCTTTAATAACACAAACACCATGAGGGCTGGCTATCGTGTGTCCACGGCTGCCTCTAGCCAGCCCCCTAATTTTTTTTTTCTTTAATAACACAAACACCATGAGGGCTGGCTATCGTGTGTCCACAGCTGCCTCTAGCCAGCCCCCCAATTTTTTTTTTCTTTAATAACACAAACACCATGAGGGCTGGCTATCGTGTGTCCACAGCTGCCTCTAGCCAGCCCCCCAATTTTTTTTTTCTTTAATAACACAAACACCATGAGGGCTGGCTATCGTGTGTTCACGGCTGCCTCTAGCCAGCCCCCCAATTTTTTTTTTTTCTTTAATAACACAAACACCATGAGGGCTGGCTATCGTGTGTCCACAGCTGCCTCTAGCCAGCCCCCCAATTTTTTTTTTCTTTAATAACACAAACACCATGAGGGCTGGCTATCGTGTGTTCACGGCTGCCTCTAGCCAGCCCCCCAATTTTTTTTTTTCTTTAATAACACAAACACCATGAGGGCTGGCTATCGTGTATCCACGGCTACCTCTAGCCAGCCCCCCAATTTTTTTTTTCTTTAATAACACAAGCACCATGAGGGCTGGCTATCGTGTGTCCACGGCTGCCTCTAGCCAGCCCCCCAATTTTTTTTTTCTTTAATAACACAAACACCATGAGGGCTGGCTATCGTGTGTCCACGGCTGCCCCTAGCCAGCCCCCCAATTTTTTTTTCTTTAATAACACAAACACCATGAGGGCTGACTATCGTTTGTTCACGGCTGCCTCTAGCCAGCCCCCCAATTTTTTTTTTCTTTAATAACACAAACACCATGAGGGCTGGCTATCGTGTGTTCACGGATGCCTCTAGCCAGCCCCCCAATTTTTTTTTTCTTTAATAACACAAACACCATGAGGGCTGGCTATCGTGTATCCATGGCTACCTCTAGCCAGCCCCCCAATTTTTTTTTTCTTTAATAACACAAGCACCATGAGGGCTGGCTATCGTGTGTCCACGGCTGCCTCTAGCCAGCCCCCCAATTTTTTTTTTCTTTAATAACACAAACACCATGAGGGCTGGCTATCGTGTGTCCACGGCTGCCTCTAGCCAGCCCCCCAAATTTTTTTTTCTTTAATAACACAAACACCATGAGGGCTGACTATCGTCTGTTCACGGCTGCCTCTAGCCAGCCCCCCAATTTTTTTTTTCTTTAATAACACAAACACCATGAGGGCTGGCTATCGTGTGTCCACGGCTGCCTCTAGCCAGCCCCCCAATTTTTTTTTTCTTTAATAACACAAACACCATGAGGGCTGGCTATCGTGTGTTCACGGCTGCCTCTAGCCAGCCCCCCAATTTTTTTTTTCTTTAATAACACAAACACCATGAGGGCTGGCTATCGTGTGTCCACGGCTGCCTCTAGCCAACCCCCAAATTTTTTTTTCTTTAATAACACAAACACCATGAGGGCTGGCTATCGTGTGTCCACGGCTGCCTCTAGCCAGCCCCCCAATTTTTGTTTTTCTTTAATAACACAAACACCATGAGGGCTGGCTATCGTGTGTTCACGGCTGCCTCTAGCCAGCCCCCCAATTTTTTTTTTCTTTAATAACACAAACACCATGAGGGCTGGCTATCATGTGTCCATGGCTGCCTCTAGCCAGCCCCCCAATTTTTTTTTTCTTTAATAACACAAACACCATGAGGGCTGGCTATCGTGTGTTCACGGCTGCCTCTAGCCAGCCCCCCAATTTTTTTTTTTTCTTTAATAACACAAACACCATGAGGGCTGGCTATCGTGTGTTCACGGCTGCCTCTAGCCAGCCCCCCAATTTTTTTTTTCTTTAATAACACAAACACCATGAGGGCTGGCTATCGTGTATCCACGGCTACCTCTAGCCAGCCCCCCAATTTTTTTTTTCTTTAATAACACAAGCACCATGAGGCCTGGCTATCGTGTGTTCACGGCTGCCTCTAGCCAGCCCCCCAATTTTTTTTTTCTTTAATAACACAAACACCATTAGGGCTGGCTATCGTGTGTCCACGGCTGCCTCTAGCCAGCCACCCAAATATTTTTTTTCTTTAATAACACAAACACCATGAGGGCTGGCTATCGTGTGTTCACGGCTGCCTCTAGCCAGCCCCCCAATTTTTTTTTTCTTTAATAACACAAACACCATGAGGGCTGGCTATCGTGTATCCAAGGCTACCACTAGCCAGCCCCCCAATTTTTTTTTCTTTAATAACACAAGCACCATGAGGGCTGGCTATCGTGTGTCCACGGCTGCCTCTAGCCAGCCCCCCAATTTTTTTTTTCTT
Source organism: Phyllobates terribilis (assembly GCF_046119375.1). Taxonomy (NCBI): domain Eukaryota; kingdom Metazoa; phylum Chordata; class Amphibia; order Anura; family Dendrobatidae; genus Phyllobates; species Phyllobates terribilis. Next base: position 1,605,920 of record NW_027363034.1, read on the forward strand.
TAATAACACAAACACCATGAGGGCTGGCTATCGTGTGTCCACGGCTGCCTCTAGCCAGCCCCCCAATTTTTTTTTTCTTTAATAACACAAACACCATGAGGGCTGACTATCGTCTGTTCACGGCTGCCTCTAGCCAGCCCCCCAATTTTTTTTTTCTTTAATAACACAAACACCATGAGGGCTGGCTATCGTGTGTCCACGGCTGCCTCTAGCCAGCCCAATTTTTTTTTTCTTTAATAACACAAACACCATGAGGGCTGGCTATCGTGTGTTCACGGCTGCCTCTAGCCAGCCCCCCAATTTTTTTTTTCTTTAATAACACAAACACCATGAGGGCTGGCTATCGTGTGTCCACGGCTGCCTCTAGCCAGCCCCCTAATTTTTTTTTTCTTTAATAACACAAACACCATGAGGGCTGGCTATCGTGTGTCCACAGCTGCCTCTAGCCAGCCCCCCAATTTTTTTTTTCTTTAATAACACAAACACCATGAGGGCTGGCTATCGTGTGTTCACGGCTGCCTCTAGCCAGCCCCCCAATTTTTTTTTTTCTTTAATAACACAAACACCATGAGGGCTGGCTATCGTGTATCCACGGCTACCTCTAGCCAGCCCCCCAATTTTTTTTTTCTTTAATAACACAAGCACCATGAGGGCTGGCTATCGTGTGTCCACGGCTGCCTCTAGCCAGCCCCCCAATTTTTTTTTTCTTTAATAACACAAACACCATGAGGGCTGGCTATCGTGTGTCCACGGCTGCCTCTAGCCAGCCCCCCAATTTTTTTTTTCTTTAATAACACAAACACCATGAGGGCTGACTATCGTCTGTTCACGGCTGCCTCTAGCCAGCCCCCCAATTTTTTTTTTCTTTAATAACACAAACACCATGAGGGCTGGCTATCGTGTGTCCACGGCTGCCTCTAGCCAGCCCCCCAATTTTTTTTTTCTTTAATAACACAAACACCATGAGGGCTGGCTATCGTGTGTTCACGGCTGCCTCTAGCCAGCCCCCCAATTTTTTTTTTCTTTAATAACACAAACACCATGAGGGCTGGCTATCGTGTGTCCACGGCTGCCTCTAGCCAACCCCCAAATTTTTTTTTCTTTAATAACACAAACACCATGAGGGCTGGCTATCGTGTGTCCACGGCTGCCTCTAGCCAGCCCCCCAATTTTTGTTTTTCTTTAATAACACAAACACCATGAGGGCTGGCTATCGTGTGTTCACGGCTGCCTCTAGCCAGCCCCCCAATTTTTTTTTTCTTTAATAACACAAACACCATGAGGGCTGGCTATCATGTGTCCATGGCTGCCTCTAGCCAGCCCCCCAATTTTTTTTTTCTTTAATAACACAAACACCATGAGGGCTGGCTATCGTGTGTTCACGGCTGCCTCTAGCCAGCCCCCCAATTTTTTTTTTTCTTTAATAACACAAACACCATGAGGGCTGGCTATCGTGTATCCACGGCTACCTCTAGCCAGCCCCCCAATTTTTTTTTTCTTTAATAACACAAGCACCATGAGGGCTGGCTATCGTGTGTCCACGGCTGCCTCTAGCCAGCCCCCCAATTTTTTTTTTCTTTAATAACACAAACACCATGAGGGCTGGCTATCGTGTGTCCACGGCTGCCTCTAGCCAGCCCCCCAATTTTTTTTTTCTTTAATAACACAAACACCATGAGGGCTGACTATCGTCTGTTCACGGCTGCCTCTAGCCAGCCCCCCAATTTTTTTTTTCTTTAATAACACAAACACCATGAGGGCTGGCTATCGTGTGTCCACGGCTGCCTCTAGCCAGCCCCCCAATTTTTTTTTTCTTTAATAACACAAACACCATGAGGGCTGACTATCGTCTGTTCACGGCTGCCTCTAGCCAGCCCCCCAATTTTTTTTTTCTTTAATAACACAAACACCATGAGGGCTGGCTATCGTGTGTCCACGGCTGCCTCTAGCCAGCCCCCCAATTTTTTTTTTCTTTAATAACACAAACACCATGAGGGCTGGCTATCGTGTGTTCACGGCTGCCTCTAGCCAGCCCCCCAATTTTTTTTTTCTTTAATAACACAAACACCATGAGGGCTGGCTATCGTGTGTCCACGGCTGCCTCTAGCCAGCCCCCCAATTTTTTTTTTCTTTAATAACACAAACACCATGAGGGCTGGCTATCGTGTGTCCACGGCTGCCTCTAGCCAGCCCCCCAATTTTTTTTTTCTTTAATAACACAAACACCATGAGGGCTGACTATCGTCTGTTCACGGCTGCCTCTAGCCATCCCCCCAATTTTTTTTTTCTTTAATAACACAAACACCATGAGGGCTGGCTATCGTGTGTCCACGGCTGCCTCTAGCCAGCCCCCCAATTTTTTTTTTCTTTAATAACACAAACACCATGAGGGCTGGCTATCGTGTGTTCACGGCTGCCTCTAGCCAGCCCCCCAATTTTTTTTTTCTTTAATAACACAAACACCATGAGGGCTGGCTATCGTGTGTCCACGGCTGCCTCTAGCCAGCCCCCTAATTTTTTTTTTCTTTAATAACACAAACACCATGAGGGCTGGCTATCGTGTGTCCACGGCTGCCTCTAGCCAGCCCCCTAATTTTTTTTTTCTTTAATAACACAAACACCATGAGGGCTGGCTATCGTGTGTCCACAGCTGCCTCTAGCCAGCCCCCCAATTTTTTTTTTCTTTAATAACACAAACACCATGAGGGCTGGCTATCGTGTGTCCACAGCTGCCTCTAGCCAGCCCCCCAATTTTTTTTTTCTTTAATAACACAAACACCATGAGGGCTGGCTATCGTGTGTTCACGGCTGCCTCTAGCCAGCCCCCCAATTTTTTTTTTTTCTTTAATAACACAAACACCATGAGGGCTGGCTATCGTGTGTCCACAGCTGCCTCTAGCCAGCCCCCCAATTTTTTTTTTCTTTAATAACACAAACACCATGAGGGCTGGCTATCGTGTGTTCACGGCTGCCTCTAGCCAGCCCCCCAATTTTTTTTTTTCTTTAATAACACAAACACCATGAGGGCTGGCTATCGTGTATCCACGGCTACCTCTAGCCAGCCCCCCAATTTTTTTTTTCTTTAATAACACAAGCACCATGAGCGCTGGCTATCGTGTGTCCACGGCTGCCTCTAGCCAGTCCCCCAATTTTTTTTTTCTTTAATAACACAAACACCATGAGGGCTGGCTATCGTGTGTCCACGGCTGCCTCTAGCCAGCCCCCCAATTTTTTTTTTCTTTAATAACACAAACACCATGAGGGCTGACTATCGTTTGTTCACGGCTGCCTCTAGCCAGCCCCCCAATTTTTTTTTTCTTTAATAACACAAACACCATGAGGGCTGGCTATCGTGTGTTCACGGATGCCTCTAGCCAGCCCCCCAATTTTTTTTTTCTTTAATAACACAAACACCATGAGGGCTGGCTATCGTGTATCCACGGCTACCTCTAGCCAGCCCCCCAATTTTTTTTTTCTTTAATAACACAAGCACCATGAGGGCTGGCTATCGTGTGTCCACGGCTGCCTCTAGCCAGCCCCCCAATTTTTTTTTTTCTTTAATAACACAAACACCATGAGGGCTGGCTATCGTGTGTTCACGGCTGCCTCTAGCCAGCCCCCCAATTTTTTTTTTCTTTAATAACACAAACACCATGAGGGCTGGCTATCGTGTGTCCACGGCTGCCTCTAGCCAGCCCCCCAAATATTTTTTTTCTTTAATAACACAAACACCATGAGGACTGGCTATCGTGTGTTCACGGCTGCCTCTAGCCAGCCCCCCAATTTTTTTTTTCTTTAATAACACAAACACCATGAGGGCTGGCTATCGTGTGTTCACGGCTGCCTCTAGCCAGCCCCCCAATTTTTTTTTTCTTTAATAACACAAACACCATGAGGGCTGGCTATCGTGTGTCCACGGCTGCCTCTAGCCAGCCCCCTAATTTTTTTTTTCTTTAATAACACAAACACCATGAGGGCTGGCTATCGTGTGTCCACAGCTGCCTCTAGCCAGCCCCCCAATTTTTTTTTTCTTTAATAACACAAACACCATGAGGGCTGGCTATCGTGTGTTCACGGCTGCCTCTAGCCAGCCCCCCAATTTTTTTTTTTCTTTAATAACACAAACACCATGAGGGCTGGCTATCGTGTGTCCACGGCTGCCTCTAGCCAACCCCCTAATTTTTTTTTTCTTTAATAACACAAACACCATGAGGGCTGGCTATCGTGTGTCCACAGCTGCCTCTAGCCAGCCCCCCAATTTTTTTTTTCTTTAATAACACAAACACCATGAGGGCTGGCTATCGTGTGTTCACGGCTGCCTCTAGCCAGCCCCCCAATTTTTTTTTTCTTTAATAACACAAACACCATGAGGGCTGGCTATCGTGTATCCACGGCTACCTCTAGCCAGCCCCCCAATTTTTTTTTTCTTTAATAACACAAGCACCATGAGGGCTGGCTATCGTGTGTCCACGGCTGCCTCTAGCCAGCCCCCCAATTTTTTTTTTCTTTAATAACACAAACACCATGAGGGCTGGCTATCGTGTGTCCACGGCTGCCTCTAGCCAGCCCCCCCAATTTTTTTTTCTTTAATAACACAAACACCATGAGGGCTGACTATCGTCTGTTCACGGCTGCCTCTAGCCAGCCCCCCAATTTTTTTTTCTTTAATAACACAAACACCATGAGGGCTGGCTATCGTGTGTCCACGGCTGCCTCTAGCCAGCCCCCCAATTTTTTTTTTCTTTAATAACACAAACACCATGAGGGCTGGCTATCGTGTGTTCACGGCTGCCTCTAGCCAGCCCCCCAATTTTTTTTTTCTTTAATAACACAAACACCATGAGGGCTGGCTATCGTGTGTCCACGGCTGCCTCTAGCCAACCCCCAAATTTTTTTTTCTTTAATAACACAAACACCATGAGGGCTGGCTATCGTGTGTCCACGGCTGCCTCTAGCCAGCCCCCCAATTTTTGTTTTTCTTTAATAACACAAACACCATGAGGGCTGGCTATCGTGTGTTCACGGCTGCCTCTAGCCAGCCCCCCAATTTTTTTTTTCTTTAATAACACAAACACCATGAGGGCTGGCTATCATGTGTCCATGGCTGCCTCTAGCCAGCCCCCCAATTTTTTTTTTCTTTAATAACACAAACACCATGAGGGCTGGCTATCGTGTGTTCACGGCTGCCTCTAGCCAGCCCCCCAATTTTTTTTTTTTCTTTAATAACACAAACACCATGAGGGCTGGCTATCGTGTGTTCACGGCTGCCTCTAGCCAGCCCCCCAATTTTTTTTTTCTTTAATAACACAAACACCATGAGGGGTGGCTATCGTGTATCCACGGCTACCTCTAGCCAGCCCCCCAATTTTTTTTTTCTTTAATAACACAAGCACCATGAGGCCTGGCTATCGTGTGTTCACGGCTGCCTCTAGCCAGCCCCCCAATTTTTTTTTTCTTTAATAACACAAACACCATTAGGGCTGGCTATCGTGTGTCCACGGCTGCCTCTAGCCAGCCACCCAAATATTTTTTTTCTTTAATAACACAAACACCATGAGGGCTGGCTATCGTTTGTTCACGGCTGCCTCTAGCCAGCCCCCCAATTTTTTTTTTTCTTTAATAACACAAACACCATGAGGGCTGGCTATCGTGTATCCACGGCTACCTCTAGCCAGCCCCCCAATTTTTTTTTTCTTTAATAACACAAGCACCATGAGGGCTGGCTATCGTGTGTCCACGGCTGCCTCTAGCCAGCCCCCCAATTTTTTTTTTCTTTAATAACACAAACACCATGAGGGCTGGCTATCGTGTGTCCACGGCTGCCTCTAGCCAGCCCCCCAATTTTTTTTTTCTTTAATAACACAAACACCATGAGGGCTGACTATCGTCTGTTCACGGCTGCCTCTAGCCAGCCCCCCAATTTTTTTTTTCTTTAATAACACAAACACCATGAGGGCTGGCTATCGTGTGTCCACGGCTGCCTCTAGCCAGCCCAATTTTTTTTTTCTTTAATAACACAAACACCATGAGGGCTGGCTATCGTGTGTTCACGGCTGCCTCTAGCCAGCCCCCCAATTTTTTTTTTCTTTAATAACACAAACACCATGAGGGCTGGCTATCGTGTGTCCACGGCTGCCTCTAGCCAGCCCCCTAATTTTTTTTTTCTTTAATAACACAAACACCATGAGGGCTGGCTATCGTGTGTCCACAGCTGCCTCTAGCCAGCCCCTCAATTTTTTTTTTCTTTAATAACACAAACACCATGAGGGCTGGCTATCGTGTGTTCACGGCTGCCTCTAGCCAGCCCCCCAATTTTTTTTTTTCTTTAATAACACAAACACCATGAGGGCTGGCTATCGTGTATCCACGGCTACCTCTAGCCAGCCCCCCAATTTTTTTTTTCTTTAATAACACAAGCACCATGAGGGCTGGCTATCGTGTGTCCACGGCTGCCTCTAGCCAGCCCCCCAATTTTTTTTTTCTTTAATAACACAAACACCATGAGGGCTGGCTATCGTGTGTCCACGGCTGCCTCTAGCCAGCCCCCCAATTTTTTTTTTCTTTAATAACACAAACACCATGAGGGCTGACTATCGTCTGTTCACGGCTGCCTCTAGCCAGCCCCCCAATTTTTTTTTTCTTTAATAACACAAACACCATGAGGGCTGGCTATCGTGTGTCCACGGCTGCCTCTAGCCAGCCCCCCAATTTTTTTTTTCTTTAATAACACAAACACCATGAGGGCTGGCTATCGTGTGTTCACGGCTGCCTCTAGCCAGCCCCCCAATTTTTTTTTTCTTTAATAACACAAACACCATGAGGGCTGGCTATCGTGTGTCCACGGCTGCCTCTAGCCAACCCCCCAATTTTTTTTTCTTTAATAACACAAACACCATGAGGGCTGGCTATCGTGTGTCCACGGCTGCCTCTAGCCAGCCCCCCAATTTTTGTTTTTCTTTAATAACACAAACACCATGAGGGCTGGCTATCGTGTGTTCACGGCTGCCTCTAGCCAGCCCCCCAATTTTTTTTTTCTTTAATAACACAAACACCATGAGGGCTGGCTATCATGTGTCCATGGCTGCCTCTAGCCAGCCCCCCAATTTTTTTTTTCTTTAATAACACAAACACCATGAGGGCTGGCTATCGTGTGTTCACGGCTGCCTCTAGCCAGCCCCCCAATTTTTTTTTTTCTTTAATAACACAAACACCATGAGGGCTGGCTATCGTGTATCCACGGCTACCTCTAGCCAGCCCCCCAATTTTTTTTTTCTTTAATAACACAAGCACCATGAGGGCTGGCTATCGTGTGTCCACGGCTGCCTCTAGCCAGCCCCCCAATTTTTTTTTTCTTTAATAACACAAACACCATGAGGGCTGGCTATCGTGTGTCCACGGCTGCCTCTAGCCAGCCCCCCAATTTTTTTTTTCTTTAATAACACAAACACCATGAGGGCTGACTATCGTCTGTTCACGGCTGCCTCTAGCCAGCCCCCCAATTTTTTTTTTCTTTAATAACACAAACACCATGAGGGCTGGCTATCGTGTGTCCACGGCTGCCTCTAGCCAGCCCCCCAATTTTTTTTTCTTTAATAACACAAACACCATGAGGGCTGGCTATCGTGTGTTCACGGCTGCCTCTAGCCAGCCCCCCAATTTTTTTTTTCTTTAATAACACAAACACCATGAGGGCTGGCTATCGTGTGTCCACGGCTGCCTCTAGCCAACCCCCAAATTTTTTTTTCTTTAATAACACAAACACCATGAGGGCTGGCTATCGTGTGTCCACGGCTGCCTCTAGCCAGCCCCCCAATTTTTGTTTTTCTTTAATAACACAAACACCATGAGGGCTGGCTATCGTGTGTTCACGGCTGCCTCTAGCCAGCCCCCCAATTTTTTTTTTCTTTAATAACACAAACACCATGAGGGCTGGCTATCATGTGTCCATGGCTGCCTCTAGCCAGCCCCCCAATTTTTTTTTTCTTTAATAACACAAACACCATGAGGGCTGGCTATCGTGTGTTCACGGCTGCCTCTAGCCAGCCCCCCAATTTTTTTTTTTTCTTTAATAACACAAACACCATGAGGGCTGGCTATCGTGTGTTCACGGCTGCCTCTAGCCAGCCCCCCATTTTTTTTTTTCTTTAATAACACAAACACCATGAGGGCTGGCTATCGTGTATCCACGGCTACCTCTAGCCAGCCCCCCCATTTTTTTTTCTTTAATAACACAAGCACCATGAGGGCTGGCTATCGTGTGTTCACGGCTGCCTCTAGCCAGCCCCCCAATTTTTTTTTTCTTTAATAACACAAACACCATTAGGGCTGGCTATCGTGTGTCCACGGCTGCCTCTAGCCAGCCACCCAAATATTTTTTTTCTTTAATAACACAAACACCATGAGGGCTGGCTATCGTGTGTTCACGGCTGCCTCTAGCCAGCCCCCCAATTTTTTTTTTTCTTTAATAACACAAACACCATGAGGGCTGGCTATCGTGTATCCACGGCTACCTCTAGCCAGCCCCCCAATTTTTTTTTTCTTTAATAACACAAGCACCATGAGGGCTGGCTATCGTGTGTCCACGGCTGCCTCTAGCCAGCCCCCCAATTTTTTTTTTCTTTAATAACACAAACACCATGAGGGCTGGCTATCGTGTGTCCACGGCTGCCTCTAGCCAGCCCCTCAATTTTTTTTTTCTTTAATAACACAAACACCATGAGGGCTGACTATCGTCTGTTCACGGCTGCCTCTAGCCAGCCCCGCAATTTTTTTTTTCTTTAATAACACAAACACCATGAGGGCTGGCTATCGTGTGTCCACGGCTGCCTCTAGCCAGCCCAATTTTTTTTTTCTTTAATAACACAAACACCATGAGGGCTGGCTATCGTGTGTTCACGGCTGCCTCTAGCCAGCCCCCCAATTTTTTTTTTCTTTAATAACACAAACACCATGAGGGCTGGCTATCGTGTGTCCACGGCTGCCTCTAGCCAGCCCCCTAATTTTTTTTTTCTTTAATAACACAAACACCATGAGGGCTGGCTATCGTGTGTCCACAGCTGCCTCTAGCCAGCCCCCCAATTTTTTTTTTCTTTAATAACACAAACACCATGAGGGCTGGCTATCGTGTGTCCACGGCTGCCTCTAGCCAGCCCCCCAATTTTTTTTTCTTTAATAACACAAACACCATGAGGGCTGGCTATCGTGTGTTCACGGCTGCCTCTAGCCAGCCCCCCAATTTTTTTTTTCTTTAATAACACAAACACCATGAGGGCTGGCTATCGTGTGTCCACGGCTGCCTCTAGCCAACCCACAAATTTTTTTTTCTTTAATAACACAAACACCATGAGGGCTGGCTATCGTGTGTCCACGGCTGCCTCTAGCCAGCCCCCCAATTTTTGTTTTTCTTTAATAACACAAACACCATGAGGGCTGGCTATCGTGTGTTCACGGCTGCCTCTAGCCAGCCCCCCAATTTTTTTTTTCTTTAATAACACAAACACCATGAGGGCTGGCTATCATGTGTCCATGGCTGCCTCTAGCCAGCCCCCCAATTTTTTTTTTCTTTAATAACACAAACACCATGAGGGCTGGCTATCGTGTGTTCACGGCTGCCTCTAGCCAGCCCCCCAATTTTTTTTTTTTCTTTAATAACACAAACACCATGAGGGCTGGCTATCGTGTGTTCACGGCTGCCTCTAGCCAGCCCCCCATTTTTTTTTTTCTTTAATAACACAAACACCATGAGGGCTGGCTATCGTGTATTCACGGCTACCTCTAGCCAGCCCCCCCATTTTTTTTTCTTTAATAACACAAGCACCATGAGGGCTGGCTATCGTGTGTTCACGGCTGCCTCTAGCCAGCCACCCAAATATTTTTTTTCTTTAATAACACAAACACCATGAGGGCTGGCTATCGTTTGTTCACGGCTGCCTCTAGCCAGCCCCCCAATTTTTTTTTTTCTTTAATAACACAAACACCATGAGGGCTGGCTATCGTGTATCCACGGCTACCTCTAGCCAGCCCCCCAATTTTTTTTTTCTTTAATAACACAAGCACCATGAGGGCTGGCTATCGTGTGTCCACGGCTGCCTCTAGCCAGCCCCCCAATTTTTTTTTTCTTTAATAACACAAACACCATGAGGGCTGGCTATCGTGTGTCCACGGCTGCCTCTAGCCAGCCCCCCAATTTTTTTTTTCTTTAATAACACAAACACCATGAGGGCTGACTATCGTCTGTTCACGGCTGCCTCTAGCCAGCCCCCCAATTTTTTTTTTCTTTAATAACACAAACACCATGAGGGCTGGCTATCGTGTGTCCACGGCTGCCTCTAGCCAGCCCAATTTTTTTTTTCTTTAATAACACAAACACCATGAGGGCTGGCTATCGTGTGTTCACGGCTGCCTCTAGCCAGCCCCCCAATTTTTTTTTTCTTTAATAACACAAACACCATGAGGGCTGGCTATCGTGTGTCCACGGCTGCCTCTAGCCAGCCCCCTAATTTTTTTTTTCTTTAATAACACAAACACCATGAGGGCTGGCTATCGTGTGTCCACAGCTGCCTCTAGCCAGCCCCTCAATTTTTTTTTTCTTTAATAACACAAACACCATGAGGGCTGGCTATCGTGTGTTCACGGCTGCCTCTAGCCAGCCCCCCAATTTTTTTTTTTCTTTAATAACACAAACACCATGAGGGCTGGCTATCGTGTATCCACGGCTACCTCTAGCCAGCCCCCCAATTTTTTTTTTCTTTAATAACACAAGCACCATGAGGGCTGGCTATCGTGTGTCCACGGCTGCCTCTAGCCAGCCCCCCAATTTTTTTTTTCTTTAATAACACAAACACCATGAGGGCTGGCTATCGTGTGTCCACGGCTGCCTCTAGCCAGCCCCCCAATTTTTTTTTTCTTTAATAACACAAACACCATGAGGGCTGACTATCGTCTGTTCACGGCTGCCTCTAGCCAGCCCCCCAATTTTTTTTTTCTTTAATAACACAAACACCATGAGGGCTGGCTATCGTGTGTCCACGGCTGCCTCTAGCCAGCCCCCCAATTTTTTTTTTCTTTAATAACACAAACACCATGAGGGCTGGCTATCGTGTGTTCACGGCTGCCTCTAGCCAGCCCCCCAATTTTTTTTTTCTTTAATAACACAAACACCATGAGGGCTGGCTATCGTGTGTCCACGGCTGCCTCTAGCCAACCCCCCAATTTTTTTTTCTTTAATAACACAAACACCATGAGGGCTGGCTATCGTGTGTCCACGGCTGCCTCTAGCCAGCCCCCCAATTTTTGTTTTTCTTTAATAACACAAACACCATGAGGGCTGGCTATCGTGTGTTCACGGCTGCCTCTAGCCAGCCCCCCAATTTTTTTTTTCTTTAATAACACAAACACCATGAGGGCTGGCTATCATGTGTCCATGGCTGCCTCTAGCCAGCCCCCCAATTTTTTTTTTCTTTAATAACACAAACACCATGAGGGCTGGCTATCGTGTGTTCACGGCTGCCTCTAGCCAGCCCCCCAATTTTTTTTTTTCTTTAATAACACAAACACCATGAGGGCTGGCTATCGTGTATCCACGGCTACCTCTAGCCAGCCCCCCAATTTTTTTTTTCTTTAATAACACAAGCACCATGAGGGCTGGCTATCGTGTGTCCACGGCTGCCTCTAGCCAGCCCCCCAATTTTTTTTTTCTTTAATAACACAAACACCATGAGGGCTGGCTATCGTGTGTCCACGGCTGCCTCTAGCCAGCCCCCCAATTTTTTTTTTCTTTAATAACACAAACACCATGAGGGCTGACTATCGTCTGTTCACGGCTGCCTCTAGCCAGCCCCCCAATTTTTTTTTTCTTTAATAACACAAACACCATGAGGGCTGGCTATCGTGTGTCCACGGCTGCCTCTAGCCAGCCCCCCAATTTTTTTTTCTTTAATAACACAAACACCATGAGGGCTGGCTATCGTGTGTTCACGGCTGCCTCTAGCCAGCCCCCCAATTTTTTTTTTCTTTAATAACACAAACACCATGAGGGCTGGCTATCGTGTGTCCACGGCTGCCTCTAGCCAACCCCCAAATTTTTTTTTCTTTAATAACACAAACACCATGAGGGCTGGCTATCGTGTGTCCACGGCTGCCTCTAGCCAGCCCCCCAATTTTTGTTTTTCTTTAATAACACAAACACCATGAGGGCTGGCTATCGTGTGTTCACGGCTGCCTCTAGCCAGCCCCCCAATTTTTTTTTTCTTTAATAACACAAACACCATGAGGGCTGGCTATCATGTGTCCATGGCTGCCTCTAGCCAGCCCCCCAATTTTTTTTTTCTTTAATAACACAAACACCATGAGGGCTGGCTATCGTGTGTTCACGGCTGCCTCTAGCCAGCCCCCCAATTTTTTTTTTTTCTTTAATAACACAAACACCATGAGGGCTGGCTATCGTGTGTTCACGGCTGCCTCTAGCCAGCCCCCCATTTTTTTTTTTCTTTAATAACACAAACACCATGAGGGCTGGCTATCGTGTATCCACGGCTACCTCTAGCCAGCCCCCCCATTTTTTTTTCTTTAATAACACAAGCACCATGAGGGCTGGCTATCGTGTGTTCACGGCTGCCTCTAGCCAGCCCCCCAATTTTTTTTTTCTTTAATAACACAAACACCATTAGGGCTGGCTATCGTGTGTCCACGGCTGCCTCTAGCCAGCCACCCAAATATTTTTTTTCTTTAATAACACAAACACCATGAGGGCTGGCTATCGTGTGTTCACGGCTGCCTCTAGCCAGCCCCCCAATTTTTTTTTTTCTTTAATAACACAAACACCATGAGGGCTGGCTATCGTGTATCCACGGCTACCTCTAGCCAGCCCCCCAATTTTTTTTTTCTTTAATAACACAAGCACCATGAGGGCTGGCTATCGTGTGTCCACGGCTGCCTCTAGCCAGCCCCCCAATTTTTTTTTTCTTTAATAACACAAACACCATGAGGGCTGGCTATCGTGTGTCCACGGCTGCCTCTAGCCAGCCCCTCAATTTTTTTTTTCTTTAATAACACAAACACCATGAGGGCTGACTATCGTCTGTTCACGGCTGCCTCTAGCCAGCCCCGCAATTTTTTTTTTCTTTAATAACACAAACACCATGAGGGCTGGCTATCGTGTGTCCACGGCTGCCTCTAGCCAGCCCAATTTTTTTTTTCTTTAATAACACAAACACCATGAGGGCTGGCTATCGTGTGTTCACGGCTGCCTCTAGCCAGCCCCCCAATTTTTTTTTTCTTTAATAACACAAACACCATGAGGGCTGGCTATCGTGTGTCCACGGCTGCCTCTAGCCAGCCCCCTAATTTTTTTTTTCTTTAATAACACAAACACCATGAGGGCTGGCTATCGTGTGTCCACAGCTGCCTCTAGCCAGCCCCCCAATTTTTTTTTTCTTTAATAACACAAACACCATGAGGGCTGGCTATCGTGTGTCCACGGCTGCCTCTAGCCAGCCCCCCAATTTTTTTTTCTTTAATAACACAAACACCATGAGGGCTGGCTATCGTGTGTTCACGGCTGCCTCTAGCCAGCCCCCCAATTTTTTTTTTCTTTAATAACACAAACACCATGAGGGCTGGCTATCGTGTGTCCACGGCTGCCTCTAGCCAACCCACAAATTTTTTTTTCTTTAATAACACAAACACCATGAGGGCTGGCTATCGTGTGTCCACGGCTGCCTCTAGCCAGCCCCCCAATTTTTGTTTTTCTTTAATAACACAAACACCATGAGGGCTGGCTATCGTGTGTTCACGGCTGCCTCTAGCCAGCCCCCCAATTTTTTTTTTCTTTAATAACACAAACACCATGAGGGCTGGCTATCATGTGTCCATGGCTGCCTCTAGCCAGCCCCCCAATTTTTTTTTTCTTTAATAACACAAACACCATGAGGGCTGGCTATCGTGTGTTCACGGCTGCCTCTAGCCAGCCCCCCAATTTTTTTTTTTTCTTTAATAACACAAACACCATGAGGGCTGGCTATCGTGTGTTCACGGCTGCCTCTAGCCAGCCCCCCATTTTTTTTTTTCTTTAATAACACAAACACCATGAGGGCTGGCTATCGTGTATTCACGGCTACCTCTAGCCAGCCCCCCCATTTTTTTTTCTTTAATAACACAAGCACCATGAGGGCTGGCTATCGTGTGTTCACGGCTGCCTCTAGCCAGCCCCCCAATTTTTTTTTTCTTTAATAACACAAACACCATTAGGGCTGGCTATCGTGTGTCCACGGCTGCCTCTAGCCAGCCACCCAAATATTTTTTTTCTTTAATAACACAAACACCATGAGGGCTGGCTATCGTGTGTTCACGGCTGCCTCTAGCCAGCCCCCCAATTTTTTTTTTTCTTTAATAACACAAACACCATGAGGGCTGGCTATCGTGTATCCACGGCTACCTCTAGCCAGCCCCCCAATTTTTTTTTTCTTTAATAACATAAGCACCATGAGGGCTGGCTATCGTGTGTCCACGGCTGCCTCTAGCCAGCCCCCCATTTTTTTTTTTCTTTAATAACACAAACACCATGAGGGCTGGCTATCGTGTGTCCACGGCTGCGTCTAGCCAGCCCCTCAATTTTTTTTTTCTTTAATAACACAAACACCATGAGGGCTGACTATCGTCTGTTCACGGCTGCCTCTAGCCAGCCCCCCAATTTTTTTTTTCTTTAATAACACAAACACCATGAGGGCTGGCTATCGTGTGTTCACGGCTGCCTCTAGCCAGCCCCCCAATTTTTTTTTTCTTTAATAACACAAACACCATGAGGGCTGGCTATCGTGTGTCCACGGCTGCCTCTAGCCAGCCCAATTTTTTTTTTCTTTAATAACACAAACACCATGAGGGCTGGCTATCGTGTGTTCACGGCTGCCTCTAGCCAGCCCCCCAATTTTTTTTTTCTTTAATAACACAAACACCATGAGGGCTGGCTATCGTGTGTCCACGGCTGCCTCTAGCCAGCCCCCTAATTTTTTTTTTCTTTAATAACACAAACACCATGAGGGCTGGCTATCGTGTGTCCACAGCTGCCTCTAGCCAGCCCCCCAATTTTTTTTTTCTTTAATAACACAAACACCATGAGGGCTGGCTATCGTGTGTTCACGGCTGCCTCTAGCCAGCCCCCCAATTTTTTTTTTTCTTTAATAACACAAACACCATGAGGGCTGGCTATCGTGTATCCACGGCTACCTCTAGCCAGCCCCCCAATTTTTTTTTTCTTTAATAACACAAGCACCATGAGGGCTGGCTATCGTGTGTCCACGGCTGCCTCTAGCCAGCCCCCCAATTTTTTTTTCCTTTAATAACACAAACACCATGAGGGCTGGCTATCGTGTGTCCACGGCTGCCTCTAGCCAGCCCCCCAATTTTTTTTTTCTTTAATAACACAAACACCATGAGGGCTGACTATCGTCTGTTCATGGCTGCCTCTAGCCAGCCCCCCAATTTTTTTTTTCTTTAATAACACAAACACCATGAGGGCTGGCTATCGTGTGTCCACGGCTGCCTCTAGCCAGCCCCCCAATTTTTTTTTTCTTTAATAACACAAACACCATGATGGCTGGCTATCGTGTGTTCACGGCTGCCTCTAGCCAGCCCCCCAATTTTTTTTTTCTTTAATAACACAAACACTATGAGGGCTGGCTATCGTGTGTCCACGGCTGCCTCTAGCCAACCCCCCAATTTTTTTTTCTTTAATAACACAAACACCATGAGGGCTGGCTATCGTGTGTCCACGGCTGCCTCTAGCCAGCCCCCCAATTTTTGTTTTTCTTTAATAACACAAACACCATGAGGGCTGGCTATCGTGTGTTCACGGCTGCCTCTAGCCAGCCCCCCAATTTTTTTTTTCTTTAATAACACAAACACCATGAGGGCTGGCTATCATGTGTCCATGGCTGCCTCTAGCCAGCCCCCCAATTTTTTTTTTCTTTAATAACACAAACACCATGAGGGCTGGCTATCGTGTGTTCACGGCTGCCTCTAGCCAGCCCCCCAATTTTTTTTTTTTCTTTAATAACACAAACACCATGAGGGCTGGCTATCGTGTGTCCACAGCTGCCTCTAGCCAGCCCCCCAATTTTTTTTTTCTTTCATAACACAAACACCATGAGGGCTGGCTATCGTGTGTTCACGGCTGCCTCTAGCCAGCCCCCCAATTTTTTTTTTTCTTTAATAACACAAACACCATGAGGGCTGGCTATCGTGTATCCACGGCTACCTCTAGCCAGCCCCCCAATTTTTTTTTTCTTTAATAACACAAGCACCATGAGGGCTGGCTATCGTGTGTCCACGGCTGCCTCTAGCCAGCCCCCCAATTTTTTTTTTCTTTAATAACACAAACACCATGAGGGCTGGCTATCGTGTGTCCACGGCTGCCTCTAGCCAGCCCAATTTTTTTTTTCTTTAATAACACAAACACCATGAGTGCTGACTATCGTCTGTTCACGGCTGCCTCTAGCCAGCCCCCCAATTTTTTTTTTCTTTAATAACACAAACACCATGAGGGCTGGCTATCATGTGTTCACGGATGCCTCTAGCCAGCCCCCCAATTTTTTTTTTCTTTAAT
Organism: Phyllobates terribilis; assembly: GCF_046119375.1. Lineage (NCBI taxonomy): Eukaryota > Metazoa > Chordata > Amphibia > Anura > Dendrobatidae > Phyllobates > Phyllobates terribilis. Next base: position 1,622,520 of record NW_027363034.1, read on the forward strand.
AACACAAACACCATGAGGGCTGGCTATCGTGTATCCACGGCTACCTCTAGCCAGCCCCCCAATTTTTTTTTTCTTTAATAACACAAGCACCATGAGGGCTGGCTATCGTGTGTCCACGGCTGCCTCTAGCCAGCCCCCCAATTTTTTTTTTTTTTTAATAACACAAACACCATGAGGGCTGGCTATCGTGTGTTCACGGCTGCCTCTAGCCAGCCCCCCAATTTTTTTTTTCTTTAATAACACAAACACCATGAGGGCTGGCTATCGTGTGTCCACGGCTGCCTCTAGCCAGCCCCCCAAATATTTTTTTTCTTTAATAACACAAACACCATGAGGGCTGGCTATCGTGTGTTCACGGCTGCCTCTAGCCAGCCCCCCAATTTTTTTTTTCTTTAATAACACAAACACCATGAGGGCTGGCTATCGTGTGTTCACGGCTGCCTCTAGCCAGCCCCCCAATTTTTTTTTTCTTTAATAACACAAACACCATGAGGGCTGGCTATCGTGTGTCCACGGCTGCCTCTAGCCAGCCCCCTAATTTTTTTTTTCTTTAATAACACAAACACCATGAGGGCTGGCTATCGTGTGTCCACAGCTGCCTCTAGCCAGCCCCCCAATTTTTTTTTTCTTTAATAACACAAACACCATGAGGGCTGGCTATCGTGTGTTCACGGCTGCCTCTAGCCAGCCCCCCAATTTTTTTTTTCTTTAATAACACAAACACCATGAGGGATGGCTATCGTGTGTCCACGGCTGCCTCTAGCCAACCCCCTAATTTTTTTTTTCTTTAATAACACAAACACAATGAGGGCTGGCTATCGTGTGTCCACAGCTGCCTCTAGCCAGCCCCCCAATTTTTTTTTTCTTTAATAACACAAACACCATGAGGGCTGGCTATCGTGTGTTCACGGCTGCCTCTAGCCAGCCCCCCAATTTTTTTTTTCTTTAATAACACAAACACCATGAGGGCTGGCTATCGTGTATCCACGGCTACCTCTAGCCAGCCCCCCAATTTTTTTTTTCTTTAATAACACAAGCACCATGAGGGCTGGCTATCGTGTGTCCACGGCTGCCTCTAGCCAGCCCCCCAATTTTTTTTTCTTTAATAACACAAACACCATGAGGGCTGGCTATCGTGTGTCCACGGCTGCCTCTAGCCAGCCCCCCAATTTTTTTTTTCTTTAATAACACAAACACCATGAGGGCTGACTATCGTCTGTTCACGGCTGCCTCTAGCCAGCCCCCCAATTTTTTTTTTCTTTAATAACACAAACACCATGAGGGCTGGCTATAGTGTGTCCACGGCTGCCTCTAGCCAGCCCCCCAATTTTTTTTTTCTTTAATAACACAAACACCATGAGGGCTGGCTATCGTGTGTTCACGGCTGCCTCTAGCCAGCCCCCCAATTTTTTTTTTCTTTAATAACACAAACACCATGAGGGCTGGCTATCGTGTGTCCACGGCTGCCTCTAGCCAACCCCCAAATTTTTTTTTCTTTAATAACACAAACACCATGAGGGCTGGCTATCGTGTGTCCACGGCTGCCTCTAGCCAGCCCCCCAATTTTTGTTTTTCTTTAATAACACAAACACCATGAGGGCTGGCTATCGTGTGTTCACGGCTGCCTCTAGCCAGCCCCCCAATTTTTTTTTTCTTTAATAACACAAACACCATGAGGGCTGGCTATCATGTGTCCATGGCTGCCTCTAGCCAGCCCCCCAATTTTTTTTTTCTTTAATAACACAAACACCATGAGGGCTGGCTATCGTGTGTTCACGGCTGCCTCTAGCCAGCCCCCCAATTTTTTTTTTTCTTTAATAACACAAACACCATGAGGGCTGGCTATCGTGTGTTCACGGCTGCCTCTAGCCAGCCCCCCAATTTTTTTTTTCTTTAATAACACAAACACCATGAGGGCTGGCTATCGTGTATCCACGGCTACCTCTAGCAAGCCCCCCAATTTTTTTTTTCTTTAATAACACAAGCACCATGAGGCCTGGCTATCGTGTGTTCACGGCTGCCTCTAGCCAGCCCCCCAATTTTTTTTTTCTTTAATAACACAAACACCATTAGGGCTGGCTATCGTGTGTCCACGGCTGCCTCTAGCCAGCCACCCAAATATTTTTTTTCTTTAATAACACAAACACCATGAGGGCTGGCTATCGTGTGTTCACGGCTGCCTCTAGCCAGCCCCCTAATTTTTTTTTTCTTTAATAACACAAACACCATGAGGGCTGGCTATCGTGTGTCCACGGCTGCCTCTAGCCAGCCCCCCAATTTTTTTTTTTCTTTAATAACACAAACACCATGAGGGCTGGCTATCGTGTGTTCACGGCTGCCTCTAGCCAGCCCCCCAATTTTTTTTTTTCTTTACTAACACAAACACCATGAGGGCTGGCTATCGTGTATCCACGGCTACCTCTAGCCAGCCCCCCAATTTTTTTTTTCTTTAATAACACAAGCACCATGAGGGCTGGCTTTCATGTGTCCACGGCTGCCTCTAGCCAGCCCCCCAATTTTTTTTTTCTTTAATAACACAAACCCCATGAGGGCTGGCTATCATGTGTCCACGGCTGCCTCTAGCCAGCCCCCCAATTTTTTTTTTCTTTAATAACACAAACACCATGAGGGCTGGCTATCGTGTGTTCACGGCTGCCTCTAGCCAGCCCCCCAATTTTTTTTTTCTTTAATAACACAAACACCATGAGGGCTGGCTATCGTGTGTTCACGGCTGCCTCTAGCCAGCCCCCCAATTTTTTTTTTCTTTAATAACACAAACACCATGAGGGCTCGCTATCATGTGTCCACGGCTGCCTCTAGCCAGCCCCCCAATTTTTTTTTTCTTTAATAACACAAACACCATGAGGGCTGGCTATCGTGTGTTCACGGCTGCCTCTAGCCAGCCCCCCAATTTTTTTTTTCTTTAATAACACAAACACCATGAGGGCTGACTATCGTGTGTCCACGGCTGCCTCTAGCCAGCCCCCCAATTTTTATTTTTTCTTTAATAACACAAACACCATGAGGGCTGGCTATCGTGTGTTCACGGCTGCCTCTAGCCAGCCCCCCAATTTTTTTTTTCTTTAATAACACAAACACCATGAGGGCTGGCTATCGTGTGTCCACGGCTGCCTCTAGCCAACCCCCCAATTTTTTTTTCTTTAATAACACAAACACCATGAGGGCTGGCTATCGTGTGTCCACGGCTGCCTCTAGCCAGCCCCCCAATTTTTGTTTTTCTTTAATAACACAAACACCATGAGGGCTGGCTATCGTGTGTTCACGGCTGCCTCTAGCCAGCCCCCCAATTTTTTTTTCTTTAATAACACAAACACCATGAGGGCTGGCTATCATGTGTCCATGGCTGCCTTTAGCCAGCACCCCAATTTTTTTTTCTTTAATAACACAAACACCATGAGGGCTGGCTATCGTGTGTTCACGGCTTCCTCTAGCCAGCCCCCCAATTTTTTTTTTTCTTTAATAACACAAACACCATGAGGGCTGGCTATCGTGTGTTCACGGCTGCCTCTAGCCAGCCCCCCAATTTTTTTTTTCTTTAATAACACAAACACCATGAGGGCTGGCTATCGTGTGTCCACGGCTGCCTCTAGCCAGCCCCCCAAATATTTTTTTTCTTTAATAACACAAACACCATGAGGGCTGGCTATCGTGTGTTCACGGCTGCCTCTAGCCAGCCCCCCAATTTTTTTTTTCTTTAATAACACAAACACCATGAGGGCTGGCTATCGTGTGTTCACGGCTGCCTCTAGCCAGCCCCCCAATTTTTATTTTTTCTTTAATAACACAAACACCATGAGGGCTGGCTATCGTGTGTTCACGGCTGCCTCTAGCCAGCCCCCCAATTTTTTTTTTCTTTAATAACACAAACACCATGAGGGCAGGCTATCGTGTGTCCACGGCTGCCTCTAGCCAACCCCCCAATTTTTTTTTCTTTAATAACACAAACACCATGAGGGCTGGCTATCGTGTGTCCACGGCTGCCTCTAGCCAGCCCCCCAATTTTTGTTTTTCTTTAATAACACAAACACCATGAGGGCTGGCTATCGTGTGTTCACGGCTGCCTCTAGCCAGCCCCCCAATTTTTTTTTCTTTAATAACACAAACACCATGAGGGCTGGCTATCATGTGTCCATGGCTGCCTTTAGCCAGCACCCCAATTTTTTTTTCTTTAATAACACAAACACCATGAGGGCTGGCTATCGTGTGTTCACGGCTGCCTCTAGCCAGCCCCCCAATTTTTTTTTTTCTTTAATAACACAAACACCATGAGGGCTGGCTATCGTGTGTTCACGGCTGCCTCTAGCCAGCCCCCCAATTTTTTTTTTCTTTAATAACACAAACACCATGAGGGCTGGCTATCGTGTGTCCACGGCTGCCTCTAGCCAGCCCCCCAAATATTTTTTTTCTTTAATAACACAAACACCATGAGGGCTGGCTATCGTGTGTTCACGGCTGCCTCTAGCCAGCCCCCCAATTTTTTTTTTCTTTAATAACACAAACACCATGAGGGCTGGCTATCGTGTGTTCACGGCTGCCTCTAGCCAGCCCCCCAATTTTTTTTTTTCTTTAATAACACAAACACCATGAGGGCTGGCTATCGTGTGTCCACGGTTGCCTCTAGCCAGCCCCCTAATTTTTTTTTTCTTTAATAACACAAACACCATGAGGGCTGGCTATCGTGTGTCCACAGGTGCCTCTAGCCAGCCCCCCAATTTTTTTTTTCTTTAATAACACAAACACCATGAGGGCTGGCTATCGTGTGTTCACGGCTGCCTCTAGCCAGCCCCCCAATTTTTTTTTTCTTTAATAACACAAACACCATGAGGGATGGCTATCGTGTGTCCACGGCTGCCTCTAGCCAACCCCCTAATTTTTTTTTTCTTTAATAACACAAACACAATGAGGGCTGGCTATCGTGTGTCCACAGCTGCCTCTAGCCAGCCCCCCAATTTTTTTTTTCTTTAATAACACAAACACCATGAGGGCTGGCTATCGTGTGTTCACGGCTGCCTCTAGCCAGCCCCCCAATTTTTTTTTTCTTTAATAACACAAACACCATGAGGGCTGGCTATCATGTATCCACGGCTACCTCTAGCCAGCCCCCCAATTTTTTTTTTCTTTAATAACACAAGCACCATGAGGGCTGGCTATCGTGTGTCCACGGCTGCCTCTAGCCAGCCCCCCAATTTTTTTTTCTTTAATAACACAAACACCATGAGGGCTGGCTATCGTGTGTCCACGGCTGCCTCTAGCCAGCCCCCCAATTTTTTTTTTCTTTAATAACACAAACACCATGAGGGCTGACTATCGTCTGTTCACGGCTGCCTCTAGCCAGCCCCCCAATTTTTTTTTTCTTTAATAACACAAACACCATGAGGGCTGGCTATCGTGTGTCCACGGCTGCCTCTAGCCAGCCCCCCAATTTTTTTTTTCTTTAATAACACAAACACCATGAGGGCTGGCTATCGTGTGTTCACGGCTGCCTCTAGCCAGCCCCCCAATTTTTTTTTTCTTTAATAACACAAACACCATGAGGGCTGGCTATCGTGTGTCCACGGCTGCCTCTAGCCAACCCCCAAATTTTTTTTTCTTTAATAACACAAACACCATGAGGGCTGGCTATCGTGTGTCCACGGCTGCCTCTAGCCAGCCCCCCAATTTTTGTTTTTCTTTAATAACACAAACACCATGAGGGCTGGCTATCGTGTGTTCACGGCTGCCTCTAGCCAGCCCCCCAATTTTTTTTTTCTTTAATAACACAAACACCATGAGGGCTGGCTATCATGTGTCCATGGCTGCCTCTAGCCAGCCCCCCAATTTTTTTTTTCTTTAATAACACAAACACCATGAGGGCTGGCTATCGTGTGTTCACGGCTGCCTCTAGCCAGCCCCCCAATTTTTTTTTTTTCTTTAATAACACAAACACCATGAGGGCTGGCTATCGTGTGTTCACGGCTGCCTCTAGCCAGCCCCCCAATTTTTTTTTTCTTTAATAACACAAACACCATGAGGGCTGGCTATCGTGTATCCACGGCTACCTCTAGCCAGCCCCCCAATTTTTTTTTTCTTTAATAACACAAGCACCATGAGGCCTGGCTATCGTGTGTTCACGGCTGCCTCTAGCCAGCCCCCCAATTTTTTTTTTCTTTAATAACACAAACACCATTAGGGCTGGCTATCGTGTGTCCACGGCTGCCTCTAGCCAGCCACCCAAATATTTTTTTTCTTTAATAACACAAACACCATGAGGGCTGGCTATCGTGTGTTCACGGCTGCCTCTAGCCAGCCCCCTAATTTTTTTTTTCTTTAATAACACAAACACCATGAGGGCTGGCTATCGTGTGTCCACGGCTGCCTCTAGCCAGCCCCCCAATTTTTTTTTTTCTTTAATAACACAAACACCATGAGGGCTGGCTATCGTGTGTTCACGGCTGCCTCTAGCCAGCCCCCCAATTTTTTTTTTTCTTTACTAACACAAACACCATGAGGGCTGGCTATCGTGTATCCACGGCTACCTCTAGCCAGCCCCCCAATTTTTTTTTTCTTTAATAACACAAGCACCATGAGGGCTGGCTTTCATGTGTCCACGGCTGCCTCTAGCCAGCCCCCCAATTTTTTTTTTCTTTAATAACACAAACCCCATGAGGGCTGGCTATCATGTGTCCACGGCTGCCTCTAGCCAGCCCCCCAATTTTTTTTTCTTTAATAACACAAACACCATGAGGGCTGGCTATCGTGTGTTCACGGCTGCCTCTAGCCAGCCCCCCAATTTTTTTTTTCTTTAATAACACAAACACCATGAGGGCTGGCTATCGTGTGTTCACGGCTGCCTCTAGCCAGCCCCCCAATTTTTTTTTTCTTTAATAACACAAACACCATGAGGGCTCGCTATCATGTGTCCACGGCTGCCTCTAGCCAGCCCCCCAATTTTTTTTTTCTTTAATAACACAAACACCATGAGGGCTGGCTATCGTGTGTTCACGGCTGCCTCTAGCCAGCCCCCCAATTTTTTTTTTCTTTAATAACACAAACACCATGAGGGCTGGCTATCGTGTGTCCACGGCTGCCTCTAGCCAGCCCCCCAATTTTTATTTTTTCTTTAATAACACAAACACCATGAGGGCTGGCTATCGTGTGTTCACGGCTGCCTCTAGCCAGCCCCCCAATTTTTTTTTTCTTTAATAACACAAACACCATGAGGGCTGGCTATCGTGTGTCCACGGCTGCCTCTAGCCAACCCCCCAATTTTTTTTTCTTTAATAACACAAACACCATGAGGGCTGGCTATCGTGTGTCCACGGCTGCCTCTAGCCAGCCCCCCAATTTTTGTTTTTCTTTAATAACACAAACACCATGAGGGCTGGCTATCGTGTGTTCACGGCTGCCTCTAGCCAGCCCCCCAATTTTTTTTTCTTTAATAACACAAACACCATGAGGGCTGGCTATCATGTGTCCATGGCTGCCTTTAGCCAGCACCCCAATTTTTTTTTCTTTAATAACACAAACACCATGAGGGCTGGCTATCGTGTGTTCACGGCTGCCTCTAGCCAGCCCCCCAATTTTTTTTTTTCTTTAATAACACAAACACCATGAGGGCTGGCTATCGTGTGTTCACGGCTGCCTCTAGCCAGCCCCCCAATTTTTTTTTTTCTTTAATAACACAAACACCATGAGGGCTGGCTATCGTGTATCCACGGCTACCTCTAGCCAGCCCCCCAATTTTTTTTTTCTTTAATAACACAAGCACCATGAGGCCTGGCTATCGTGTGTCCACGGCTGCCTCTAGCCAGCCCCCCAATTTTTTTTTTCTTTAATAACACAAACACCATGAGGGCTGGCTATCATGTGTCCACGGCTGCCTCTAGCCAGCCCCCCAATTTTTTTTTTCTTTAATAACACAAACACCATGAGGACTGGCTATCATGTGTTCACGGCTGCCTCTAGCCAGCCCCCCAATTTTTTTTTTCTTTAATAACACAAACACCATGAGGGCTGGCTATCGTGTGTCCACGGCTGCCTCTAGCCAGCCCCCCAATTTTTTTTTTCTTTAATAACACAAACACCATGAGGGCTGGCTATCGTGTGTTCACGGCTGCCTCTAGCCAGCCCCCCAATTTTTTTTTTCTTTAATAACACAAACACCATGAGGGCTGGCTATCGTGTGTCCACGGCTGCCTCTAGCCAACCCCCAAATTTTTTTTTCTTTAATAACACAAACACCATGAGGGCTGGCTATAGTGTGTCCACGGCTGCCTCTAGCCAGCCCTCAAATTTTTTTTTTCTTTAATAACACAAACACCATGATGGCTGGCTATGAGGAAGGGAGCTATGTCCTTGTAAAGTTAGCTTGTTGTCATGTGGAAAAGAGTTTGAGGGGATTGTGGCCCTGTGGAAATGCTTGTGGCCCGGCAGAAGGAGCCAGTGGTCCTGTGGAGAGAGCTGATGGGGTTGAGGCCCTGTGGAAAGGCCTGTGACCCTGTATAGGGGTCCGTTGCCCTGTGGAGAGAGCTGTAGGGGCTCGTGCCCTATGGAAATGACTATGGCCATGTAGACAGGCCTTCTGGCCTTGAAGAGGGGGCTTGTGCCTTGCAGACGGGCCTTGTGTCTCTGTGGAGAGAGCTAAAGGGGGCAGTGGCGGTGCAGAAAGTGCATTTCGCCCTGTTGATGGGAGCTATGGCCCGGTAAAGAGAGCTTGTTGTCCTGTGGAGAAGAGTTGGAGGGGCTTGTGGCACTGTGGAAAGGCCTGTGGCCCAGTAGGAGCCTGTGGTCCTGTGGAGACAGCTGAAGGGGTTGAGGCCCTGTGGAAAGGCCTGTGACCTGTATAGGGGTCTGTGGCCCCGCAGAGGGGCATGTGGCGATGTAAAGAGAGCTGGAGGGAGTTGTGGCCTGAGGAAAAGGCCATGTGGAGCGGGCTGGAGAGGCCTGTGGAAGGCTCTGGAGTAAGATTTGAGCCTATGAAGTCCTTTGCAGTAAACAACATGCAACATGATTGCCTGTGGAGAGAGCTGGAGGGGCTTGTGGCACTGTGGAAAGGCCTGTGGCCCAGTAGGAGCCTGTGGTCCTGTGGAGAGAGCTGAAGGTGTTGTGGCCCTGTGGAAAGGCCTGTGACCCTGTATAGGGGTCCGTTGCCCTGTGGAGAGAGCTGGAGGGGCTCGTGCCGTATGGAAATGACTATAGCCATGTAGAAAGGCCTTTTGGCCTTGAAGAGGGCGCTTGTGCCCTGCAGACGGGCCCTGTGACTCTGTGGAGAGAGCTGTTGGGAGTTGTAGCCGTGTGGAAAGTGCATTTGGCCCTGTGGAGGTGAGCTATGGCCCTGTAAAGAGAGCTTCTTGTCCTGTGGAGAGAGCTGGAGGGTGTTGTGGCCCTGTGGAAAGGTCTGTGGCCCTATGGATAGGCCCTTTAGCCTTGTGGAAAGGGCTGTGGCCCTGTGGTGAGAGCTGGAAGGAGTTGTGGGCTGTGGAAAAGCCTGTGGTCCTGTGGAGACAGCTGAAGGGGTTGAGGCCCTGTGGAAAGGCCTGTGACCCTGTATAGGGGTCTGTGGCCCCGCAGAGGGGCATGTGGCGATGTAAAGAGAGCTGGAGGGAGTTGTGGCCTGAGGAAAAGGCCATGTGGAGCGGGCTGGAGAGGCCTGTGGAAGGCTCTGGAGTAAGATTTGAGCCTATGAAGTCCTTTGCAGTAAACAACATGCAACATGATTGCCTGTGGAGAGAGCTGGAGGGGCTTGTGGCACTGTGGAAAGGCCTGCGGCCCAGTAGGAGCCTGTGGTCCTGTGGAGAGAGCTGAAGGTGTTGTGGCCCTGTGGAAAGGCCTGTGATCCTGTATAGGGGTCTGTTGCCCTGTGGAGAGAGCTGGAGGGGCTCGTGCCCTATGGAAATGACTATGGCCATGTAGAAAGGCCTTTTGGCCTTGAAGAGGGGGCTTGTGCCCTGCAGACGGGCCCTGTGACTCTGTGGAGAGAGCTGTTGGGAGTTGTGGCCGTGTGGAAAGTGCATTTGGCCCTGTGGAGGTGAGCTATGGCCCTGTAAAGAGAGCTTCTTGTCCTGTGGAGAGAGCTGGAGGGTGTTGTGGCCCTGTGGAAAGGTATGTGGCCCTATGGATAGGCCCTTTAGCCTTGTGGAAAGGGCTGTGGCCCTGTGGTGAGAGCTGGAAGGAGTTGTGGGCTGTGGAAAAGCCTGTGGTCCTGTGGAGACAGCTGAAGGGGTTGAGGCCCTGTGGAAAGGCCTGTGACCCTGTATAGGGGTCTGTAGCCCCGCAGAGGGGCATGTGGCGATGTAAAGAGAGCTGGAGGGAGTTGTGGCCTGAGGAAAAGGCCATGTGGAGCGGGCTGGAGAGGCCTGTGGAAGGCTCTGGAGTAAGATTTGAGCCTATGAAGTCCTTTGCAGTAAACAACATGCAACATGATTGCCTGTGGAGAGAGCTGGAGGGGCTTGTGGCACTGTGGAAAGGCCTGCGGCCCAGTAGGAGCCTGTGGTCCTGTGGAGAGAGCTGAAGGTGTTGTGGCCCTGTGGAAAGGCCTGTGACCCTGTATAGGGGTCCGTTGCCCTGTGGAGAGAGCTGGAGGGGCTCGTGCCGTATGGAAATGACTATAGCCATGTAGAAAGGCCTTTTGGCCTTGAAGAGGGCGCTTGTGCCCTGCAGACGGGCCCTGTGACTCTGTGGAGAGAGCTGTTGGGAGTTGTAGCCGTGTGGAAAGTGCATTTGGCCCTGTGGAGGTGAGCTATGGCCCTGTAAAGAGAGCTTCTTGTCCTGTGGAGAGAGCTGGAGGGTGTTGTGGCCCTGTGGAAAGGTATGTGGCCCTATGGATAGGCCCTTTAGCCTTGTGGAAAGGGCTGTGGCCCTGTGGTGAGAGCTGGAAGGAGTTGTGGGCTGTGGAAAAGCCTGTGGTCCTGTGGAGACAGCTGAAGGGGTTGAGGCCCTGTGGAAAGGCCTGTGACCCTGTATAGGGGTCTGTGGCCCCGCAGAGGGGCATGTGGCGATGTAAAGAGAGCTGGAGGGAGTTGTGGCCTGAGGAAAAGGCCATGTGGAGCGGGCTGGAGAGGCCTGTGGAAGGCTCTGGAGTAAGATTTGAGCCTATGAAGTCCTTTGCAGTAAACAACATGCAACATGATTGCCTGTGGAGAGAGCTGGAGGGGCTTGTGGCACTGTGGAAAGGCCTGTGGCCCAGTAGGAGCCTGTGGTCCTGTGGAGAGAGCTGAAGGTGTTGTGGCCCTGTGGAAAGGCCTGTGACCCTGTATAGGGGTCCGTTGCCCTGTGGAGAGAGCTGGAGGGGCTCGTGCCGTATGGAAATGACTATGGCCATGTAGAAAGGCCTTTTGGCCTTGAAGAGGGCGCTTGTGCCCTGCAGACGGGCCCTGTGACTCTGTGGAGAGAGCTGTTGGGAGTTGTAGCCGTGTGGAAAGTGCATTTGGCCCTGTGGAGGTGAGCTATGGCCCTGTAAAGAGAGCTTCTTGTCCTGTGGAGAGAGCTGGAGGGTGTTGTGGCCCTGTGGAAAGGTCTGTGGCCCTATGGATAGGCCCTTTAGCCTTGTGGAAAGGGCTGTGGCCCTGTGGTGAGAGCTGGAAGGAGTTGTGGGCTGTGGAAAAGCCTGTGGTCCTGTGGAGACAGCTGAAGGGGTTGAGGCCCTGTGGAAAGGCCTGTGACCCTGTATAGGGGTCTGTGGCCCCGCAGAGGGGCATGTGGCGATGTAAAGAGAGCTGGAGGGAGTTGTGGCCTGAGGAAAAGGCCATGTGGAGCGGGCTGGAGAGGCCTGTGGAAGGCTCTGGAGTAAGATTTGAGCCTATGAAGTCCTTTGCAGTAAACAACATGCAACATGATTGCCTGTGGAGAGAGCTGGAGGGGCTTGTGGCACTGTGGAAAGGCCTGTGGCCCAGTAGGAGCCTGTGGTCCTGTGGAGAGAGCTGAAGGTGTTGTGGCCCTGTGGAAAGGCCTGTGACCCTGTATAGGGGTCCGTTGCCCTGTGGAGAGAGCTGGAGGGGCTCGTGCCGTATGGAAATGACTATGGCCATGTTGAAAGGCCTTTTGGCCTTGAAGAGGGCGCTTGTGCCCTGCAGACGGGCCCTGTGACTCTGTGGAGAGAGCTGTTGGGAGTTGTGGCCGTGTGGAAAGTGCATTTGGCCCTGTGGAGGTGAGCTATGGCCCTGTAAAGAGAGCTTCTTGTCCTGTGGAGAGAGCTGGAGGGTGTTGTGGCCCTGTGGAAAGGTATGTGGCCCTATGGATAGGCCCTTTAGCCTTGTGGAAAGGGCTGTGGCCCTGTGGTGAGAGCTGGAAGGAGTTGTGGGCTGTGGAAAAGCCTGTGGTCCTGTGGAGACAGCTGAAGGGGTTGAGGCCCTGTGGAAAGGCCTGTGACCCTGTATAGGGGTCTGTGGCCCCGCAGAGGGGCATGTGGCGATGTAAAGAGAGCTGGAGGGAGTTGTGGCCTGAGGAAAAGGCCATGTGGAGCGGGCTGGAGAGGCCTGTGGAAGGCTCTGGAGTAAGATTTGAGCCTATGAAGTCCTTTGCAGTAAACAACATGCAACATGATTGCCTGTGGAGAGAGCTGGAGGGGCTTGTGGCACTGTAGAAAGGCCTGTGGCCCAGTAGGAGCCTGTGGTCCTGTGGAGAGAGCTGAAGGTGTTGTGGCCCTGTGGAAAGGCCTGTGATCCTGTATAGGGGTCTGTTGCCCTGTGGAGAGAGCTGGAGGGGCTCGTGCCCTATGGAAATGACTATGGCCATGTAGAAAGGCCTTTTGGCCTTGAAGAGGGGGCTTGTGCCCTGCAGACGGGCCCTGTGACTCTGTGGAGAGAGCTGTTGGGAGTTGTGGCCGTGTGGAAAGTGCATTTGGCCCTGTGGAGGTGAGCTATGGCCGTGTAAAGAGAGCTTCTTGTCCTGTGGAGAGAGCTGGAGGGTGTTGTGGCCCTGTGGAAAGGTATGTGGCCCTATGGATAGGCCCTTTAGCCTTGTGGAAAGGGCTGTGGCCCTGTGGTGAGAGCTGGAAGGAGTTGTGGGCTGTGGAAAAGCCTGTGGTCCTGTGGAGACAGCTGAAGGGGTTGAGGCCCTGTGGAAAGGCCTGTGACCCTGTATAGGGGTCTGTGGCCCCGCAGAGGGGCATGTGGCGATGTAAAGAGAGCTGGAGGGAGTTGTGGCCTGAGGAAAAGGCCAAGTGGAGCGGGCTGGAGAGGCCTGTGGAAGGCTCTGGAGTAAGATTTGAGCCTATGAAGTCCTTTGCAGTAAACAACATGCAACATGATTGCCTGTGGAGAGAGCTGGAGGGGCTTGTGGCACTGTGGAAAGGCCTGTGGCCCAGTAGGAGCCTGTGGTCCTGTGGAGAGAGCTGAAGGTGTTGTGGCCCTGTGGAAAGGCCTGTGACCCTGTATAGGGGTCCGTTGCCCTGTGGAGAGAGCTGGAGGGGCTCGTGCCGTATGGAAATGACTATAGCCATGTAGAAAGGCCTTTTGGCCTTGAAGAGGGCGCTTGTGCCCTGCAGACGGGCCCTGTGACTCTGTGGAGAGAGCTGTTGGGAGTTGTAGCCGTGTGGAAAGTGCATTTGGCCCTGTGGAGGTGAGCTATGGCCCTGTAAAGAGAGCTTCTTGTCCTGTGGAGAGAGCTGGAGGGTGTTGTGGCCCTGTGGAAAGGTATGTGGCCCTATGGATAGGCCCTTTAGCCTTGTGGAAAGGGCTGTGGCCCTGTGGTGAGAGCTGGAAGGAGTTGTGGGCTGTGGAAAAGCCTGTGGTCCTGTGGAGACAGCTGAAGGGGTTGAGGCCCTGTGGGAAGGCCTGTGACCCTGTATAGGGGTCTGTGGCCCCACAGAGGGGCATGTGGCGATGTAAAGAGAGCTGGAGGGAGTTGTGGCCTGAGGAACAGGCCATGTGGAGCGGGCTGGAGAGGCCTGTGGAAGCCTCTGGAGTAAGATTTGAGCCTATGAAGTCCTTTGCAGTAAACAACATGCAACATGATTGCCTGTGGAGAGAGCTGGAGGGGCTTGTGGCACTGTGGAAAGGCCTGTGGCCCAGTAGGAGCCTGTGGTCCTGTGGAGAGAGCTGAAGGTGTTGTGGCCCTGTGGAAAGGCCTGTGACCCTGTATAGGGGTCCGTTGCCCTGTGGAGAGAGCTGGAGGGGCTCGTGCCGCATGGAAATGACTATAGCCATGTAGAAAGGCCTTTTGGCCTTGAAGAGGGCGCTTGTGCCCTGTAGACGGGCCCTGTGACTCTGTGGAGAGAGCTGTTGGGAGTTGTAGCCGTGTGGAAAGTGCATTTGGCCCTGTGGAGGTGAGCTATGGCCCTGTAAAGAGAGCTTCTTGTCCTGTGGAGAGAGCTGGAGGGTGTTGTGGCCCTGTGGAAAGGTCTGTGGCCCTATGGATAGGCCCTTTAGCCTTGTGGAAAGGTCTGTGGCCCTGTGGTGAGAGCTGGAAGGAGTTGTGGGCTGTGGAAAAGCCTGTGGTCCTGTGGAGACAGCTGAAGGGGTTGAGGCCCTGTGGAAAGGCCTGTGACCCTGTATAGGGGTCTGTGGCCCCGCAGAGGGGCATGTGGCGATGTAAAGAGAGCTGGAGGGAGTTGTGGCCTGAGGAAAAGGCCAAGTGGAGCGGGCTGGAGAGGCCTGTGGAAGGCTCTGGAGTAAGATTTGAGCCTATGAAGTCCTTTGCAGTAAACAACATGCAACATGATTGCCTGTGGAGAGAGCTGGAGGGGCTTGTGGCACTGTGGAAAGGCCTGTGGCCCAGTAGGAGCCTGTGGTCCTGTGGAGAGAGCTGAAGGTGTTGTGGCCCTGTGGAAAGGCCTGTGACCCTGTATAGGGGTCCGTTGCCCTGTGGAGAGAGCTGGAGGGGCTCGTGCCGTATGGAAATGACTATAGCCATGTAGAAAGGCCTTTTGGCCTTGAAGAGGGTGCTTGTGCCCTGCAGACGGGCCCTGTGACTCTGTGGAGAGAGCTGTTGGGAGTTGTAGCCGTGTGGAAAGTGCATTTGGCCCTGTGGAGGTGAGCTATGGCCCTGTAAAGAGAGCTTCTTGTCCTGTGGAGAGAGCTGGAGGGTGTTGTGGCCCTGTGGAAAGGTATGTGGCCCTATGGATAGGCCCTTTAGCCTTGTGGAAAGGGCTGTGGCCCTGTGGTGAGAGCTGGAAGGAGTTGTGGGCTGTGGAAAAGCCTGTGGTCCTGTGGAGACAGCTGAAGGGGTTGAGGCCCTGTGGGAAGGCCTGTGACCCTGTATAGGGGTCTGTGGCCCCGCAGAGGGGCATGTGGCGATGTAAAGAGAGCTGGAGGGAGTTGTGGCCTGAGGAACAGGCCATGTGGAGCGGGCTGGAGAGGCCTGTGGAAGGCTCTGGAGTAAGATTTGAGCCTATGAAGTCCTTTGCAGTAAACAACATGCAACATGATTGCCTGTGGAGAGAGCTGGAGGGGCTTGTGGCACTGTGGAAAGGCCTGTGGCCCAGTAGGAGCCTGTGGTCCTGTGGAGAGAGCTGAAGGTGTTGTGGCCCTGTGGAAAGGCCTGTGACCCTGTATAGGGGTCCGTTGCCCTGTGGAGAGAGCTGGAGGGGCTCGTGCCGCATGGAAATGACTATAGCCATGTAGAAAGGCCTTTTGGCCTTGAAGAGGGCGCTTGTGCCCTGTAGACGGGCCCTGTGACTCTGTGGAGAGAGCTGTTGGGAGTTGTAGCCGTGTGGAAAGTGCATTTGGCCCTGTGGAGGTGAGCTATGGCCCTGTAAAGAGAGCTTCTTGTCCTGTGGAGAGAGCTGGAGGGTGTTGTGGCCCTGTGGAAAGGTCTGTGGCCCTATGGATAGGCCCTTTAGCCTTGTGGAAAGGTCTGTGGCCCTGTGGTGAGAGCTGGAAGGAGTTGTGGGCTGTGGAAAAGCCTGTGGTCCTGTGGAGACAGCTGAAGGGGTTGAGGCCCTGTGGAAAGGCCTGTGACCCTGTATAGGGGTCTGTGGCCCCGCAGAGGGGCATGTGGCAATGTAAAGAGAGCTGGAGGGAGTTGTGGCCTGAGGAAAAGGCCATGTGGAGCGGGCTGGAGAGGCCTGTGGAAGGCTCTGGAGTAAGATTTGAGCCTATGAAGTCCTTTGCAGTAAACAACATGCAACATGATTGCCTGTGGAGAGAGCTGGAGGGGCTTGTGGCACTGTAGAAAGGCCTGTGGCCCAGTAGGAGCCTGTGATCCTGTGGAGAGAGCTGAAGGTGTTGTGGCCCTGTGGAAAGGCCTGTGATCCTGTATAGGGGTCTGTTGCCCTGTGGAGAGAGCTGGAGGGGCTCGTGCCCTATGGAAATGACTATGGCCATGTAGAAAGGCCTTTTGGCCTTGAAGAGGGGGCTTGTGCCCTGCAGACGGGCCCTGTGACTCTGTGGAGAGAGCTGTTGGGAGTTGTGGCCGTGTGGAAAGTGCATTTGGCCCTGTGGAGGTGAGGTATGGCCCTGTAAAGAGAGCTTCTTGTCCTGTGGAGAGAGCTGGAGGGTGTTGTGGCCCTGTGGAAAGGTATGTGGCCCTATGGATAGGCCCTTTAGCCTTGTGGAAAGGGCTGTGGCCCTGTGGTGAGAGCTGGAAGGAGTTGTGGGCTGTGGAAAAGCCTGTGGTCCTGTGGAGACAGCTGAAGGGGTTGAGGCCCTGTGGAAAGGCCTGTGACCCTGTATAAGGGTCTGTGGCCCCGCAGAGGGGCATGTGGCGATGTAAAGAGAGCTGAAGGGAGTTGTGGCCTGAGGAAAAGGCCATGTGGAGCGGGCTGGAGAGGCCTGTGGAAGGCTCTGGAGTAAGATTTGAGCCTATGAAGTCCTTTGCAGTAAACAACATGCAACATGATTGCCTGTGGAGAGAGCTGGAGGGGCTTGTGGCACTGTGGAAAGGCCTGTGGCCCAGTAGGAGCCTGTGGTCCTGTGGAGAGAGCTGAAGGTGTTGTGGCCCTGTGGAAAGGCCTGTGACCCTGTATAGGGGTCCGTTGCCCTGTGGAGAGAGCTGGAGGGGCTCGTGCCGTATGGAAATGACTATAGCCATGTAGAAAGGCCTTTTGGCCTTGAAGAGGGCGCTTGTGCCCTGCAGACGGGCCCTGTGACTCTGTGGAGAGAGCTGTTGGGAGTTGTAGCCGTGTGGAAAGTGCATTTGGCCCTGTGGAGGTGAGCTATGGCCCTGTAAAGAGAGCTTCTTGTCCTGTGGAGAGAGCTGGAGGGTGTTGTGGCCCTGTGGAAAGGTCTGTGGCCCTATGGATAGGCCCTTTAGCCTTGTGGAAAGGGCTGTGGCCCTGTGGTGAGAGCTGGAAGGAGTTGTGGGCTGTGGAAAAGCCTGTGGTCCTGTGGAGACAGCTGAAGGGGTTGAGGCCCTGTGGAAAGGCCTGTGACCCTGTATAGGGGTCTGTGGCCCCGCAGAGGGGCATGTGGCGATGTAAAGAGAGCTGGAGGGAGTTGTGGCCTGAGGAAAAGGCCATGTGGAGCGGGCTGGAGAGGCCTGTGGAAGGCTCTGGAGTAAGATTTGAGCCTATGAAGTCCTTTGCAGTAAACAACATGCAACATGATTGCCTGTGGAGAGAGCTGGAGGGGCTTGTGGCACTGTAGAAAGGCCTGTGGCCCAGTAGGAGCCTGTGGTCCTGTGGAGAGAGCTGAAGGTGTTGTGGCCCTGTGGAAAGGCCTGTGATCCTGTATAGGGGTCTGTTGCCCTGTGGAGAGAGCTGGAGGGGCTCGTGCCCTATGGAAATGACTATGGCCATGTAGAAAGGCCTTTTGGCCTTGAAGAGGGGGCTTGTGCCCTGCAGACGGGCCCTGTGACTCTGTGGAGAGAGCTGTTGGGAGTTGTGGCCGTGTGGAAAGTGCATTTGGCCCTGTGGAGGTGAGCTATGGCCCTGTAAAGAGAGCTTCTTGTCCTGTGGAGAGAGCTGGAGGGTGTTGTGGCCCTGTGGAAAGGTATGTGGCCCTATGGATAGGCCCTTTAGCCTTGTGGAAAGGGCTGTGGCCCTGTGGTGAGAGCTGGAAGGAGTTGTGGGCTGTGGAAAAGCCTGTGGTCCTGTGGAGACAGCTGAAGGGGTTGAGGCCCTGTGGAAAGGCCTGTGACCCTGTATAGGGGTCTGTGGCCCCGCAGAGGGGCATGTGGCGATGTAGAGAGAGCTAGAGGGAGTTGTGGCCTGAGGAAAAGGCCATGTGGAGCGGGCTGGAGAGGCCTGTGGAAGGCTCAGGAGTAAGATTTGAGCCTATGAAGTCCTTTGCAGTAAACAACATGCAACATGATTGCCTGTGGAGAGAGCTGGAGGGGCTTGTGGCACTGTGGAAAGGCCTGTGGCCCAGTAGGAGCCTGTGGTCCTGTGGAGAGAGCTGAAGGTGTTGTGGCCCTGTGGAAAGGCCTGTGATCCTGTATAGGGGTCCGTTGCCCTGTGGAGAGAGCTGGAGGGGCTCGTGCCGTATGGAAATGACTCTAGCCATGTAGAAAGGCCTTTTGGCCTTGAAGAGGGCGCTTGTGCCCTGCAGACGGGCCTTGTGACTCTGTGGAGAGAGCTGTTGGGAGTTGTAGCCGTGTGGAAAGTGCATTTGGCCCTGTGGAGGTGAGCTATGGCCCTGTAAAGAGAGCTTCTTGTCCTGTGGAGAGAGCTGGAGGGTGTTGTGGCCCTGTGGAAAGGTATGTGGCCCTATGGATAGGCCCTTTAGCCTTGTGGAAAGGGCTGTGGCCCTGTGGTGAGAGCTGGAAGGAGTTGTGGGCTGTGGAAAAGCCTGTGGTCCTGTGGAGACAGCTGAAGGGGCTGAGGCCCTGTGGAAAGGCCTGTGACCTGTATAGGGGTCTGTGGCCCCGCAGAGGGGCATGTGGCGATGTAAAGAGAGCTGGAGGGAGTTGTGGCCTGAGGAAAAGGCCATGTGGAGCGGGCTGGAGAGGCCTGTGGAAGGCTCTGGAGTAAGATTTGAGCCTATGAAGTCCTTTGCAGTAAACAACATGCAACATGATTGCCTGTGGAGAGAGCTGGAGGGGCTTGTGGCACTGTGGAAAGGCCTGTGGCCCAGTAGGAGCCTGTGGTCCTGTGGAGAGAGCTGAAGGTGTTGTGGCCCTGTGGAAAGGCCTGTGACCCTGTATAGGGGTCCGTTGCCCTGTGGAGAGAGCTGGAGGGGCTCGTGCCGTATGGAAATGACTATAGCCATGTAGAAAGGCCTTTTGGCCTTGAAGAGGGCGCTTGTGCCCTGCAGACGGGCCCTGTGACTCTGTGGAGAGAGCTGTTGGGAGTTGTAGCCGTGTGGAAAGTGCATTTGGCCCTGTGGAGGTGAGCTATGGCCCTGTAAAGAGAGCTTCTTGTCCTGTGGAGAGAGCTGGAGGGTGTTGTGGCCCTGTGGAAAGGTCTGTGGCCCTATGGATAGGCCCTTTAGCCTTGTGGAAAGGGCTGTGGCCCTGTGGTGAGAGCTGGAAGGAGTTGTGGGCTGTGGAAAAGCCTGTGGTCCTGTGGAGACAGCTGAAGGGGTTGAGGCCCTGTGGAAAGGCCTGTGACCCTGTATAGGGGTCTGTGGCCCCGCAGAGGGGCATGTGGCGATGTAAAGAGAGCTGGAGGGAGTTGTGGCCTGAGGAAAAGGCCATGTGGAGCGGGCTGGAGAGGCCTGTGGAAGGCTCTGGAGTAAGATTTGAGCCTATGAAGTCCTTTGCAGTAAACAACATGCAACATGATTGCCTGTGGAGAGAGCTGGAGGGGCTTGTGGCACTGTGGAAAGGCCTGCGGCCCAGTAGGAGCCTGTGGTCCTGTGGAGAGAGCTGAAGGTGTTGTGGCCCTGTGGAAAGGCCTGTGATCCTGTATAGGGGTCTGTTGCCCTGTGGAGAGAGCTGGAGGGGCTCGTGCCCTATGGAAATGACTATGGCCATGTAGAAAGGCCTTTTGGCCTTGAAGAGGGGGCTTGTGCCCTGCAGACGGGCCCTGTGACTCTGTGGAGAGAGCTGTTGGGAGTTGTGGCCGTGTGGAAAGTGCATTTGGCCCTGTGGAGGTGAGCTATGGCCCTGTAAAGAGAGCTTCTTGTCCTGTGGAGAGAGCTGGAGGGTGTTGTGGCCCTGTGGAAAGGTATGTGGCCCTATGGATAGGCCCTTTAGCCTTGTGGAAAGGGCTGTGGCCCTGTGGTGAGAGCTGGAAGGAGTTGTGGGCTGTGGAAAAGCCTGTGGTCCTGTGGAGACAGCTGAAGGGGTTGAGGCCCTGTGGAAAGGCCTGTGACCCTGTATAGGGGTCTGTGGCCCCGCAGAGGGGCATGTGGCGATGTAAAGAGAGCTGGAGGGAGTTGTGGCCTGAGGAAAAGGCCATGTGGAGCGGGCTGGAGAGGCCTGTGGAAGGCTCTGGAGTAAGATTTGAGCCTATGAAGTCCTTTGCAGTAAACAACATGCAACATGATTGCCTGTGGAGAGAGCTGGAGGGGCTTGTGGCACTGTGGAAAGGCCTGTGGCCCAGTAGGAGCCTGTGGTCCTGTGGAGAGAGCTGAAGGTGTTGTGGCCCTGTGGAAAGGCCTGTGACCCTGTATAGGGGTCCGTTGCCCTGTGGAGAGAGCTGGAGGGGCTCGTGCCGTATGGAAATGACTATAGCCATGTAGAAAGGCCTTTTGGCCTTGAAGAGGGCGCTTGTGCCCTGCAGACGGGACCTGTGACTCTGTGGAGAGAGCTGTTGGGAGTTGTAGCCGTGTGGAAAGTGCATTTGGCCCTGTGGAGGTGAGCTATGGCCCTGTAAAGAGAGCTTCTTGTCCTGTGGAGAGAGCTGGAGGGTGTTGTGGCCCTGTGGAAAGGTATGTGGCCCTATGGATAGGCCCTTTAGCCTTGTGGAAAGGGCTGTGGCCCTGTGGTGAGAGCTGGAAGGAGTTGTGGGCTGTGGAAAAGCCTGTGGTCCTGTGGAGACAGCTGAAGGGGTTGAGGCCCTGTGGAAAGGCCTGTGACCCTGTATAGGGGTCTGTGGCCCCGCAGAGGGGCATGTGGCGATGTAAAGAGAGCTGGAGGGAGTTGTGGCCTGAGGAAAAGGCCATGTGGAGCGGGCTGGAGAGGCCTGTGGAAGGCTCTGGAGTAAGATTTGAGCCTATGAAGTCCTTTGCAGTAAACAACATGCAAAATGATTGCCTGTGGAGAGAGCTGGAGGGGCTTCTGGCACTGTGGAAAGGCCTGTGGCCCAGTAGGAGCCTGTGGTCCTGTGGAGAGAGCTGAAGGTGTTGTGGCCCTGTGGAAAGGCCTGTGACCCTGTATAGGGGTCCGTTGCCCTGTGGAGAGAGCTGGAGGGGCTCGTGCCGTATGGAAATGACTATAGCCATGTAGAAAGGCCTTTTGGCCTTGAAGAGGGCGCTTGTGCCCTGCAGACGGGCCCTGTGACTCTGTGGAGAGAGCTGTTGGGAGTTGTAGCCGTGTGGAAAGTGCATTTGGCCCTGTGGAGGTGAGCTATGGCCCTGTAAAGAGAGCTTCTTGTCCTGTGGAGAGAGCTGGAGGGTGTTGTGGCCCTGTGGAAAGGTCTGTGGCCCTATGGATAGGCCCTTTAGCCTTGTGGAAAGGGCTGTGGCCCTGTGGTGAGAGCTGGAAGGAGTTGTGGGCTGTGGAAAAGCCTGTGGTCCTGTGGAGACAGCTGAAGGGGTTGAGGCCCTGTGGAAAGGCCTGTGACCCTGTATAGGGGTCTGTGGCCCTGCAGAGGGGCATGTGGCGATGTAAAGAGAGCTGGAGGGAGTTGTGGCCTGAGGAAAAGGCCATGTGGAGCGGGCTGGAGAGGCCTGTGGAAGGCTCTGGAGTAAGATTTGAGCCTATGAAGTCCTTTGCAGTAAACAACATGCAACATGATTGCCTGTGGAGAGAGCTGGAGGGGCTTGTGGCACTGTGGAAAGGCCTGTGGCCCAGTAGGAGCCTGTGGTCCTGTGGAGAGAGCTGAAGGTGTTGTGGCCCTGTGGAAAGGCCTGTGACCCTGTATAGGGGTCCGTTGCCCTGTGGAGAGAGCTGGAGGGGCTCGTGCCGTATGGAAATGACTATGGCCATGTAGAAAGGCCTTTTGGCCTTGAAGAGGGCGCTTGTGCCCTGCAGACGGGCCCTGTGACTCTGTGGAGAGAGCTGTTGGGAGTTGTGGCCGTGTGGAAAGTGCATTTGGCCCTGTGGAGGTGAGCTATGGCCCTGTAAAGAGAGGTTCTTGTCCTGTGGAGAGAGCTGGAGGGTGTTGTGGCCCTGTGGAAAGGTATGTGGCCCTATGGATAGGCCCTTTAGCCTTGTGGAAAGGGCTGTGGCCCTGTGGTGAGAGCTGGAAGGAGTTGTGGGCTGTGGAAAAGCCTGTGGTCCTGTGGAGACAGCTGAAGGGGTTGAGGCCCTGTGGAAAGGCCTGTGACCCTGTATAGGGGTCTGTGGCCCCGCAGAGGGGCATGTGGCGATGTAAAGAGAGCTGGAGGGAGTTGTGGCCTGAGGAAAAGGCCATGTGGAGCGGGCTGGAGAGGCCTGTGGAAGGCTCTGGAGTAAGATTTGAGCCTATGAAGTCCTTTGCAGTAAACAACATGCAACATGATTGCCTGTGGAGAGAGCTGGAGGGGCTTGTGGCACTGTAGAAAGGCCTGTGGCCCAGTAGGAGCCTGTGGTCCTGTGGAGAGAGCTGAAGGTGTTGTGGCCCTGTGGAAAGGCCTGTGATCCTGTATAGGGGTCTGTTGCCCTGTGGAGAGAGCTGGAGGGGCTCGTGCCCTATGGAAATGACTATGGCCATGTAGAAAGGCCTTTTGGCCTTGAAGAGGGGGCTTGTGCCCTGCAGACGGGCCCTGTGACTCTGTGGAGAGAGCTGTTGGGAGTTGTAGCCGTGTGGAAAGTGCATTTGGCCCTGTGGAGGTGAGCTATGGCCCTGTAAAGAGAGCTTCTTGTCCTGTGGAGAGAGCTGGAGGGTGTTGTGGCCCTGTGGAAAGGTATGTGGCCCTATGGATAGGCCCTTTAGCCTTGTGGAAAGGGCTGTGGCCCTGTGGTGAGAGCTGGAAGGAGTTGTGGGCTGTGGAAAAGCCTGTGGTCCTGTGGAGACAGCTGAAGGGGTTGAGGCCCTGTGGAAAGGCCTGTGACCCTGTATAGGGGTCTGTGGCCCCGCAGAGGGGCATGTGGCGATGTAAAGAGAGCTGGAGGGAGTTGTGGCCTGAGGAACAGGCCATGTGGAGCGGGCTGGAGAGGCCTGTGGAAGGCTCTGGAGTAAGATTTGAGCCTATGAAGTCATTTGCAGTAAACAACATGCAACATGATTGCCTGTGGAGAGAGCTGGAGGGGCTTGTGGCACTGTGGAAAGGCCTGTGGCCCAGTAGGAGCCTGTGGTCCTGTGGAGAGAGCTGAAGGTGTTGTGGCCCTGTGGAAAGGCCTGTGACCCTGTATAGGGGTCCGTTGCCCTGTGGAGAGAGCTGGAGGGGCTCGTGCCGTATGGAAATGACTATAGCCATGTAGAAAGGCCTTTTGGCCTTGAAGAGGGCGCTTGTGCCCTGCAGACGGGCCCTGTGACTCTGTGGAGAGAGCTGTTGGGAGTTGTAGCCGCGTGGAAAGTGCATTTGGCCCTGTGGAGGTGAGCTATGGCCCTGTAAAGAGAGCTTCTTGTCCTGTGGAGAGAGCTGGAGGGTGTTGTGGCCCTGTGGAAAGGTCTGTGGCCCTATGGATAGGCCCTTTAGCCTTGTGGAAAGGGCTGTGGCCCTGTGGTGAGAGCTGGAAGGAGTTGTGGGCTGTGGAAAAGCCTGTGGTCCTGTGGAGACAGCTGAAGGGGTTGAGGCCCTGTGGAAAGGCCTGTGACCCTGTATAGGGGTCTGTGGCCCCGCAGAGGGGCATGTGGCGATGTAAAGAGAGCTGGAGGGAGTTGTGGCCTGAGGAAAAGGCCATGTGGAGCGGGCTGGAGAGGCCTGTGGAAGGCTCTGGAGTAAGATTTGAGCCTATGAAGTCCTTTGCAGTAAACAACATGCAACATGATTGCCTGTGGAGAGAGCTGGAGGGGCTTGTGGCACTGTGGAAAGGCCTGTGGCCCAGTAGGAGCCTGTGGTCCTGTGGAGAGAGCTGAAGGTGTTGTGGCCCTGTGGAAAGGCCTGTGACCCTGTATAGGGGTCCGTTGCCCTGTGGAGAGAGCTGGAGGGGCTCGTGCCGCATGGAAATGACTATAGCCATGTAGAAAGGCCTTTTGGCCTTGAAGAGGGCGCTTGTGCCCTGCAGACGGGCCCTGTGACTCTGTGGAGAGAGCTGTTGGGAGTTGTAGTCGTGTGGAAAGTGCATTTGGCCCTGTGGAGGTGAGCTATGGCCCTGTAAAGAGAGCTTCTTGTCCTGTGGAGAGAGCTGGAGGGTGTTGTGGCCCTGTGGAAAGGTCTGTGGCCCTATGGATAGGCCCTTTAGCCTTGTGGAAAGGGCTGTGGCCCTGTGGTGAGAGCTGGAAGGAGTTGTGGGCTGTGGAAAAGCCTGTGGTCCTGTGGAGACAGCTGAAGGGGTTGAGGCCCTGTGGAAAGGCCTGTGACCCTGTATAGGGGTCTGTGGCCCCGCAGAGGGGCATGTGGCGATGTAAAGAGAGCTGGAGGGAGTTGTGGCCTGAGGAAAAGGCCATGTGGAGCGGGCTGGAGAGGCCTGTGGAAGGCTCTGGAGTAAGATTTGAGCCTATGAAGTCCTTTGCAGTAAACAACATGCAACATGATTGCCTGTGGAGAGAGCTGGAGGGGCTTGTGGCACTGTAGAAAGGCCTGTGGCCCAGTAGGAGCCTGTGGTCCTGTGGAGAGAGCTGAAGGTGTTGTGGCCCTGTGGAAAGGCCTGTGATCCTGTATAGGGGTCTGTTGCCCTGTGGAGAGAGCTGGAGGGGCTCGTGCCCTATGGAAATGACTATGGCCATGTAGAAAGGCCTTTTGGCCTTGAAGAGGGGGCTTGTGCCCTGCAGACGGGCCCTGTGACTCTGTGGAGAGAGCTGTTGGGAGTTGTGGCCGTGTGGAAAGTGCATTTGGCCCTGTGGAGGTGAGCTATGGCCCTGTAAAGAGAGCTTCTTGTCCTGTGGAGAGAGCTGGAGGGTGTTGTGGCCCTGTGGAAAGGTATGTGGCCCTATGGATAGGCCCTTTAGCCTTGTGGAAAGGGCTGTGGCCCTGTGGTGAGAGCTGGAAGGAGTTGTGGGCTGTGGAAAAGCCTGTGGTCCTGTGGAGACAGCTGAAGGGGTTGAGGCCCTGTGGAAAGGGCTGTGACCCTGTATAGGGGTCTGTGGCCCCGCAGAGGGGCATGTGGCGATGTAAAGAGAGCTGGAGGGAGTTGTGGCCTGAGGAAAAGGCCATGTGGAGCGGGCTGGAGAGGCCTGTGGAAGGCTCTGGAGTAAGATTTGAGCCTATGAAGTCCTTTGCAGTAAACAACATGCAACATGATTGCCTGTGGAGAGAGCTGGAGGGGCTTGTGGCACTGTGGAAAGGCCTGTGGCCCAGTAGGAGCCTGTGGTCCTGTGGAGAGAGCTGAAGGTGTTGTGGCCCTGTGGAAAGGCCTGTTACCCTGTATAGGGGTCCGTTGCCCTGTGGAGAGAGCTGGAGGGGCTCGTGCCGCATGGAAATGACTATAGCCATGTAGAAAGGCCTTTTGGCCTTGAAGAGGGCGCTTGTGCCCTGCAGACGGGCCCTGTGACTCTGTGGAGAGAGCTGTTGGGAGTTGTAGCCGTGTGGAAAGTGCATTTGGCCCTGTGGAGGTGAGCTATGGCCCTGTAAAGAGAGCTTCTTGTCCTGTGGAGAGAGCTGGAGGGTGTTGTGGCCCTGTGGAAAGGTCTGTGGCCCTATGGATAGGCCCTTTAGCCTTGTGGAAAGGGCTGTGGCCCTGTGGTGAGAGCTGGAAGGAGTTGTGGGCTGTGGAAAAGCCTGTGGTCCTGTGGAGACAGCTGAAGGGGTTGAGGCCCTGTGGAAAGGCCTGTGACCCTGTATAGGGGTCTGTGGCCCCGCAGAGGGGCATGTGGCGATGTAAAGAGAGCTGGAGGGAGTTGTGGCCTGAGGAAAAGGCCATGTGGAGCGGGCTGGAGAGGCCTGTGGAAGGCTCTGGAGTAAGATTTGAGCCTATGAAGTCCTTTGCAGTAAACAACATGCAACATGATTGCCTGTGGAGAGAGCTGGAGGGGCTTGTGGCACTGTAGAAAGGCCTGTGGCCCAGTAGGAGCCTGTGGTCCTGTGGAGAGAGCTGAAGGTGTTGTGGCCCTGTGGAAAGGCCTGTGATCCTGTATAGGGGTCTGTTGCCCTGTGGAGAGAGCTGGAGGGGCTCGTGCCCTATGGAAATGACTATGGCCATGTAGAAAGGCCTTTTGGCCTTGAAGAGGGGGCTTGTGCCCTGCAGACGGGCCCTGTGACTCTGTGGAGAGAGCTGTTGGGAGTTGTGGCCGTGTGGAAAGTGCATTTGGCCCTGTGGAGGTGAGCTATGGCCCTGTAAAGAGAGCTTCTTGTCCTGTGGAGAGAGCTGGAGGGTGTTGTGGCCCTGTGGAAAGGTATGTGGCCCTATGGATAGGCCCTTTAGCCTTGTGGAAAGGGCTGTGGCCCTGTGGTGAGAGCTGGAAGGAGTTGTGGGCTGTGGAAAAGCCTGTGGTCCTGTGGAGACAGCTGAAGGGGTTGAGGCCCTGTGGAAAGGGCTGTGACCCTGTATAGGGGTCTGTGGCCCCGCAGAGGGGCATGTGGCGATGTAAAGAGAGCTGGAGGGAGTTGTGGCCTGAGGAAAAGGCCATGTGGAGCGGGCTGGAGAGGCCTGTGGAAGGCTCTGGAGTAAGATTTGAGCCTATGAAGTCCTTTGCAGTAAACAACATGCAACATGATTGCCTGTGGAGAGAGCTGGAGGGGCTTGTGGCACTGTGGAAAGGCCTGTGGCCCAGTAGGAGCCTGTGGTCCTGTGGAGAGAGCTGAAGGTGTTGTGGCCCTGTGGAAAGGCCTGTGACCCTGTATAGGGGTCCGTTGCCCTGTGGAGAGAGCTGGAGGGGCTCGTGCCGTATGGAAATGACTATAGCCATGTAGAAAGGCCTTTTGGCCTTGAAGAGGGCGCTTGTGCCCTGCAGACGGGCCCTGTGACTCTGTGGAGAGAGCTGTTGGGAGTTGTAGCCGTGTGGAAAGTGCATTTGGCCCTGTGGAGGTGAGCTATGGCCCTGTAAAGAGAGCTTCTTGTCCTGTGGAGAGAGCTGGAGGGTGTTGTGGCCCTGTGGAAAGGTCTGTGGCCCTATGGATAGGCCCTTTAGCCTTGTGGAAAGGGCTGTGGCCCTGTGGTGAGAGCTGGAAGGAGTTGTGGGCTGTGGAAAAGCCTGTGGTCCTGTGGAGACAGCTGAAGGGGTTGAGGCCCTGTGGAAAGGCCTGTGACCCTGTATAGGGGTCTGTGGCCCCGCAGAGGGGCATGTGGCGATGTAAAGAGAGCTGGAGGGAGTTGTGGCCTGAGGAAAAGGCCATGTGGAGCGGGCTGGAGAGGCCTGTGGAAGGCTCTGGAGTAAGATTTGAGCCTATGAAGTCCTTTGCAGTAAACAACATGCAACATGATTGCCTGTGGAGAGAGCTGGAGGGGCTTGTGGCACTGTAGAAAGGCCTGTGGCCCAGTAGGAGCCTGTGGTCCTGTGGAGAGAGCTGAAGGTGTTGTGGCCCTGTGGAAAGGCCTGTGATCCTGTATAGGGGTCTGTTGCCCTGTGGAGAGAGCTGGAGGGGCTCGTGCCCTATGGAAATGACTATGGCCATGTAGAAAGGCCTTTTGGCCTTGAAGAGGGGGCTTGTGCCCTGCAGACGGGCCCTGTGACTCTGTGGAGAGAGCTGTTGGGAGTTGTGGCCGTGTGGAAAGTGCATTTGGCCCTGTGGAGGTGAGCTATGGCCCTGTAAAGAGAGCTTCTTGTCCTGTGGAGAGAGCTGGAGGGTGTTGTGGCCCTGTGGAAAGGTATGTGGCCCTATGGATAGGCCCTTTAGCCTTGTGGAAAGGGCTGTGGCCCTGTGGTGAGAGCTGGAAGGAGTTGTGGGCTGTGGAAAAGCCTGTGGTCCTGTGGAGACAGCTGAAGGGGTTGAGGCCCTGTGGAAAGGGCTGTGACCCTGTATAGGGGTCTGTGGCCCCGCAGAGGGGCATGTGGCGATGTAAAGAGAGCTGGAGGGAGTTGTGGCCTGAGGAAAAGGCCATGTGGAGCGGGCTGGAGAGGCCTGTGGAAGGCTCTGAAGTAAGATTTGAGCCTATGAAGTCCTTTGCAGTAAACAACATGCAACATGATTGCCTGTGGAGAGAGCTGGAGGGGCTTGTGGCACTGTGGAAAGGCCTGTGGCCCAGTAGGAGCCTGTGGTCCTGTGGAGAGAGCTGAAGGTGTTGTGGCCCTGTGGAAAGGCCTGTGACCCTGTATAGGGGTCCGTTGCCCTGTGGAGAGAGCTGGAGGGGCTCGTGCCGTATGGAAATGACTATAGCCATGTAGAAAGGCCTTTTGGCCTTGAAGAGGGCGCTTGTGCCCTGCAGACGGGCCCTGTGACTCTGTGGAGAGAGCTGTTGGGAGTTGTAGCCGTGTGGAAAGTGCATTTGGCCCTGTGGAGGTGAGCTATGGCCCTGTAAAGAGAGCTTCTTGTCCTGTGGAGAGAGCTGGAGGGTGTTGTGGCCCTGTGGAAAGGTCTGTGGCCCTATGGATAGGCCCTTTAGCCTTGTGGAAAGGGCTGTGGCCCTGTGGTGAGAGCTGGAAGGAGTTGTGGGCTGTGGAAAAGCCTGTGGTCCTGTGGAGACAGCTGAAGGGGTTGAGGCCCTGTGGAAAGGCCTGTGACCCTGTATAGGGGTCTGTGGCCCCGCAGAGGGGCATGTGGCGATGTAAAGAGAGCTGGAGGGAGTTGTGGCCTGAGGAAAAGGCCATGTGGAGCGGGCTGGAGAGGCCTGTGGAAGGCTCTGGAGTAAGATTTGAGCCTATGAAGTCCTTTGCAGTAAACAACATGCAACATGATTGCCTGTGGAGAGAGCTGGAGGGGCTTGTGGCACTGTAGAAAGGCCTGTGGCCCAGTAGGAGCCTGTGGTCCTGTGGAGAGAGCTGAAGGTGTTGTGGCCCTGTGGAAAGGCCTGTGATCCTGTATAGGGGTCTGTTGCCCTGTGGAGAGAGCTGGAGGGGCTCGTGCCCTATGGAAATGACTATGGCCATGTAGAAAGGCCTTTTGGCCTTGAAGAGGGGGCTTGTGCCCTGCAGACGGGCCCTGTGACTCTGTGGAGAGAGCTGTTGGGAGTTGTGGCCGTGTGGAAAGTGCATTTGGCCCTGTGGAGGTGAGCTATGGCCCTGTAAAGAGAGCTTCTTGTCCTGTGGAGAGAGCTGGAGGGTGTTGTGGCCCTGTGGAAAGGTATGTGGCCCTATGGATAGGCCCTTTAGCCTTGTGGAAAGGGCTGTGGCCCTGTGGTGAGAGCTGGAAGGAGTTGTGGGCTGTGGAAAAGCCTGTGGTCCTGTGGAGACAGCTGAAGGGGTTGAGGCCCTGTGGAAAGGCCTGTGACCCTGTATAGGGGTCTGTGGCCCCGCAGAGGGGCATGTGGCGATGTAAAGAGAGCTGGAGGGAGTTGTGGCCTGAGGAAAAGGCCATGTGGAGCGGGCTGGAGAGGCCTGTGGAAGGCTCTGGAGTAAGATTTGAGCCTATGAAGTCCTTTGCAGTAAACAACATGCAACATGATTGCCTGTGGAGAGAGCTGGAGGGGCTTGTGGCACTGTGGAAAGGCCTGTGGCCCAGTAGGAGCCTGTGGTCCTGTGGAGAGAGCTGAAGGTGTTGTGGCCCTGTGGAAAGGCCTGTGATCCTGTATAGGGGTCCGTTGCCCTGTGGAGAGAGCTGGAGGGGCTCGTGCCGTATGGAAATGACTATAGCCATGTAGAAAGGCCTTTTGGCCTTGAAGAGGGCGCTTGTGCCCTGCAGACGGGCCTTGTGACTCTGTGGAGAGAGCTGTTGGGAGTTGTAGCCGTGTGGAAAGTGCATTTGGCCCTGTGGAGGTGAGCTATGGCCCTGTAAAGAGAGCTTCTTGTCCTGTGGAGAGAGCTGGAGGGTGTTGTGGCCCTGTGGAAAGGTATGTGGCCCTATGGATAGGCCCTTTAGCCTTGTGGAAAGGGCTGTGGCCCTGTGGTGAGAGCTGGAAGGAGTTGTGGGCTGTGGAAAAGCCTGTGGTCCTGTGGAGACAGCTGAAGGGGTTGAGGCCCTGTGGAAAGGCCTGTGACCCTGTATAGGGGTCTGTGGCCCCGCAGAGGGGCATGTGGCGATGTAAAGAGAGCTGGAGGGAGTTGTGGCCTGAGGAAAAGGCCATGTGGAGCGGGCTGGAGAGGCCTGTGGAAGGCTCTGGAGTAAGATTTGAGCCTATGAAGTCCTTTGCAGTAAACAACATGCAACATGATTGCCTGTGGAGAGAGCTGGAGGGGCTTGTGGCACTGTAGAAAGGCCTGTGGCCCAGTAGGAGCCTGTGGTCCTGTGGAGAGAGCTGAAGGTGTTGTGGCCCTGTGGAAAGGCCTGTGATCCTGTATAGGGGTCTGTTGCCCTGTGGAGAGAGCTGGAGGGGCTCGTGCCCTATGGAAATGACTATGGCCATGTAGAAAGGCCTTTTGGCCTTGAAGAGGGGGCTTGTGCCCTGCAGACGGGCCCTGTGACTCTGTGGAGAGAGCTGTTGGGAGTTGTGGCCGTGTGGAAAGTGCATTTGGCCCTGTGGAGGTGAGCTATGGCCCTGTAAAGAGAGCTTCTTGTCCTGTGGAGAGAGCTGGAGGGTGTTGTGGCCCTGTGGAAAGGTATGTGGCCCTATGGATAGGCCCTTTAGCCTTGTGGAAAGGGCTGTGGCCCTGTGGTGAGAGCTGGAAGGAGTTGTGGGCTGTGGAAAAGCCTGTGGTCCTGTGGAGACAGCTGAAGGGGTTGAGGCCCTGTGGAAAGGCCTGTGACCCTGTATAGGGGTCTGTGGCCCCGCAGAGGGGCATGTGGCGATGTAAAGAGAGCTGGAGGGAGTTGTGGCCTGAGGAAAAGGCCATGTGGAGCGGGCTGGAGAGGCCTGTGGAAGGCTCTGGAGTAAGATTTGAGCCTATGAAGTCCTTTGCAGTAAACAACATGCAACATGATTGCCTGTGGAGAGAGCTGGAGGGGCTTGTGGCACTGTGGAAAGGCCTGTGGCCCAGTAGGAGCCTGTGGTCCTGTGGAGAGAGCTGAAGGTGTTGTGGCCCTGTGGAAATGCCTGTGATCCTGTATAGGGGTCTGTTGCCCTGTGTAGAGAGCTGGAGGGGCTCGTGCCCTATGGAAATGACTATGGCCATGTAGAAAGGCCTTTTGGCCTTGAAGAGGGGGCTTGTGCCCTGCAGACGGGCCCTGTGACTCTGTGGAGAGAGCTGTTGGGAGTTGTGGCCGTGTGGAAAGTGCATTTGGCCCTGTGGAGGTGAGCTATGGCCCTGTAAAGAGAGCTTCTTGTCCTGTGGAGAGAGCTGGAGGGTGTTGTGGCCCTGTGGAAAGGTATGTGGCCCTATGGATAGGCCCTTTAGCCTTGTGGAAAGGGCTGTGGCCCTGTGGTGAGAGCTGGAAGGAGTTGTGGGCTGTGGAAAAGCCTGTGGTCCTGTGGAGACAGCTGAAGGGGTTGAGGCCCTGTGGAAAGGCCTGTGGCCCAGTAGGAGCCTGTGGTCCTGTGGAGAGAGCTGAAAGTGTTGTGGCCCTGTGGAAAGGCCTGTGACCCTGTATAGGGGTCCGTTGCCCTGTGGAGAGAGCTGGAGGGGCTTGTGCCCTATGGAAATGACTATGGCCATGTAGAAAGGCCTTTTGGCCTTGAAGAGGGGGCTTGTGCCCTGCAGACGGGCCTTGTGTCTCTGTGGAGAGAGCTAAAGGGGGCTGTGGCCATGCAGAAAGTGCATTTGGCCCTGTGGAGGGGAGCTATGGCCCGGTAAAGAGAGCTTGTTGTCGTGTGGAGAAGAGTTGGAGGGGATTGTGGCCCTGGGGAAAGGCCTGTGACCCTGTATAGGGGTCCGTTGCCCTGTGGAGAGAGCTGGAGGGGCTTGTGCCCTATGGAAATGACTATGGCCATGTAGAAAGGCCTTTTGGCCTTGAAGAGGGGGCTTGTGCCCTGCAGACGGGCCTTGTGACTCTGTGGAGAGAGCTGTTGGGAGTTGTGGCCGTGTGGAAAGTGCATTTGGCCCTGTGGAGGTGAGCTATGGCCCTGTCAAGAGAGCTTCTTGTCCTGTGGAGAGAGCTGGAGGGTGTTGTGGCCCTATGGATAGGCCCTTTAGCCTTGTGGAAGGGGCTGTGGCCCTCTGGTGAGAGCTGGAAGGAGTTGTGGGCTGTGGAAAAGTCTGTGGTCCTGTGGAGAGAGCTGAAGGGGTTGAGGTCCTGTGGAAAGGCCTGTGACCCTGTATAGGGGTCTGTGGCCCCGCAGAGGGGCATGTGGCGATGTAAAGAGAGCTGGAGGGAGTTGTGGCCTGCGGAAAAGGCCATGTGGAGCGGGCTGGAGGGGCCTGTGGAAGGGTCTGAAGTAAGATTTGGGCCTATGAAGTCCTTTTGCGGTAAACAACATGAAACATGATTGCCTGTGGAGAGAGCTGGAGGGACTTGTAGCACTGTGGAAAGGCCTGTGGCCGGGCTGGAGCCTGTGGTCATGTGGAAGAGCTGAAGGTGTTGTGGCCCTGTGGAAAGGCCTGTGACCCTGTATAGCGGTCCGTTGCCCTGTGGAGAGAGCTGGAGGGGCTCGTGCCCTATGGAAATGACTATGGCCATGTAGAAAGGCCTTTTGGCCTTGAAGAGGGGGCTTGTGCCCTGCAGACGGGCCTTGTGTCTCTGTGGAGAGAGCTAAAGGGGGCTGTGGCCGTGCAGAAAGTGCATTTGGCCCTGTGGAGGGGAGCTATGGCCCTGTAAAGAGAGCTTGTTGTCCTGTGGAGAAGAGTTGGAGGGGATTGTGGCCCTGTGGAAAGGCTTGTAGCCCGGCAGAAGGAGGCAGTGGTCCTGTGGAGAGAGCTGAAGGGGTTGAGGCCCTGTGGAAAGGCATGTGACCCTGTATAGGGGTCTGTGGCCCCGCAGAGGGGCATGTGGCGATGTAAAGAGAGCTGGAGGGAGTTGTGGCCTGAGGAAAAGGCCATGTGGAGCGGGCTGGAGGGGCCTGTGGAAGGCTCTGGAGTAAGGTTTGGGCCTATGAAGTCCTCTGCAGTAAACAACATGCACCATGATTGCCTGTGGAGAGAGCTGAAGCTGTTGTGGCCCTGTGGAAAGGACTGTGACCCTGTACAGGGGTCCGTTGCCCTGTGGAGAGAGCTGGAGGTGCTCGTGCCCTATGGGAATGACTATGGCCATGTAGAAAGGCCTTTTGGCCTTGAAGAGGGGCTTGTGCCCTGCAGACGGGCCCTGTGACTCTGTGGAGAGGGCTGTTGGGAGTTGTGGCCGTGTGGAAAGTGCATTTGGCCCTGTGGAGGTGAGCTATGGCCCTGTAAAGAGAGCTTCTTGTCCTGTGGAGAGAGCTGGAGCGTGTTGTGGCCCTGTGGAAAGGTCTGTGGCCCTATGGATAGGCCCTTTAGCCTTGTGGAAGGGGCTGTGGCCCTGTGGTGAGAGCTGGAAGGAGTTGTGGGCTGTGGAAAAGCCTGTGGTCCTGTGGAGAGAGCTGAAGGGGTTGAGGCCCTGTGGAAAGGCCAGTGACCCTGTATAGGGGTCTGTGGCCCCGCAGAGGGGCATGTGGCGATGTAAAGAGAGCTGGAGGGAGTTGTGGCCTGAGGAAAAGGCCATGTGGAGCCGGCTGGAGGGGCCTGTGCAAGGCTCTGGAGTAAGATTTTGGCCTATGAAGTCCTTTGCAGTAAAAAACATGCAACATGATTGCCTGTGGAGAGAGCTAGAGGGGCTTGTGGCACTGTGGAAAGTCCTGTGGCTCAGTAGGAGCCTGTGGTCCTGTGGAGAGAGCTGAAGGTGTTGTGCTCACTCAATTGAGCCCTTTTAACTGATTAAAGGGGGGCGGAGGAGGCTGTGGCCCTGATGAAAGAGCTCAAAGGGGTTGTAGTCTTGTAGAAGGAGCCTGTGGTCCTGTGGAGAGAGCTGGAGGGGGTTATTGCCTTGGGGAAATGCCTATGGCCCTGCGAAAGGGACCTGTGGCCCTTTGAAAAAGGCCTTTGGCCTTGTGGAGGGGGCTGTTGCCTTGTAAAGGGAGCCTCTGTCCTTCTTGAGAGAGACAGAGGGGGTTGTGGCCTTATGGAAAGGCCTATGACACAGTGAAAGGGCCCTGTCGCCTTGTGGAGAGAGGTGAAGGCGGATGTGGCCCTGTGTATATGCCTGTAAACCTGTAGAAGGAGCCTGCGGTTCTGTGGAGAGAGCTTGAGGGGGGTTATGGCCCTATGGAAATGACTATGGCCCTGTGGAATGGACCTATGGCCCTTTGCAAAGGGCCTTTGGCCTTGTGGAGGGGGCCCTTGCCCTGTAGAAGGAGCCTGTGGCCCTCTTGAGAGAGCCAGAGGAGGTTGTGGCACTATTTAAAGGCCAGTGGCACTGTAGAAAGGCCCCTTGGCCTTGATGAAGGGGCTTGTGCCCTGCAGACGGGCCCCATGACTCTGTGTAGAGAGCTGGAGGGGGTTGTGGCCATGTGGAAAGTGCATTTGGCCCTGTGGAGGGGAGCTATGGCCCTGTAAAGAGAGCCTGTTGTCCTGTGGAATTGGAGGGGATTGTGGCCCTGTGGAAAGGCTTGTGGCCCGGCAGAAGGAGCCAGTGGTCCTGTGGAGAGAGCTGAAGGGGTTGAGGCCCTGTGGAGAGGCCTGTGACCCTGTATAGGGGTCTGTTGCCCCGCAGAGGGGCATGTGGCGATGTAAAGAGAGCTGGATGGAGTTGTGGCCTGTGGAAAAGGCCATGTAGAGCGTGCTGGAGGGGCCTGTGGAAGGCTCTGGAGTAAGATGAAGGCCTATGAAGTCCTTTGCAGTAAACATCTAAATTTTCAAGCTTCGTGTCCGATTTGCAACAGGGTTGACTCCAATGTTGCCGAACTGCAACAAAAATTGACTCTTGTTGCAAAAGTGCAACATGATTGCCTGTGGAGAGAGCTGGATGGTGCTTGTGGCACTGTGGAAAGACCTGTGGCCCGGTAGTAGCCTGTGGTCCTGTGGAGAGAGCTGAAGGTGTTGTGGCCCTGTGGAAAGGCCTGTGACCCTGTATAGGGGTCCGTTGCCCTGTGGAGAGAGCTGGAGGGGCTTGTGCCCTATGGAAATGACTATGGCCATGTAGAAAGGCCCTTTGGCCTTGAAGAGGGGGCTTGTGTCCTGCAGACGGGCCCTGTGTCTCTGTGGAGAGAGCTAAAGGGGGCTGTGGCCGTGCAGAAAGTGCATTTGGCCCTGTGGAGGGGAGTTATGGCTCTGTAAAGAGAGCTTGTTGTCCTGTGGAGAAGAGTTGGAGGGGATTGTGGCCCTGTGGAAATGCTTGTGGCCCGGCAGAAGGAGCCAGTGGTCCTGTGGAGAGAGCTGAAGGGGTTGAGGCCCTGTGGAAAGGCCTGTGACCCTGTATAGGGGTCTGTGGCCCCGCAGAGGGTGCATGTGGCGATGTAAAGAGAGCTGGAGGGAGTTGTGGCCTGAGGAAAAGGCCATGTGGAGTGGGCTGGAAAGGCCTGTGGAAGGCTCTGGAGTAAGATTTGGGCCTATGAAGTCCTTTGCAGTAAACAACATGCAACATGATTGCCTGTGGAGAGAGCTGGAGGGGCTTGTGGCACCGTGGAAAGGCCTGTGGCCCAGTAGGAGCCTGTGGTCCTGTGGAGAGAGCTGAAAGTGTTGTGGCCCTGTGGAAAGGCCTGTGACCCTGTATAGGGGTCCGTTGCCCTGTGGAGAGAGCTGGAGGGGCTTGTGCCCTATGGAAATGATTATGGCCATGTAGAAAGGCCTTTTGGCCTTGAAGAGGGGGCTTGTGCCCTGCAGACGGGCCTTGTGTCTCTGTGGAGAGAGCTAAAGGGGGCTGTGGCCATGCAGAAAGTGCATTTGGCCCTGTGGAGGGGAGCTATGGCCCGGTAAAGAGAGCTTGTTGTCGTGTGGAGAAGAGTTGGAGGGGATTGTGGCCCTGGGGAAAGGCCTGTGACCCTGTATAGGGGTCCGTTGCTCTGTGGAGAGAGCTGGAGGGGCTCGTGCCCTATGGAAATGACTATGGCCATGTAGAAAGGCCTTTTGGCCTTGAAGAGGGGGCTTGTGCCCTGCAGACGGGCCTTGTGACTCTGTGGAGAGAGCTGTTGGGAGTTGTGGCCGTGTGGAAAGTGCATTTGGCCCTGTGGAGGTGAGCTATGGCCCTGTAAAGAGAGCTTCTTTTCCTGTGGAGAGAGCTGGAGGGTGTTGTGGCCCTGTGGAAATGTCTGTGGCCCTATGGATAGGCCCTTTAGCCTTGTGGAAGGGGCTGTGGCCCTCTGGTGAGAGCTGGAAGGAGTTGTGGGCTGTGGAAAAGTCTGTGGTCCTGTGGAGAGAGCTGAAGGGATTGAGTTCCTGTGGAAAGGCCTGTGACCCTGTATAGGGGTCTGTGGCCCCGCAGAGGGGCATGTGGCGATGTAAAGAGAGCTGGAGGGAGTTGTGGCCTGCGGAAAAGGCCATATGGAGCGGGCTGGAGGGGCCTGTGGAAGGGTCTGAAGTAAGATTTGGGCCTATGAAGTCCTTTTGCGGTAAACAACATGAAACATGATTGCCTGTGGAGAGAGCTGGAGGGACTTGTAGCACTGTGGAAAGGCCTGTGGCCGGGCTGGAGCCTGTGGTCCTGTGGAAGAGCTGAAGGTGTTGTGGCCCTGTGGAAAGGCCTGTGACCCTGTCTAGCGGTCCGTTGCCCTGTGGAGAGAGCTGGAGGGGCTCGTGCCCTATGGAAATGACTATGGCCATGTAGAAAGGCCTTTTGGCCTTGAAGAGGGGGCTTGTGCCCTGCAGACGGGCCTTGTGTCTCTGTGGAGAGAGCTAAAGGGGGCTGTGGCCATGCAGAAAGTGCATTTGGCCCTGTGGAGGGGAGCTATGGCCCTGTAAAGAGAGCTTGTTGTCCTGTGGAGAAGAGTTGGAGGGGATTGTGGCCATGTGGAAAGGCTTGTAGCCCGGCAGAAGGAGGCAGTGGTCCTGTGGAGAGAGCTGAAGGGGTTGAGGCCCTGTGGAAAGGCATGTGACCCTGTATAGGGGTCTGTGGCCCCGCAGAGGGGCATGTGGCGATGTAAAGAGAGCTGTAGGGAGTTGTGGCCTGAGGAAAAGGCCATGTGGAGCGGGCTGGAGGGGCCTGTGGAAGGCTCTGGAGTAAGGTTTGGGCCTATGAAGTCCTCTGCAGTAAACAACATGCAACATGATTGCCTGTGGAGAGAGCTGAAGCTGTTGTGGCCCTGTGGAAAGGACTGTGACCCTGTACAGGGGTCCGTTGCCCTGTGGAGAGAGCTGGAGGTGCTCGTGCCCTATGGGAATGACTATGGCCATGTAGAAAGGCCTTTTGGCCTTGAAGAGGGGCTTGTGCCCTGCAGACGGGCCCTGTGACTCTGTGGAGAGGGCTGTTGGGAGTTGTGGCCGTGTGGAAAGTGCATTTGGCCCTGTGGAGGTGAGCTATGGCCCTGTAAAGAGAGCTTCTTGTCCTGTGGAGAGAGCTGGAGCGTGTTGTGGCCCTGTGGAAAGGTCTGTGGCCCTATGGATAGGCCCTTTAGCCTTGTGGAAGGGGCTGTGGCCCTGTGGTGAGAGCTGGAAGGAGTTGTGGGCTGTGGAAAAGCCTGTGGTCCTGTGGAGAGAGCTGAAGGGGTTGAGGCCCTGTGGAAAGGCCAGTGACCCTGTATAGGGGTCTGTGGCCCCGCAGAGGGGCATGTGGCGATGTAAAGAGAGCTGGAGGGAGTTGTGGCCTGAGGAAAAGGCCATGTGGAGCCGGCTGGAGGGGCCTGTGGAAGGCTCTGGAGTAAGATTTGGGCCTATGAAGTCCTTTGCAGTAAAAAACATGCAACATGATTGCCTGTGGAGAGAGCTAGAGGGGCTTGTGGCACTGTGGAAAGTCCTGTGGCTCAGTAGGAGCCTGTGGTCCTGTGGAGAGAGCTGAAGGTGTTGTGGTCACTCAATTGAGCCCTTTTAACTGATTAAAGGGGGGCGGAGGAGGCTGTGGCCCTGATGAAAGAGCTCAAAGGGGTTGTAGTCTTGTAGAAGGAGCCTGTGGTCCTGTGGAGAGAGCTGGAGGGGGTTATTGCCTTGGGGAAATGCCTATGGCCCTGCGAAAGGGACCTGTGGCCCTTTGAAAAAGGCCTTTGGCCTTGTGGAGGGGGCTGTTGCCTTGTAAAGGGAGCCTCTGTCCTTTTTGAGAGAGACAGAGGGGGTTGTGGCCTTATGGAAAGGCCTATGACACAGTGAAAGGGCCCTGTCGCCTTGTGGAGAGAGGTGAAGGCGGATGTGGCCCTGTGTATATGCCTGTAAACCTGTAGAAGGAGCCTGCGGTTCTGTGGAGAGAGCTTGAGGGGGGTTATGGCCCTATGGAAATGACTATGGCCCTGTGGAATGGACCTATGGCCCTTTGCAAAGGGCCTTTGGCCTTGTGGAGGGGGCCCTTGCCCTGTAGAAGGAGCCTGTGGCCCTCTTGAGAGAGCCAGAGGAGGTTGTGGCACTATTTAAAGGCCAGTGGCCCTGTAGAAAGGCCCCTTGGCCTTGATGAAGGGGCTTGTGCCCTGCAGACGGGCCCCATGACTCTGTGTAGAGAGCTGGAGGGGGTTGTGGCAATGTGGAAAGTGCATTTGGCCCTGTGGAGGGGAGCTATGGCCCTGTAAAGAGAGCCTGTTGTCCTGTGGAATTGGAGGGGATTGTGGCCCTGTGGAAAGGCTTGTGGCCCAGCAGAAGGAGCCAGTGGTCCTGTGGAGAGAGCTGAAGGGGTTGAGGCCCTGTGGAGAGGCCTGTGACCCTGTATAGGGGTCTGTTGCCCCGCAGAGGGGCATGTGGCGATGTAAAGAGAGCTGGATGGAGTTGTGGCCTGTGGAAAAGGCCATGTGGAGCGTGCTGGAGGGGCCTGTGGAAGGCTCTGGAGTAAGATGGGGGCCTATGAAGTCCTTTGCAGTAAACATCTAAATTTTCAAGCTTCGTGTCCGATTTGCAACAGGGTTGACTCCAATGTTGCCGAACTGCAACAAAAATTGACTCTTGTTGCAAAAGTGCAACATGATTGCCTGTGGAGAGAGCTGGATGGTGCTTGTGGCACTGTGGAAAGACCTGTGGCCCGGTAGTAGCCTGTGGTCCTGTGGAGAGAGCTGAAGGTGTTGTGGCCCTGTGGAAAGGCCTGTGACCCTGTATAGGGGTCCGTTGCCCTGTGGAGAGAGCTGGAGGGGCTTGTGCCCTATGGAAATGACTATGGCCATGTAGAAAGGCCCTTTGGCCTTGAAGAGGGGGCTTGTGTCCTGCAGATGGGCCCTGTGTCTCTGTGGAGAGAGCTAAAGGGGGCTGTGGCCGTGCAGAAAGTGCATTTGGCCCTGTGGAGGGGAGCTATGGCCCTGTAAAGAGAGCTTGTTGTCCTGTGGAGAAGAGTTCGAGGGGATTGTGGCCCTGTGGAAATGCTTGTGGCCCGGCAGAAGGAGCCAGTGGTCCTGTGGAGAGAGCTGAAGGGGTTGAGGCCCTGTGGAAAGGCCTGTGACCCTGTATAGGGGTCTGTGGCCCCGCAGAGGGGCATGTGGCGATGTAAAGAGAGCTGGAGGGAGTTGTGGCCTGCGGAAAAGGCCATGTGGAGCGGGCTGGAGGGGCCTGTGGAAGGGTCTGAAGTAAGATTTGGGCCTATGAAGTCCATTTTTCGGTAAACAACATGCAACATGATTGCCTGTGGAGAGAGCTAGAGGGACTTGTAGCACTGTGTAAAAGCCTGTGGCCGGGTAGGAGCCTGTGGTCCTGTGGAGAGAGCTGAAGGTGTTGTGGCCCTGTGGAAAGGCCTGTGACCCTGTATAGCGGTCCGTTGCCCTGTGGAGAGAGCTGGAGGGGCTCGTGCCCTATGGAAATGACTATGGCCATGCAGAAAGGCCTTTTGGCTTTGAAGAGGGGGCTTGTGCCCTGCAGACGGGCCCTGTGACTCTGTGGAGAGGGCTGTTGGGAGTTGTGGCCGTGTGGAAAGTGCATTTGGCCCTGTGGAGGTGAGCTATGGCCCTGTAAAGAGAGCTTCTTGTCCTGTGGAGAGAGCTGGAGGGTGTTGTGGCCATGTGGAAAGGTCTGTGGCCCTATGGATAGGCCCTTTGGCCTTGTGGAAGGGGCTGTGGCCCTGTGGTGAGAGGTGGAAGGAGTTGTGGGCTGTGGAAAAGCCTGTGGTCCTGTGGAGACAGCTGAAGGGGTTGAGGCCCTGTGGAAAGGCCTGTGACCCTGTATAGGGGTCTGTGGCCCCGCAGAGGGGCATGTAGCGATGTAAAGAGAGCTGGAGGGAGTTGTGGCCTGAGGAAAAGGCCATGTGGAGCGGGCTGGAAAGGCCTGTGGAAGGCTCTGGAGTAAGATTTGGGCCTATGAAGTCCTTTGCAGTAAACAATATGCAACATGATTGCCTGTGGAGAGAGCTGGAGGGGCTTGTGGCACTGTAGAAAGGCCTGTGGCCCAGTAGGAGCCTGTGGTCCTGTGGAGAGAGCTGAAGGTGTTGTGGCCCTGTGGAAAGGCCTGTGACCCTGTATAGGGGTCCGTTGCCCTGTGGAGAGAGCTGGAGGGGCTCGTGCCCTATGGAAATGACTATGGCCATGTAGAAAGGCCTTTTGGCCTTGAAGAGGGGGCTTGTGCCCTGCAGACGGGCCTTGTGTCTCTGTGGAGAGAGCTAAAGGGGGCTGTGTCCATGCAGAAAGTGCATGTGGAGGGGAGCTATGGCCCGGTAAAGAGAGCTTGTTGTCCTGCGGAGAAGAGTTGGAGGGGATTGTGGCCCTGTGGAAAGGCTTGTAGCCCGGCAGAAGGAGGCAGCGGTCCTGTGGAGAGAGCTGAAGGGGTTGAGGCCCTGTGGAAAGGCATGTGACGCTGTATAGGGGTCTGTGGCCCCGCAGAGGGGCATGTGGCGATGTAAAGAGAGCTGGAGGGAGTTATGGCCTGAGGAAAAGGCCATGTGGAGTGGGCTGGAGGGGCCTGTGGAAGGCTCTGGAGTAAGATTTGGGCCTATGAAGTCCTCTGCAGTAAACAACATGCAACATGATTGCCTGTGGAGAGAGCTGAAGGTTTTGTGGCCCTGTGGAAAGGCCTGTGACCCTGTACAGGGGTCCGTTGCCCTGTGGAGAGAGCTGGAGGTGCTTGTGCCCTATGGGAATGACTATGGCCATGTAGAAAGGCCTTTTGGCTTTGAAGAGGGGGCTTGTGCCCTGCAGACGGGCCCTGTGACACTGTGGAGAGGGCTGTTGGGAGTTGTGGCCGTGTGGAAAGTGCATTTGGCCCTGTGGAGGGGAGCTATGGCCCGGTAAAGAGAGCTTGTTGTCCTGTGGAGAAGAGTTGGAGGGGATTGTGGCCCTGTGGAAAG
This sequence comes from Phyllobates terribilis, assembly GCF_046119375.1. Taxonomy (NCBI): domain Eukaryota; kingdom Metazoa; phylum Chordata; class Amphibia; order Anura; family Dendrobatidae; genus Phyllobates; species Phyllobates terribilis. The sequence goes on from NW_027363034.1 coordinate 1,663,706, forward strand.
GTCTGTGACCCTGTATAGGGGTCCGTTGCCCTGTGGAGAGAGCTGGAGGGGCTCGTGCCCTATGTAAATGACTATGGCCATGTAGAAAGGCCTTTTGGCCTTGAAGAGGGGGCTTGTGCCCTGCAGACGGGCCCTGTGACTCTGTGGAGAGAGCTGTTGGGAGTTGTGGCCGTGTGGAAAGTGCTTTTGGCCCTGTGGAGGTGAGCTATGGCCCTGTAAAGAGAGCTTCTTGTCCTGTGGAGAGAGCTGGAGGGTGTTGTGGCCCTGTGGAAAGGTCTGTGGCCCTATGGATACACCCTTTAGCCCTGTGGAAGGGGCTGTGGCCCTGTGGTGAGAGCTGGAAGGAGTTGTGGGCTGTGGAAAAGCCTGTGGTCCTGTGGAGACAGCTGAAGGGGTTGAGGCCCTGTGGAAAGGCCTGTGACCCTGTATAGGTGTCTGTGGCCCCGCTGAGGAGCATGTGGCGATGTAAAGAGAGCTGGAGGGAGTTGTGTCCTGACGAAAAGGCCATGTGGAGCGGGCTGGAGGGGCCTTTCGAAGGCTCTGGAGTAAGATTTGGGCCTATGAAGTCCTTTGCAGTAAACAACATGCAACATGATTGCCTGTGGAGAGAGCTGGAGGGGCTTGTGGCACTGTGGAAAGGCCTGTGGCCCAGTAGGAGCCTGTGGTCATGTGGAGAGAGCTGAAGGTGTTGTGGCCCTGTGGAAAGGCCTGTGACCCTGTATAGGGGTCCGTTGCCCTGTGGAGAGAGCTGGAGGGGCTCGTGCCCTATGGAAATGACTATGGCCATGTAGAAAGGCCTTTTGGCCTTGAAGAGGGGGCTTGTGCTCTGCAGACGGGCCTTGTGTCTCTGTGGAGAGAGCTAAATGGGGCTGTGTCCATGCAGAAAGTGCATTTGGCCCTGTGGAGGGGAGCTATGGCCCTGTAATGAGAGCTTGTTGTCCTGTGGAGAAGAGTTGGAGGGGATTGTGGCCCTGTGGAAATGCTTGTGGCCCGGCAGAAGGAGCCTATGGTACTGTGGAGAGAGTTGAAGGGGTTGTTTGCCCGCAGAGGGGCATGTAGTGATGTAAAGAGAGCTGGAGGGAGTTTTGCTCTGCTAAAAAAGGCCATGTGGAGTGGGCTGGAGGGGCCTGTGGAAGGCTCTGGAGTAAGATTGGGGCCTATGAAGTCTTTTGCAGTAAACAACATGCAACATGATTGCCTGTGGAAAGAGCTGGAGGGGCTTGTGGCACTGTGTAAAGGCCTGTGGCCCGGTAGGAGCCTGTGGTCCTGTGGAGAGAGCTGAAGGGGCTTGTGGCCCTGTGGAAAGGCCTGTGACCCTGTATAGTGGTCTGTTGCCCTGTGGAGAGAGCTGGAGGGGCTTGTGGCCCTGAGGAAAGGGCCTATGGCCCTGTGGAGAGAGCTGAAGGTGGGTGCGGCCCTGTGGAAAGGCCTGTGACCCTGAAGAGGGATCTGTGGCCCTTCAAATGGGCCTGTTGCCCTGTGGAGAGAGCTGGAGTGGGTTATGGCCCTGTGGAAATGCCTATGGCACTGCGGAAAGGGACCTCTGGCCCTTTGCAAAGGGTCATTGGCCTTGTGGAGTGGGCTATTGCCCTGTTGACGGGCCTGTGGCCCTGTGTGATTGTTGATAGCCTGACAAATCATCCAATAAAAACTTGCATATTTTTCAAGGATCCTGTAGCTTAAAGATGTTTCCTGACAATTCACTTTAATGTTCAGGAAGCATCCTACAGGAACAAGATTCTTAAAAAATACACAAGTGTTAAACACTGTGTAGCTTTGTGGTTACTTACCAATTAATCTTCTCTGCTGCAACTTGAGTAGTGCTTCTTACCTTTGACCTACAGGAAGAGGTGTGCATGAGAGAGAGTCATTGAGAGGCACATAGAGGCAAAGAGGGGAGCAAAGGGGCAAAGGTAGGCACATAGAGGGATGCAAAAGGTAAATAGAAGCACAGGGAGGGACAGAGAGGCACAGAGACCGATAGAGAGCCACAGATGGGCAAAGACAGAGATTGAGAGGCTCGTGAAGGCACAGAGACAAAAAAAGGCACTTTGGATGGAAAGAAAGCACCAGAGAGAGAGCATGCGAGAGAGTGGTGCAATGGGGAGAGATCAAAAGTGAGCGCCAGTGATGCACTGGAGACTGAGAGAGCACAAAAGAGAGCACTGCACTATAAAGACAGAGGAGTGCCAGAGAGCGGTGCAGTAGGGAGAAAGAGAACACATCAGAGAGTGGTGCACTGGAAAGAGAGTGAAAGAGCACCAGAGAGCATTGCACTGGAGAGAGAGAAAGAGAGAGAGACAGAAAGCAGTGTGCCAGTGTAAAAGGGCACCAGAGAGTGATGCACTGACTGGACAAATGGTCATTTTTATAGGCAGTTCTACATGTCGGGTTGCTGGACAGCTGGGGGTCATGCTTACCGTTGTTAGGGATGGTAATATATTCTGCTTCCCTAGGCCTGATTTCCAGGGACTGCACTGCTCTGACTGGCAGGAGCACTTTTATGGCTACCTGACCTTTAAATTATTATGGATTCTAGTAATACTGACAAAGCATTAGACTAAACGGCTCAGAAACCTGACGGTAGTAAATGATTGTGCCATTTGAACAGTTGTCAGAATTGTTTCATCATAGCCATAGGACTTCCACTTTATATTTATCTTTAAAATAGTTATTAAAAGGACTCTGTCACCAGGTTTTTGACATCCCATCGGACAGCAGCATAATGTAGAGATAGAAATCCTGATCCAGCAATGTTTCACTTACTGAGCTCCTTGCTGTCATTTTGATAAAATTACTGTTTTCTCTGTTGCAGATTTGGCAGCTCCCAAGTATGACTGGACTACTGGAGTAGTGCTCTAATGATAATCTCCAGATGATTTAACAGTGTTTTAATGCAAACTACACTGAGCAGCCTAGTAAGTGATATATCACTGGAATAAAGATGTCTGTGTCCACATTATGGTGCGCTCAGATGAGATGGCTAAAACCTGGTGACAGAATCCCTTTAACACTAATACAAACAGTACAAATGTTTATAATAAAGAAAATCTTCTCCCATTGCTTCGAGGGCCCCGTTCACCTGGAATTGTAGAACAACCTAGAATAGAAAAGAAACAAATAAAACATGAATTCAGAAACTTTAACAAGACCGGAACTTTAGTCTCCGAAACGCCTCATTCTTTCTTGGGAGCTGATCACTGCCGTCTTCTTAATCTCTTTAAAGGAAAGAAGGGGAATACATATGTTAAAACCGAAATGTTTATTGTTCAAGGACAATGTGAATGAGTATATTGACCAATTACCCTGGGTGTTTCCTTTTCCTCAACTGCATCCCTGTCTTCATGGACCTTGTTGTGACCCTAGGTTCGATTGGTGCTCTCCGCCTGATATAAATAATAACATTACATTTTCTGGGCACTTAGAGTGGTATAAGGATATCTTCTATCAATCCTAAAAGTTTAGGCATCGAGGTTTGTTCTGCGATGGAGATATCATCAATAAACGCCTGTAATATACCCTTCCGCATACTGTCTACAAGTGGCCGCTACTGAGAGCACTTTGCCTGGGTATAGGTGCTGAGGATGCTCAGAAGAACAAGTCATTGTCCATAACATCACAAGCTATGTACAGTTTGCCAACTCCTACTAGCTTGCTTGATTTAATAATATACCCACCTTTGAGTCTTAGTATTTAAATTTGACACACCGAGGTCCTCTGTTTCACCCTGGGCACTGTAGTCTTCAGCTTGCTGGACCATTTGCTCCTCTTCTCCATTGCTCTCTTCTGCTTCTCTTTAGGGGAGATAGAAAACAGAATATTACATTTTATCAACAATTTGGTGAAATAGATCATAACTGCTTTGCAATAAATTACCTTGAGCTGCTGGGTTGAGGTTGATTTTCCGATGATTTCCCTGCTGCCAAGACCAGTGTGTATGCTTGGCAGAGGTCTCCTAATGTTTTTTCTCTGTAATTCCTCTCTGCTGTCATGTTGGAATGACTGAGATATTTGGAGAAAAGATACCTCTGTGTCTCTGTTAAATGTGACACGGTCCATGTTTCACAAGTTTTTCTTGCCACCTGACTAGAGATGGATTTAAGTTTGTACCTAGATAGCAATAGAGTAGATCATAAATACATGGCACAACATCTAATATGTAGGATTTTTAACTTTTAAGACTTACTTCTTCTGGTAGCGATGAAGGTCGGTGGATACATTATATATCTGTCTTCCTGTAGTCGATAAGAAGAATTTATCTGGACTGTCTTTTTTGGCCAGCACCCGTCTCACTTTTTTAAAGTAGATGTTAAACCACTGTAAATAAACAAAACAAAAAACAGTAAACCACTTAATAAAAATTGAGTTGGGCCCTTCAATATTAAGATAAGAAAATTTGAAATAGACTAAATTAATTACTGGAGTCAATGACCGCACCAACGTGAGGGAGGGATGTGCCTAACCAGGAGAGCGAAACCTACAGACTAAAAGGGCAGTATCTCTCCTCCGCCTCAGTTGGATTTCAGAGCATGATAGGAACCACACAATCTAAATATATAGAAAAGTCACCTCACACCAAACATATGTCAGACTATAAACTGCCCACCATTCATTTAAAGTGCAGAACATCTGTGATAAGGGAGAGCATATCTGTTCCTACTGATAATGCATTCTGGATGCTGCTGCAACAAGCATTATTGTTAAGAAAATGCACTATTCTGGACACCGATACTATGGTTTAGCATCCTGGATACTGCAGGGAAATAAGGGAAAGACTCCCAACACACCTGCATGAGGATGTAGCACCAAGTTGTCCTGTAAAATCTGGTTAAAGGGAGGATCTACTAAAAGGGACAGAATGCCACTAATCCTACGGGTTGAAGTCATGACAACTAACAGATCCCTCTCTAATGTGGGTGCCATCGTAGTGACAGGAACATCTTACCTTTTCTTCTTCTTCAGTAAGCACAAAACAGGCTACTTGGTGGGCAGCAGTCTTATGGGATTTAACTCCGACAATTATTAGCTGTTCATTTTGATAGATGTGACGCATCCTCTCTGTCCACTCAGAAACCTGTGAGTCAAGACATGGGAAAGTTAGATAGACATGTGGCTTTAAATCAGGATAATGAGTAGGTTGTTACTTACCGTCATGTTTCTGACAACTCCTGGTCTTTGTAAGTGTTTTAGTATGATTAAGGCCTCAAGGTAATAGAGAATCTCCAACTGATGCACTTCATTTCGGGATCCTCCTTGGACATCCTCGATGGCTTGCAGGAAAGCTGGCTTTGCAACGGTCAGGATCTCCTGGCATTGCTGAGGTGTTTTGTCCAATTTATGCAACTCCAGGTACCTAAGAGAAAGATTAATAAATGTGACTGATAGGTGAGGCCTATTTTTAAGTCATGTATGAAAAATCCTGGCGGGAGAGAGAAAAGAGAAAAAATAATAATTGTGCATACATCTGAAAGGATAAAAATTAGCTGACATACCTTTTGCTGACAACTTCTTTTGCAACTCCCTTGGAAAATTTCTTCTGAATATCCGCAGTCACATACTGGAAATACTTCATTGCCTTGAAGAGTTTTTCATTTTTATCGCGTAAATTGGTTGCAAATAGTTGATAATGTACAAATTTCCGGACATTCTTAATGTAGTTGGTGACAGTTTGGTTGCACAGACCGAGATCTTGAAGGTTTTTGAAAAATAAATGGGCGTTTTCAATCTTTGTCGCAAAGTTGAGGCTCACACGGCGTTTGTTCATAAAGTATAAAAACCTTGACACATTTTCAACAATTTGTTTGTATCTTTCCAGCTTGCAATGGTTCTGCAAATAAGAGGAAAAACCTTTTAATATTGGATGAGACAGAGAATGGTGATCATAATAACCTGCATCTTTCATTTTGATCCTCTTGTCAACAGTCCATTTCTGGCTTGTCATCCTACAAATTTGGAAGAAAGAACAACAGGTCAGAGTAGAAACAAATTAGAACTTTGAGAAAAATACTGTGTAAGCATATACAGCATATATATAGTGACGTCCTGCCAATGGCAGTAGACTATGCAGCCGCTATGGGGCCTGTGAGTCCAGGGTTCCCTGTAACGACGCATTCATGGGGCCCTCACCCAGTGGAAGAATCTGGGGAAATGTCGGGGACCTTGACAGCTGGGGGTTCCACTCACCGTTGTCAGGGGTGGTAAACATTTCTGTGTCCCCAGGACCGATTTCTGTGGACCCCAGTGCTCTGACTGGCAGCAGCACTTTGCTGGCTGCCTGCCCTTTATACGCAGCATCCACTGCTGAACACTGCGTGTTCTGAAGTTCATCTGTGGGTAAAGCTAGTACATCATCCTCTACTGGCCCACAGATGAAAATAGTAATGGCAGTGCATTTTAGTATGCCCCGCCAAAGCTGTGTGCCCCACAGAGCTGTCTGTGTGTAGGGCACTTTTTTGGCATCCTGTTTTATGGCTGCAATGGAAGGGAAATCTATTGCCTAAAATAGGAGAAAAAATTTCTTTGTAAGGACTGTAAAGTTGTGGGATATGCTATTAATTGTCCCAGTTAAACATTATTTGTATTGTTTATTTGCTCAATATATATATATATAAATATATATATATATATATATATATATATATATATATATATATATATAGATATGTATATATATATAAAAGCATGATGAGTGAGAATGTTACACACACTAACTGACCTCGGCCTGTCTTCATCTGTTTGGCTGGTATTTTCCTCTCTTTCTCTGGTCTCTGGTTGTTGATCGGCTTCACTGTCGGATGTTTCAGAGGATGTATAGTCTTCTGCAGCTGAAAGATGCACCAATTCAGGATTTGATATGGCTCGGCGTGCCGATGTGCCAGTTGATGTAGATGGCTTCTCATCTTCAACAGTCCTGTAAATTATAAAAATCCTTAGTAATAACGTGAAGTACAATCTTGAGTAGGCCAGCAGTGTTGACAATTTTTTAAAGTGGCCTAAAAGCCAGGATGTGCTGAGACCAAGGCAATGTTTGAGCAAGGGATTAAAGTAAATTCCTTGTATAAATTTACACTGACCTGTAGACATCATAATCCTCTGGGACGGGCGGCTCTTCCTCTGTGACGGACGGCTCTTCCACTGTGACGGGCGGCTCTTCCTCTGTGACGGACGGCTCTTCCTCCGTGACGGACGGCTCTTCCTCTGGGACGGGCGGCTCTTCCTCTGGGATGGGCGGCTCTTCCTCTGGGACGGGCGGCTCTTCCTCTGGGACGGGCGGCTCTTCCTCTGGGACGGGCGGCTCTTCCTCTGGGACGGGCGGCTCTTCCACTGTGACGGGCGGCTCTTCCTCTGGGACGGACGGCTCTTCCACTGTGACGGACGGCTCTTCCTCTGTGATGGACGGCTCTTCCTCTGGGACGGGCGGCTCTTCCACTGTGACGGGCGGCTCTTCCTCTGTGACGGACGGCTCTTCCTCTGTGACGGACAGCTCTTCCTCTGGGACGGGCGGCTCTTCCTCTGGGACGGGCGACTCCTCCTCGATGACTGTAGACATTTCCTCCTCAACAGGCAGCACTTCCTCCTCATTAGGCAGCTCTTGCTCACTGGCTGTCAGCTCCTCCTGCACAGGTGATGCCCCCTCATCTTCAACAATCCTGTAAATATAAAATACACGTGATTATTTGGCATAGTTCAGAACATATATGCAAATCTATAAAGCGTACACAAGTATGAACATCAGTATTCAAAGAATAAGATGCTAGTGGGGCATACCTGGCCATAGTTGGTTTCTCGGGTACTATAAACCCTCTGTCCTCCAGGAAGGAGATAAGATCGTCCTTTGTAGTGATCTCTGGAATCTTGTCATAAGGGATATATGTTCCTTTTGTTGCAATTGCTATCAGTGAGTTTCTAGATTCTTTCACTAGCGCATCCTTCTCCTCTTGTGTACAGCATCTAAGGCATTGTCGTGTAAGGTGCTGTGGCAGTTGAGTAAATGCTTTGTAACATAGTGGACATGTCTTCAGCATCCTGAAGCCGCTGTAAAAAAGAAAAATGGAAGATCAGGAACAATATCAGTGAGAATCTAGCTTTTCCACCCACTAATATCAACCAGCATTTTTTATGTTTCAGCAGGATAACTGGATTTCAAAAATCTGATTTTTTTTTACAACAAATACACAGCTCATGAGAAAAGGCACGTCTCATCATTGCCATAGATTTTTTTAAAAAGATGAGGGCTGGCTCTAGAGTGTATTTTGACCACCAATAGCCAGCCCTCATTTTTGGTCACAAAAACGGACAAACGTACACAATTTTTTAAGGAGCAATTGTTTAGCACAAGTTAATGCACTTTTATAGCATACTACACAAATTGTGGCAATATTGTGCACATAACACATGCGGTTTTTTATCATATGCATGTTCCTAGATCTTGCGCAAATCTGAGGTTTTGCAAGAATTATTTAGATTGACAAAGATACCGTGCAAAAAATTAATGTGGTATTGACTATGCAAATGCTTATACAGTTTTGCACATGACAGGCACTCATTTATCAGTCAAAAAGGAGAAAAAACGAGTGAGCGAGCAAGTACATATACAGTTTAAAGCCTTTTCACACTGCAAACTTTGAAAGATACAGAAAGACCGCGCCAAAAACATAAACCCTTTCTGTGACTGAGCCTGAACAATTGCAAGCCTTAACATGATGTTATAATACACTTTCACACCGCAATCCTTCCCCCTCCCCCCACCACAGTAATACAACCAAGCTAAAAAGTTTGCAGAGGTCACAGAGAGGACATCAGATTAGGCACCTGATTCCAGTACAAACTATATGAGTACAAGCATACTTATACACCTGATTCCAGTACAAGCTATATGAGTACAAGTATACTTATACACCTGATTCCAGTACAAGCTATATGAGTACAAGTATACTTATACACCTGATTCCAGTACAAGCTATATGAGTACAAGTATACTTATACACCTGATTCCAGTACAAGCTCAGATGATGCTGCAGTATAGTTAGGCACCTGATCCCAATACATGCTGTATGTTAACCTCTTCTGCAAATACTCCCATGGTCTCAGTGTACCCCAGAATGCATGCTGCAATGGTGTCCAGAAAGAGTATTTCTAGAAGCAACACATACCTCTGCAGATTCATATTTCCCTCCCACTCACTATCCCACCAGGTGTACTTACCTTCTTTTGGGCGGCATGGTTGTAATTGGCTAAGGTCACAGCTTCTCTTGTGCACTAATCACCCTTGTTGCTCCTGAGCACTGGATCAAATTAAACTTCCCTCCAAAACTCCTTTTCCTTTTCCTAAAATGATGGTTTATTTGAATGTAAATCATGAATCTGCTCCGATTGGTTAATGCAACTTAGTAGGCGTAGTTTTTTCTTGATGAGAGCTGGCTACAGGTACTTCCAGGACGACCCGTAGCCAGCCCTCACCCTTGGAATAGCTCAATGAGGATGAGAGCTGGCTACAGGTGCCTCCAGGGCGACCCCTAGCCAGCCCTCACCCTTGGAGCAGCTCAATGAGGATGAGAGCTGGCTACAGGTGCCTCCAGGGCGACCCGTAGCCAGCCCTCACCCTTGGAATAGCTCAATGAGGATGAGAGCTGGCTACAGGTGCCTCCAGGGCGACCCCTAGCCAGCCCTCACCCTTGGAATAGCTCAATGAGGATGAGAGCTGGCTACAGGTTTGATGATACCAAAAGCACTTAAAATTCAATCTGCAACAAAAAAAAGTCGCTCTGACGCCGCCGTTAAGGGCTGCGTCCGTTATCACGCTCATCTGATAAATTACGGAAAAAAAAAGGAAACTTTATAGCTTTTTTGGCGCGCTTATTTCACTGCCTTTTCCTACGCGCCGCCGTTCAGCGCAGCTTCCGTTATCACGCTCATCTAATGAATTATGGAAAAAAACGTAAACTTTATAGTTTTTTTGGCGCGCTTATTTCACCGCCCGTTCCTACGCGCCACGGTTCAGCGCACCTTCCGTTATCACGCTCATCTGATGAATTACGGAAAAAAAACGTAAACTTTATAGTTTTTTTGGCGCGCTTATTTCACCGCCCGTTCCTACGCGCCGCCATTCAGTGCAGCATCCGTTATCACGCTCATCTGATGAATTACGGAAAAAAAACGTAAACTTTATAGTTTTTTTGGCGCGCTTATTTCACCGCCCGTTCCTACGCGCCGCCGTTCAACGCAGCTTCCGTTATCACGCTCATCTAATGAATTATGGAAAAAAAACGTACACTTTATAGCTTTTTTGGCGCGCTTATTTCACCGCCCGTTCCTACGCGCCGCCGTTCAGCTCAGCTTCCGTTATCACGCTCATCTGATGAATTACGGAAAAAAAACGTAAATTTTATAGTTTTTTTGGCGCGCTTATTTCACCGCCCGTTCCTACGCGCCGCCGTTCAGTGCAGCGTCCGTTATCACCCTCATCTGATGAATTACGGAAAAAAAAACGTAAACTTTATAGTTTTTTTGGCGCGCTTATTTCACCGCCTGTTCCTATGCGCCGCCGTTCAGCGCAGCGTCCGTTATCACGCTCAATGAGGATGAGAGCTGGCTACAGGTGCCTCCAGGGCGACACGTAGCCAGCCCTCACCCTTGGAATAGCTCAATGAGGATGAGAGCTGGCTACAGGTGTCTCCAGGGCGACCCCTAGCCAGCCCTCACCCTTGGAGCAGCTCAATGAGGATGAGAGCTGGCTACAGGTGCCTCCAGGGCGACCCCTAGCCAGCCCTCACCCTTGGAGCAGCTCAATGAGGATGAGAGCTGGCTACAGGTGCCTCCAGGGCGACCCCTAGCCAGCCCTCACCCTTGGAGCAGCTCAATGAGGATGAGAGCTGGCTACAGGTGCCTCCAGGGCGACCCCTAGCCAGCCCTCACCCTTGGAGCAGCTCAATGAGGATGAGAGCTGGCTACAGGTGCCTCCAGGGCGACCCCTAGCCAGCCCTCACCCTTGGAGCAGCTCAATGAGGATGAGAGCTGGCTACAGGTGCCTCCAGGGCGACCCCTAGCCAGCCCTCACCCTTGGAGCAGCTCAATGAGGATGAGAGCTGGCTACAGGTGCCTCCAGGGCGACCCCTAGCCAGCCCTCACCCTTGGAGCAGCTCAATGAGGATGAGAGCTGGCTACAGGTGCCTCCAGGGCGACCCGTAGCCAGCCCTCACCCTTGGAGCAGCTCAATGAGGATGAGAGCTGGCTACAGGTGCCTCCAGGGCGACCCCTAGCCAGCCCTCACCCTTGGAGCAGCTCAATGAGGATGAGAGCTGGCTACAGGTGCCTACAGGGCGACCCCTAGCCAGCCCTCACCCTTGGAGCAGCTCAATGAGGATGAGAGCTGGCTACAGGTGCCTCCAGGGCGACCCCTAGCCAGCCCTCACCCTTGGAGCAGCTCAATGAGGATGAGAGCTGGCTACACGTGCCTCCAGGGCGACCCCTAGCCAGCCCTCACCCTTGGAGCAGCTCAATGAGGATGAGAGCTGGCTACAGGTGCCTCCAGGGCGACCCCTAGCCAGCCCTCACCCTTGGAGCAGCTCAATGAGGATGAGAGCTGGCTACAGGTGCCTCCAGGGCGACCCCTAGCCAGCCCTCACCCTTGGAGCAGCTCAATGAGGATGAGAGCTGGCTACAGGTGCCTCCAGGGCGACCCTTAGCCAGCCCTCACCCTTGGAATAGCTCAATGAGGATGAGAGCTGGCTACAGGTTTGATGATAGCAAAAGCACTTAAAATTCAATCTGCAACAAAAAAAAGTCGCTCTGACGCCGCCGTTAAGGGCTGCGTCCGTTATCACGGTGATCTGATAAATTACAGAAAAAAAACGTAAACTTTATCGTTTTTTTGGCGCACTTATTTCATCGCCCGTTCCTACGTGCCGCCGTTCAGCACAGCATCCGTTATCACGCTCATCTGATGATTTACGGAAAAAAAAACGTAAACTTTATAGTTTTTTTGGCGCGCTTATTTCACCGCCCGTTCCTACGCGCCGCCATTCAGCGCAGCGTCCGTTATCACGCTCATCTGATGAATTACGGAAAAAAAACGTAAACTTTATAGTTTTTTTGGCGCGCTTATTTCACCGCCCGTTCCTACGCACCGCCGTTCAGCGCAGCGTCCGTTATCACCCTCATCTGATGAATTACGGAAAAAAAACGTAAACTTTATAGTTTTTTTGGCGCGCTTATTTCACCGCCCGTTCCTATGCGCCGCCGTTCAGCGCAGCGTCCGTTATCACGCTCAATAAGGATGAGAGCTGGCTACAAGTGCCTCCAGGGCGGCACGTAGCCAGCCCTCACCCTTGGAATAGCTCAATGAGGATGAGAGCTGGCTACAGGTGCCTCCAGGGCGACCCCTAGCCAGCCCTCACCCTTGGAGCAGCTCAATGAGGATGAGAGCTGGCTACAGGTGCTTCCAGGGCGAACCCTAGCCAGCCCTCACCCTTGGAGCAGCTCAATGAGGATGAGAGCTGGCTACAGGTGCCTCCAGGGCGACCCCTAGCCAGCCCTCACCCTTGGAGCAGCTCAATGAGTATGAGAGCTGGCTACAGGTGCCGCCAGGGCGACCCCTAGCCAGCCCTCACCCTTGGAGCAGCTCAATGAGGATGAGAGCTGGCTACAGGTGCCTCCAGGGCGACCCGTAGCCAGCCCTCACCCTTGGAGCAGCTCAATGAGGATGAGAGCTGGCTACAGGTGCCTCCAGGGCGACCCCTAGCCAGCCCTCACCCTTGGAGTAGCTCAATGAGGATGAGAGCTGGCTACAGGTACCTCCAGGGCGACCCCTAGCCAGCCCTCACCCTTGGAGCAGCTCAATGAGGATGAGAGCTGGCTACAGGTGCCTCCAGGGCGACCCTTAGCCAGCCCTCACCCTTGGAATAGCTCAATGAGGATGAGAGCTGGCTACAGGTTTGATGATAGCAAAAGCACTTAAAATTCAATCTGCAACAAAATAAAGTCGCTCTGACGCCGCCGTTAAGGGCTGCGTCCGTTATCACGCTGATCTGATAAATTACAGAAAAAAAACGTAAACTTTATCATTTTTTTGGCGCACTTATTTCATCGCCCGTTCCTACGTGCCGCCGTTCAGCACAGCATCCGTTATCACGCTCATCTGATGAATTACGGAAAAAAAACGTAAACTTTATAGTTTTTTTGGCGCACTTATTTCATCGCCCGTTCCTACGTGCCCCCGTTCAGCACAGCATCCGTTATCACGCTCATCTGATGAATTACGGAAAAAAAACGTAAACTTTATAGATTTTTTGGCGCGCTTATTTCACCGACCGTTCCTACGCGCCGCCATTCAGCGCAGCGTCCGTTATCACGCTCATCTGATGAATTACGGAAAAAAAACGTAAACTTTATAGTTTTTTTGGCGCACTTATTTCACCGCCCGTTCCTACGCGCCGCCGTTCAGCGCAGCGTCCGTTATCACCCTCATCTGATGAATTACGGAAAAAAAATGTAAACTTTATAGTTTTTTTGGCGCGCTTATTTCACCGCCCGTTCCTATGCGCCGCCGTTCAGCGCAGCGTCCGTTATCACGCTCAATGAGGATGAGAGCTGGCTACAAGTGCCTCCAGGGCGACACGTAGCCAGCCCTCACCCTTGGAATAGCTCAATGAGGATGAGAGCTGGCTACAGGTGCCTCCAGGGCGACCCCTAGCCAGCCCTCACCCTTGGAGCAGCTCAATGAGGATGAGAGCTGGCTACAGGTGCCTCCAGGGCGACCCCTAGCCAGCCCTCACCCTTGGAGCAGCTCAATGAGGATGAGAGCTGGCTACAGGTGCCTCCAGGGCGACCCCTAGCCAGCCCTCACCCTTGGAGCAGCTCAATGAGGATGAGAGCTGGCTACAGGTGCCTCCAGGGCGACCCGTAGCCAGCCCTCACCCTTGGAGCAGCTCAATGAGGATGAGAGCTGGCTACAGGTGCCTCCAGGGCGACCCCTAGCCAGCCCTCACCCTTGGAGCAGCTCAATGAGGATGAGAGCTGGCTACAGGTGCCTCCAGGGCGACCCCTAGCCAGCCCTCACCCTTGGAGCAGCTCAATGAGGATGAGAGCTGGCTACAGGTGCCTCCAGGGCGACCCCTAGCCAGCCCTCACCCTTGGAGCAGCTCAATGAGGATGAGAGCTGGCTACAGGTGCCTCCAGGGCGACCCCTAGCCAGCCCTCACCCTTGGAGCACCTCAATGAGTATGAGAGCTGGCTACAGGTGCCTCCAGGGCGACCCCTAGCCAGCCCTCACCCTTGGAGCAGCTCAATGAGGATGAGAGCTGGCTACAGGTGCCTCCAGGGCGACCCCTAGCCAGCCCTCACCCTTGGAATAGCTCAATGAGGATGAGAGCTGGCTACAGGTTTGATGATACCAAAAGCACTTAAAATTCAATCTGCAACAAAAAAAAGTCGCTCTGACGCCGCCGTTAAGGGCTGCGTCCGTTATCACGCTCATCTGATAAATTACAGAAAAAAAACGTAAACTTTATCGTTTTTTTGGCGCACTTATTTCACCGCCCTTTCCTACGTGCCGCCGTTCAGCACAGCATCCGTTATCACGCTCATCTGATGAATTACGGAAAAAAAACGTAAACTTTATAGTTTTTTTGGCACGCTTATTTCACCGCCCGTTCCTACGCGCCGCCATTCAGCACAGCGTCCGTTATCACGCTCATCTGATGAATTACGGAAAAAAACGTAAACTTTATAGTTTTTTTGGCGCGCTTATTTCACCGCCCGTTCCTACGCGCCGCCGTTCAACGCAGCTTCCGTTATCACGCTCATCTAATGAATTATGGAAAAAAAACGTACACTTTATAGCTTTTTTGGCGCGCTTATTTCACCGCCCGTTCCTACGCGCCGCCGTTCAGCGCAGCTTCCGTTATCACGCTCATCTGATGAATTACGGAAAAAAAACGTAAATTTTATAGTTTTTTTGGCGCGCTTATTTCACCGCCCGTTCCTATGCGCCGCCGTTCAGCGCAGCGTCCGTTATCACGCTCAATGAGGATGAGAGTTGGCTACAGGTGCCTCCAGGGCGACACGTAGCCAGCCCTCACCCTTGGAGCAGCTCAATGAGGATGAGAGCTGGCTACAGGTGCCTCCAGGGCGAACCCTAGCCAGCCCTCACCCTTGGAGCAGCTCAATGAGGATGAGAGCTGGCTACAGGTGCCTCCAGGGTGACCCCTAGCCAGCCCTCACCCTTGGAGCAGCTCAATGAGGATGAGAGCTGGCTACAGGTGCCTCCAGGGCGACCCCTAGCCAGCCCTCACCCTTGGAGCAGCTCAATGAGGATGAGAGCTGGCTACATGTGCCTCCAGGGCGACCCCTAGCCAGCCCTCACCCTTGGAGCAGCTCAATGAGGATGAGAGCTGGCTACAGGTGCCTCCAGGGCGACCCGTAGCCAGCCCTCACCCTTGGAGCAGCTCAATGAGGATGAGAGCTGGCTACAGGTGCCTCCAGGGCGACCCCTAGCCAGCCCTCACCCTTGGAGCAGCTCAATGAGGATGAGAGCTGGCTACAGGTGCCTCCAGGGCGACCCCTAGCCAGCCCTCACCCTTGGAGCAGCTCAATGAGGATGAGAGCTGGCTACAGGTGCCTCCAGGGCGACCCTTAGCCAGCCCTCACCCTTGGAATAGCTCAATGAGGATGAGAGCTGGCTACAGGTTTGATGATAGCAAAAGCACTTAAAATTCAATCTGCAACAAAAAAAAGTCGCTCTGACGCCGCCGTTAAGGGCTGCGTCCGTTATCACGGTGATCTGATAAATTACAGAAAAAAAACGTAAACTTTATCGTTTTTTTGGCGCACTTATTTCATCGCCCGTTCCTACGTGCCGCCGTTCAGCACAGCATCCGTTATCACGCTCATCTGATGAATTACGGAAAAAAAACGTAAACTTTATAGTTTTTTTGGCGCGCTTATTTCACCGCCCGTTCCTACGCGCCGCCATTCAGCGCAGCGTCCGTTATCACGCTCATCTGATGAATTACGGAAAAAAAACGTAAACTTTATAGTTTTTTTGGCGCGCTTATTTCACCGCCCGTTCCTACGCGCCGCCGTTCAGCGCAGCGTCCGTTATCACCCTCATCTGATGAATTACGGAAAAAAAACGTAAACTTTATAGTTTTTTTGGCGCGCTTATTTCACCGCCCGTTCCTATGCGCCGCCGTTCAGCGCAGCGTCCGTTATCACGCTCAATGAGGATGAGAGCTGGCTACAAGTGCCTCCAGGGCGAGACGTAGCCAGCCCTCACCCTTGGAATAGCTCAATGAGGATGAGAGCTGGCTACAGGTGCCTCCAGGGCGACCCCTAGCCAGCCCTCACCCTTGGAGCAGCTCAATGAGGATGAGAGCTGGCTACAGGTGCCTCCAGGGCGACCCGTAGCCAGCCCTCACCCTTGGAGCAGCTCAATGAGGATGAGAGCTGGCTACAGGTGCCTCCAGGGCGACCCCTAGCCAGCCCTCACCCTTGGAGCAGCTCCATGAGGATGAGAGCTGGCTACAGGTGCCTCCAGGGCGACCCCTAGCCAGCCCTCACCCTTGGAGCAGCTCAATGAGGATGAGAGCTGGCTACAGGTGCCTCCAGGGCGACCCCTAGCCAGCCCTCACCCTTGGAGCAGCTCAATGAGGATGAGAGCTGGCTACAGGTGCCTCCAGGGCGACCCCTAGCCAGCCCTCACCCTTGGAATAGCTCAATGAGGATGAGAGCTGGCTACAGGTTTGATGATAGCAAAAGCACTTAAAATTCATTCTGCAACAAAATAAAGTCGCTCTGACGCCGCCGTTAAGGGCTGCGTCCGTTATCACGCTGATCTGATAAATTACAGAAAAAAAACGTAAACTTTATCGTTTTTTTGGCGCACTTATTTCATCGCCCGTTCCTACGTGCCGCCGTTCAGCACAGCATCCGTTATCACGCTCATCTGATGAATTACGGAAAAAAAACGTAAACTTTATAGTTTTTTTGGTGTGCTTATTTCACCGCCCGTTCCTACGCGCCGCCATTCAGCGCAGCGTCCGTTATCACGCTCATCTGATGAATTACGGAAAAAAAACGTAAATTTTATAGTTTGTTTGGCGCGCTTATTTCACCGCCCGTTCCTACGCGCCGCCGTTCAGCGCAGCGTCCGTTATCACCCTCATCTGATGAATTACGGAAAAAAAACGTAAACTTTATAGTTTTTTTGGCGCGCTTATTTCACCGCCCGTTCCTATGCGCCGCCGTTCAGCGCAGCGTCCGTTATCACGCTCAATGAGGATGAGAGCTGGCTACAAGTGCCTCCAGGGCGACACGTAGCCAGCCCTCACCCTTGGAATAGCTCAATGAGGATGAGAGCTGGCTACAGGTGCCTCCAGGGCGATCCCTAGCCAGCCCTCACCCTTGGAGCAGCTCAATGAGGATGAGAGCTGGCTACAGGTGCCTCCAGGGCGACCCCTAGCCAGCCCTCACCCTTGGAGCAGCTCAATGAGGATGAGAGCTGGCTACAGGTGCCTCCAGGGCGACCCCTAGCCAGCCCTCACCCTTGGAGCAGCTCAATGAGGATGAGAGCTGGCTACAGGTGCCTCCAGGGCGACCCCTAGCCAGCCCTCACCCTTGGAGCAGCTCAATGAGGATGAGAGCTGGCTACAGGTGCCTCCAGGGCGACCCCTAGCCAGCCCTCACCCTTGGAGCAGCTCAATGAGGATGAGAGCTGGCTACAGGTGCCTCCAGGGCGACCCCTAGCCAGCCCTCACCCTTGGAGCAGCTCAATGAGGATGAGAGCTGGCTACAGGTGCCTCCAGGTCGACCCCTAGCCAGCCCTCACCCTTGGAGTAGCTCAATGAGGATGAGAGCTGGCTACAGGTGCCTCCAGGGCGACCCCTAGCCAGCCCTCACCCTTGGAATAGCTCAATGAGAATGAGAGCTGGCTACAGGTTTGATGATAGCAAAAGCACTTAAAATTCAATCTGCAACAAAATAAAGTCGCTCTGACGCCGCCGTTAAGGGCTGCGTCCGTTATCACGCTGATCTGATAAATTACAGAAAAAAAACGTAAACTTTATCGTTTTTTTGGCGCACTTATTTCATCGCCCGTTCCTACGTGCCGCCGTTCAGCACAGCATCCGTTATCACGCTCATCTGATGAATTACGGAAAAAAAACGTAAACTTTATAGTTTTTTTGGCGCGCTTATTTCACCGCCCGTTCCTACGCGCCGCCATTCAGCGCAGCGTCCGTTATCACGCTCATCTGATGAATTACGGAAAAAAAACGTAAACTTTATAGTTTTTTTGGCGCGCTTATTTCACCGCCCGTTCCTACGCGCCGCCGTTCAACGCAGCTTCCGTTATCACGCTCATCTAATGAATTATGGAAAAAAAACGTACACTTTATAGCTTTTTTGGCGCGCTTATTTCACCGCCCGTTCCTACGCGCCGCCGTTCAGCGCAGCTTCCGTTATCACGCTCATCTGATGAATTACGGAAAAAAAACGTAAATTTTATAGTTTTTTTGGCGCGCTTATTTCACCGCCCGTTCCTACGCGCCGCCGTTCAGCACAGCGTCCGTTATCACCCTCATCTGATGAATTACGGAAAAAAAACGTAAACTTTATAGTTTTTTTGGCGCGCTTATTTCACCGCCCGTTCCTATGCGCCGCCGTTCAGCGCAGCGTCCGTTATCACGCTCAATGAGGATGAGAGTTGGCTACAGGTGCCTCCAGGGCGACACGTAGCCAGCCCTCACCCTTCGAATAGCTCAATGAGGATGAGAGCTGGCTACAGGTGCCTCCAGGGCGACCCCTAGCCAGCCCTCACCCTTGGAGCAGCTCAATGAGGATGAGAGCTGGCTACAGGTGCCTCCAGGGCGACCCCTAGCCAGCCCTCACCCTTGGAGCAGCTCAATGAGGATGAGAGCTGGCTACAGGTGCCTCCAGGGCGACCCCTAGCCAGCCCTCACCCTTGGAGCAGCTCAATGAGGATGAGAGCTGGCTACAGGTGCCTCCAGGGCGACCCCTAGCCAGCCCTCACCCTTGGAGCAGCTCAATGAGGATGAGAGCTGGCTACAGGTGCCTCCAGGGCGACCCCTAGCCAGCCCTCACCCTTGGAGCAGCTCAATGAGGATGAGAGCTGGCTACAGGTGCCTCCAGGGCGACCCTTAGCCAGCCCTCACCCTTGGAGCAGCTCAATGAGGATGAGAGCTGGCTACAGGTGCCTCCAGGGCGACCCCTAGCCAGCCCTCACCCTTGGAATATCTCAATGAGGATGAGAGCTGGCTACAGGTTTGATGATAGCAAAAGCACTTAAAATTCAATCTGCAACAAAATAAAGTCGCTCTGACGCCGCCGTTAAGGGCTGCGTCCGTTATCACGCTGATCTGATAAATTACAGAAAAAAAACGTAAACTTTATCGTTTTTTTGGCGCACTTATTTCATCGCCCGTTCCTACGTGCCGCCGTTCAGCACAGCATCCGTTATCACGCTCATCTGATGAATTACGGAAAAAAAAGTAAACTTTATAGTTTTTTTGGCGCGCTTATTTCACCGCCCGTTCCTACGCGCCGCCATTCAGCGCAGCGTCCGTTATCACGCTCATCTGATGAATTACGGAAAAAAAACGTAAACTTTATAGTTTTTTTGGCGCGCTTATTTCACCGCCCGTTCCTACGCGCCGCCGTTCAGCGCAGCGTCCGTTATCACCCTCATCTGATGAATTACGGAAAAAAAACGTAAACTTTATAGTTTTTTTGGCGCGCTTATTTCACCGCCTTTCCCATGCGCCGCCGTTCAGCGCAGCGTCCGTTATCACGCTCAATGAGGATGAGAGCTGGCTACAAGTGCCTCCAGGGCGACACGTAGCCAGCCCTCACCCTTGGAATAGCTCAATGAGGATGAGAGCTGGCTACAGGTGCCTCCAGGGCGACCCCTAGCCAGCCCTCACCCTTGGAGCAGCTCAATGAGGATGAGAGCTGGCTACAGGTGCCTCCAGGGCGACCCCTAGCCAGCCCTCACCCTTGGAGCAGCTCAATGAGGATGAGAGCTGGCTACAGGTGCCTCCAGGGCGACCCCTAGCCAGCCCTCACCCTTGGAGCAGCTCAATGAGGATGAGAGCTGGCTACAGGTGCCTCCAGGGCGACCCCTAGCCAGCCCTCACCCTTGGAGCAGCTCAATGAGGATGAGAGCTGGCTACAGGTGCCTCCAGGGCGACCCCTAGCCAGCCCTCACCCTTGGAGCAGCTCAATGAGGATGAGAGCTGGCTACAGGTGCCTCCAGGGCGACCCCTAGCCAGCCCTCACCCTTGGAGCAGCTCAATGAGGATGAGAGCTGGCTACAGGTGCCTCCAGGGCGACCCCTAGCCAGCCCTCACCCTTGGAGCAGCTCAATGAGGATGAGAGCTGGCTACAGGTGCCTCCAGGGCGACCCCTAGCCAGCCCTCACCCTTGGAGCAGCTCAATGAGGATGAGAGCTGGCTACAGGTGCCTCCAGGGCGACCCCTAGCCAGCCCTCACCCTTGGAGCAGCTCAATGAGGATGAGAGCTGGCTACAGGTGCCTCCAGGGCGACCCCTAGCCAGCCCTCACCCTTGGAGCAGCTCAATGAGGATGAGAGCTGGCTACAGGTGCCTCCAGGGCGACCCCTAGCCAGCCCTCACCCTTGGAGCACCTCAATGAGGATGAGAGCTGGCTAAAGGTGCCTCCAGGGCGACCCCTAGCCAGCCCTCACCCTTGGAGCAGCTCAATGAGGATGAGAGCTGGCTACAGGTGCCTCCAGGGCGACCCCTAGCCAGCCCTCACCCTTGGAATAGCTCAATGAGGATGAGAGCTGGCTACAGGTTTGATGATACCAAAAGCACTTAAAATTCAATCTGCAACAAAAAAAAGTCGCTCTGACGCCGCCGTTAAGGGCTGCGTCCGTTATCACGCTCATCTGATAAATTACAGAAAAAAAACGTAAACTTTATCGTTTTTTTGGCGCACTTATTTCACCGCCCGTTCCTACGTGCCGCCGTTCAGCACAGCATCCGTTATCACGCTCATCTGATGAATTACGGAAAAAAACGTAAACTTTATAGTTTTTTTGGCGCGCTTATTTCACCGCCCGTTCCTACGCGCCGCCATTCAGCGCAGCGTCCGTTATCACGCTCATCTGATGAATTACGGAAAAAAAACGTAAACTTTATAGTTTTTTTGGCGCGCTTATTTCACCGCCCGTTCCTACGCGCCGCCGTTCAACGCAGCTTCCGTTATCACGCTCATCTAATGAATTATGGAAAAAAAACGTACACTTTATAGCTTTTTTGGCGCGCTTATTTCACCGCCCGTTCCTACGCGCCGCCGTTCAGCGCAGCTTCCGTTATCACGCTCATCTGATGAATTACGGAAAAAAAACGTAAATTTTATAGTTTTTTTGGCGCGCTTATTTCACCGCCCGTTCCTACGCGCCGCCGTTCAGCACAGCGTCCGTTATAACCCTCATCTGATGAATTACGGAAAAAAAACGTAAACTTTATAGTTTTTTTGGCGCGCTTATTTCACCGCCCGTTCCTATGCGCCGCCGTTCAGCGCAGCGTCCGTTATCACGCTCAATGAGGATGAGAGTTGGCTACAGGTGCCTCCAGGGCGACACGTAGCCAGCCCTCACCCTTCGAATAGCTCAATGAGGATGAGAGCTGGCTACAGGTGCCTCCAGGGCGACCCCTAGCCAGCCCTCACCCTTGGAGCAGCTCAATGAGGATGAGAGCTGGCTACAGGTGCCTCCAGGGCGACCCCTAGCCAGCCCTCACCCTTGGAGCAGCTCAATGAGGATGAGAGCTGGCTACAGGTGCCTCCAGGGCGACCCCTAGCCAGCCCTCACCCTTGGAGCAGCTCAATGAGGATGAGAGCTGGCTACAGGTGCCTCCAGGGCGACCCCTAGCCAGCCCTCACCCTTGGAGCAGCTCAATGAGGATGAGAGCTGGCTACAGGTGCCTCCAGGGCGACCCCTAGCCAGCCCTCACCCTTGGAGCAGCTCAATGAGGATGAGAGCTGGCTACAGGTGCCTCCAGGGCGACCCCTAGCCAGCCCTCACCCTTGGAGCAGCTCAATGAGGATGAGAGCTGGCTACAGGTGCCTCCAGGGCGACCCCTAGCCAGCCCTCACCCTTGGAGCAGCTCAATGAGGATGAGAGCTGGCTACAGGTGCCTCCAGGGCGACCCCTAGCCAGCCCTCACCCTTGGAGCAGCTCAATGAGGATGAGAGCTGGCTACAGGTGCCTCCAGGGCGACCCGTAGCCAGCCCTCACCCTTGGAGCAGCTCAATGAGGATGAGAGCTGGCTACAGGTGCCTCCAGGGCGACCCCTAGCCAGCCCTCACCCTTGGAGCAGCTCAATGAGGATGAGAGCTGGCTACAGGTGCCTCCAGGGCGACCCCTAGCCAGCCCTCACCCTTGGAGCAGCTCAATGAGGATGAGAGCTGGCTACAGGTGCCTCCAGGGCGACCCTTAGCCAGCCCTCACCCTTGGAATAGCTCAATGAGGATTAGAGCTGGCTACAGGTTTGATGATAGCAAAAGCACTTAAAATTCAATCTGCAACAAAAAAAAGTCGCTCTGACGCCGCCGTTAAGGGCTGCGTTCGTTATCACGCTCATCTGATAAATTACGGAAAAAAAACGTAAACTTTATAGTTTTTTTGGCGCGCTTATTTCACTGCCTTTTCCTACGCGCCGCCGTTCAGCGCAGCTTCCGTTATCACGCTCATCTAATGAATTATGGAAAAAAACGTAAACTTTATAGTTTTTTTGGCGCGCTTATTTCACCGCCCGTTCCTACGCGCCGCGGTTCAGCGCACCTTCCGTTATCACGCTCATCTGATGAATTACGGAAAAAAAACGTAAACTTTATAGTTTTTTTGGCGCGCTTATTTCACCGCCCGTTCCTACGCGCCGCCGTTCAGCGCAGCTTCCGTTATCACGCTCATTTGATGAATTACGGAAAAAAAACGTAAACTTTATAGTTTTTTTGGCGCGCTTATTTCACCGCCCGTTCCTACGCGCCGCCGTTCAACGCAGCTTCCGTTATCACGCTCATCTAATGAATTATGGAAAAAAAGTAAACTTTATAGTTTTTTGGCGCGCTTATTTCACCGCCTGTTACTACGCGCCACCGTTCAGCGCATCTTCCGTTATCACGCTCATCTGATGAATTACGGAAAAAAAACGTAAACTTTATAGTTTTTTTGGCGCGCTTATTTCACCGCCCGTTCCTACGCTTCGCCATTCAGCGCAGCGTCCGTTATCACGCTCATCTGATGGATTACGGAAAAAAAACTTAAACTTTATAGTTTTTTTGGCGCGCTTATTTCACCGCCCGTGACTACGCCACGGTTTTTACACAACTTTAAGTGTTTTACAACATGGTCACATGCTCTATTTACTTTTACCTATTTTTGATATGAAATATGGGCTCCATCTATGGATGTGATTATTGCTGCCATTTTTGTGTCTTTTTAAATAATGATGTAATAAAATTGCAACTTTTTAAATGCCTTTAATTAAACTCCTTATTCTCATTTGATTATATGGTCACAATCTGTGTTAAAAGAGTTAATGTTTTACAAGGTCAGGCAGCAGCTTTGAAAGTCCTAATCTCAGTGAAACAACAGAGACAAAAAAGATACATCATCATCCCCTCCCCCCATCACAGCCTTTCCACCGAAGGATAAGTGAAAAATCTCCTTATTGTGTGTTTCCTGTGAGGGTCTATCACGAACGAGTGAATGGCTTTTAAAGCACAGCTGCCATCCAGTGTTCAATTTCCAGAAATGCAGCTGAATTCTGGCTGACAAGTAATGAATGATATTTAAAGCACAGATGCCATCTGGTGGTCATTTCCAAGTGATGAAATGTTGTGAGGGCTGGCTAAATGGCTTGTTTTTCGGACCTGGCACGGACGAGGTTTTTGCAAGCCTTTTTTCGGAGCCTTAATGGCGTCGGATCGACCCGGGGCGGCGTGCAGAGCATCTCCCGGGCTGGATCTGTAAAATGGCGAGCGTTGCGTCGTCCAGCGGCGAAGTTTTTCGTGAGGGCTGGCTATTGTAGGTGAGAGCTGGCTATTAAAGAAGATGGCAGAGAGGATTTCTTTGGAAAAATTTTTTCATCTCGAAACGTTACGAAAAAATTACAGCGCGTCCGGCATGTGATAAGAGTGCGGCACGCCGAATAGCGGCGTCCAGCTCCAAACCGCATGCGTTCCAGAGCCAGAAAACTGTAGCGCGGACGCCGAGGCTTAATCGCAAATTTCGGAGATGCTCGTCCCCTCGGGACGAGTGTGGGAGCGCCTGACGCGAATCTGGTCAAAAAACGCAAACATTCCCAAAATCCAAAGGTCCAGCTGTTGAGAATAGCGAGTGTATAAATCCATGCACATGCCACAGAAACAGCAGTGTCCGGCAACATGGACATGTGTGAACATGGCCCTGAAAACAAATCCCCAGCAGAAAACTTGTATGGTGCTCTATGGACACTAGACTAGTGGGTCCACTTACAAATCTAAGAGGTGATCAAAAAAGGAACAGCGGACTGCTAGGAAACAATCACTTCTTCCTCCTCAGAATTTAAGAAGCGTGTGTGTATGTGTATGTGTGTGTATGTGACGCGCCCCCTGGGCCATATTCTTTAGGGGGAATATCCGGAGCCGGATCAGATGGGAGTTGTAGTCTTCCGAGTGGCTGTGACCCGGTCCGTGCCCAGGGTGTCAAACTCAGTTGTATGTGGCAGTCCTACAGATGTTGCTAAGTTCTTAATGTCGACTACGCCACCCGTTGTGTTGCGGTCACTGTGGCCGCCGCTGCAGCAGGGTCCGCTGAGGCTGATGGTGTAGGTGCAGCTTTGATGATATAACCCCCAACGGGTGGGGTATAGCCTCAGGGGGATCAGGTGCAGAGAATGGGGGTTGTGGTGGTGCAGCATAGATGTTAAAGGAAGACAGAGTCGGGTTATGCAGTTAAGGGTATTTACTCACTGCTGATGTTCCGGTCACTCCAGCTTCAAGTGACCTCCCGAGCCGTGCTGCATCCACCAGGTCCTGGATCCAGCCAACCCCCAAGCGAGTCCGGAGCGTGACCCTGAGCTCTCCTTCTGTCCTTTCTCTGGCCGTCCCCACTAGTGATCCACCCAGGTCCAGCTCCCCCGGGCCTTCTGTTGGGAGACCCTTGGCCTTGGGTTCCCTGACCCTCCACGTGGTATGCCTTCGGGGTGGATGTGGTGGGTGGCCGTGGCAGACGCTGCCCACGGCCTCCGGTCTCTGGCTGGGGTGTGTTTTTGCCCCCCACCAGCTTGGGTTCCGGTACCCTGATGCCGACTCTTCACCCGGGGATTTAAGTTGGGTTCTTGGAGTCCTTTTCTGCTGTTTCCCCCTCTGGGTCTCTCTCTCTCTTCTCCTCTCTCACTCTGGGTCTTTCTTCTCCTCTGCTCGCTGACTTCCTCTCTGCAACTGACCCTGTTCTTAGTTGGTGCCCACCTTATATACACCCTCTATGTGTGAGCTCAGGTGACCAGCACCCAATGAGCTCCTATCTTTACCCAGGCTGCTCCCCCTATCTGCCCCTACACTACTTGGGATGTACCACCCCCCTCCCACTCCAGCCAGGAACAGACTCGGTCGTACCTGCACATTTCTAAGTGGGAGTACCGTCGGTCTGCTCCTCGGAAATGGGATGTATGTAGTGCATGCAGCCTACCGAGCTCAGTTCCACACTCCTTCCTTACTCGGGAGTGGAATATCACACCTCTGGGTTGAGGTGCAATACCCCTGTAGCAGCCGAATCCTCAGGGTGCTACATTCCCCCCTGGTAAATCACAGCACGTCCTCGGGCTGTAAGACATAACACCAAAAACATACAAAATTTTTCATAAACATATAAAATATATAAAACATTATATATATAAAACTTTCTCGTCGCCTCTGGCTCCTCCTCCGGTCACTGTGCAACGTGTGACCGGGTACAGTGCGACAGTCTTTCTAGAAAACATGGTTTTCCTATAAAACCGGTAGGGGGCGCTTTAGGAAGCGCAACTATGTACAAGGGTATGGCCGCTCTCAGTCCTCGGCCAGTTAAGGAGGGAAAGGGAATGGCTGCTCACAGTCCTCAGCCTGTGGAATTAAGGGTAAACGGGTAAACAGTTCACTCAGCTGGTCCCAACGGGGACTATATTTGCAGTAACAGTTTCTTTATACCCCGATCGGGTAACTATTTACAGCACCTGCTCCGCTGTACCCAACAACGTCTTCCTCCTGCTCCTTCTTTGGGGATCTCAGCTTCAGA